>NC_140177.1:107482535-108023141 GCF_963971535.1 Notolepis coatsorum | reverse complement strand
ACCCTAACTAACCTTACTGTCATGCACTTGTCCTAATAAACTAACCTACACTGTAGCACTCAACACTTTATGAACATTGTTACTGAGACGAAAGTTAAGTTTACTCTATTATTACTAGATCTGGTATTGCATAAATGTCTAGATGTAGCAGTACTGTCTATGTACAAGTTTACTCTATTATTACTAGATCTGGTATGTCATAAATGTCTAGATGTAACATTACTGTCTATGTACCTATGTAAACGAGACGAAAGTTAAGTTGAAAATGGGGGAAGGTAAGTTGAAAATGGGGGATCTATGTAAACTAGCATGGCTTTGTCATTATTCCAATGTACCCCCCCCCCCCCCCCCACCTCCAATGTACAGCCCCACCCAACCCCACCCCACCTACCCAACATCCTCCAATGTACAGTTTCTATGTCAAATGTATGTCAGTATTCCAATGTACAGTGTGTGTGTCCCCTACCCACCCCCCCCCCCACCTCCAATGTACAGCCCCACCCCACCTACCCAACCTCCTCCAATGCACAGTTTCTATGTCAAATGTATATACACTCTTTTTCTGGATTTTTTTAGTATCACAAACAGTACTGTATTTGAAAATCTGGTATGTCATAAATGTATAGATGTAGCAGTACTGTCTATCTGTATGTCGTGTGTGTCATATGATGAATTGAAAATGGGGGACCCTGATGGAAACAAGACGAAAGTCTTTCTCAGGTCTGCATCCTCTTAAAGGGGAACTCCAACATTTTGGGAAATTAGCTTATTTAACATCTTCCCTGGAGTTAGACAAGAAGATACATACATTTTTTGTCTCTGTGCGTGCATTTAGCTTTGGGAATAGACGCTCCGTTAGCATAGCTTAGCTTCATCACTGGAAGTGAGGCAGATCCGTAGCCTTACAGTGCCTTACAGTGTATTGCAAGGTCTGACATTGACCAAACTTGATATGCATGACCTTGGTGGGCTCTAGGTCAACTCCTGAAAAGGGGGTCAATGTCAGACCTTGCAATCAAAAGTTAGGGGGCGCACTGAAATTATGGCAAGGGTTATTAGCCCCCTAACTTTTGATTGCAAAGTCTGACATTGACCCCCTTTTCAGGAGTTGACCTAGAGCCCACCAAGGTCATGCATATCAAGTTTGGTCAATGTCAGACCTTGCAATACACTGTAAGGCACTGTAAGGCTACGGATCTGCCTCACTTCCAGTGATGAAGCTAAGCTATGCTAACGGAGCGTCTATTCCAGGGGAGGAAATTAGGCCTCTTTACTCGCCAAATGAGAGTATTTTTTACGTTTGGCGAGTGATTCATGAAGAGCACTCGCCAGTCTGGCGAGTACTAGTAATTACAAAACAAAACAAAAAAATCATTCTGCAATCTGCTGATTCGCTCACTGGCACAAGCCGAAATCTGACTCCCCCCTTGATTCTTCCCATTTGTGCCTCATAATAATCCGACCATAACCAATGAACATCATCGTTGTACAGATGCGCTCTAAGCTCCTCCAATGAACACTCGTTTTCTAGAAGATGTCGCGCATCTAGGGGAAGTGGACAGATCACTGCGCGCAGACCTACAAACTCCTGTCACCGGCTTGACAACGTAGACACACTTAGACAAAAACACATTGTGGATGAAAATAATTGCATGTAGAGTCGTCGCTTTCGGATATCAGTGCGGTCTGACATGGGGACGAACAACAGCACACGACGTTCTCCTTCAAGTCGGATGAGAATGACAAGTGGACGTGAGGCTAACCAGCATTAGCCGGCTAGCTATCTAGCATCAAGCTACCATAACGCGCATTCAACATAGTCGACTATACTGAGCGGCTTTGCTTAAATGCAGCCGAGTGACATTTTATTATTACCGGGTTTCCCCCCATATCACCACTCGCCCATATGCCCTTCACAACGGTGATGTTGTCATACACTTGGCATTCAGAATACACCTGCTGAACCCCTAGCGTTGTCAACTTGTCATGAGATTCGGTTCCAATGTATTGTCATCATACAGCACAAGTACAGTACAACCCGAATACGTTTGGTATCCAACCAGAGTGCAAATGTAACAAGTCAAGTTCAAGTTGTTTTATTTAGCTATTACATTACAGTGAAATGCTTGGTTCTTTCACTGCCCAGCCCAGTCCAACCTAGACCAGCCCAAACCAGTCCAACGGCCCACCCTAGACCAGCCCAACCCAACCCAGTCCAACCTAGACCAGCCCAACCCAGTCCAACCTAGACCAGCCCAACCCAGTCCAACCTAGACCAGCCCAACCCAGTCCAACCTAGACCAGCCCAACCCAGTCCAACCTAGACCAGCCCAACCCAGTCCAACCCAACCTAGACCAGCCCAAACCAGTCCAACCTAGACCAGTCCAGCCCAGCATCTTTCACTGCCTAGTTCAGCCCAACCCAGCCCAGCATCTTTCACTGCCTAGTTCAGCCCAACCCAGCCCAGCATCTTTCACTGCCTAGTTCAGCCCAACCCAGTCCAGCCCAGCATCTTTCACGGCCCAGTTCAGCCCAACCCAGTCCAGCCCAGCATCTTTCACTGCCTAGTTCAGCCCAACCCAGTCCAGCCCAGCATCTTTCACGGCCCAGTTCAGCCCAACCCAGTCCAGAATAGTTCCCTCTTTCATGTTAATATGTGATATCCTAATATTTTGAAGAGTAGAGACAGTGTGATTAATACATGTTGTATGCTCATATTGTGGAGAGTAGAGACACTTATTAATGTTTTATGCTAATAAATATTTTAAAGAGTAGAGACACAGTGTGATTATTATTACTATGATTGAAAATCAATTTAGACGAAGACATACAAAGAAGTAATTATCACAATTAGCGATTTATTTTTGGCTGGTAAAAAATCAGTTTGGCTGGTAAAAAAAATCATCTACTCGCCAGTTGGCTGGTAAGCCAAAAATTTAGTTTCCTCCCCTGGTCTATTCCCAAAGCTAAATGCACGCACAGAGACAAAAAAGGTATGTATCTTCTTGTCTAACTCCAGGGAAGATGTTAAATAAGCTAATTTCCCAAAATGTTGGAGTTCCCCTTTAACAAGCTGTAAAGGAATGTGAATCCCTGCCCACATTCAAAACCGCTCTTAAAGAGCACCTACGGGAGGCTGCAATTCTAAACTGGCCACCGTAAATGCCCAAAACCCCCACCACCTCCTAATAGACAGTCTCCTCCCCACCGCATGTATATATTCCCTCCCCGCCGTATGTATATTTCCCTCCGACCCACCCACCCCCTCCTAATGTACAGTCCCCCCTCCCCATCATATGTATATACTCTGTCAGGATCTAGGGGTAACAGTACTGTATATTTGAATACCGCTTATGTCACAAATGTATCAGTACTAAATACCTATATGTCCCTATGCCATAAATGTCATGTATGTTGTGTATGTCATAAATGTCTATATGAATTGAAAATGGGGGACCCTGATGGAAACAAGACAAACGTCTTTCTCAGGTCTGCATCCCCTTAACAATTGTATGTATTGAGCCGTACTGTACTGTACCCATTCTGCAATCTGTTAATAAACTTTTCAATCAATCAATCAACGAGACGAAAGTGAAGTTGAAAATGGTGCGCAGTAGTGCAAATACTTGTCCAGACCACTAATACTTGTCCAGACCACGAAGCCCCGCCTCCAACCCATCCAGCCTGGCTCTGCGGCTCTGCAGATACCCCCTATTGAGTACAAGCCCCGAAGCTCCGCCTCAAACCGAGTACAAGGCCCGAAGCCCCGCCCAGACGTTGGGCTTGCGGCTCTGCAGATATCCCCTATTGCCTCTATGTGAAAAGTATGACCAGGTTTCACAGCTAATAAAAAATGGATGTCCAAGACCAAAAAGTAGGAGCCGATCATGGCCTCAAATGGTTGTAGTTTTACTTCCCATGGTATGAATCCAAGATATAGGCATCTTTTCACAGAACGCATTTTTGCAGTGTCATTGGTGAGACAGATGAGAATAATGAACTCTACATACAATCTATTCAATATTCTATCTATGTTGACGAATGAAAATGTCTGCCATGAAAATGGCCTATTATGGTTATCCTATTAGATCTAATTACCTAGGCTATAGTTAGTGTAATTGTACTTTTATAATAAAACGCATTCACCGGTAACCGTTTCATAATTTAGCTTGAAAATGTAAAATATTATGTGTTTGTATGAATGAATGAATGAATGAATGAATGAATGAATGAATGAATAAATGAATGAATGAATGAAAACTTTATTAACAGATTGCAGAATGGGTACAGTACAGTACAGCTCAATACATACAATTGTTAAGGGGATGCAGACCAGAGAAAGACTTTAGTCTTGTTTACATCAGGGTCCCCCATTTTCAATTCATCGTAACATATATGACATACATGACATACAGATAGACAGTACTGCTACATCTATACATTTATGACATACCAGATTTGCAATTACAGTACTGTTTGTGATACAAAAAGAGTCCAGAAAAAAAAAAGTATATACATTTGACGTAGAAACTGTACATTGGATTGGGTAGGTGGGGGTGGGGGGGGACTGTACATTGGAGGTGGTTGGGTGGGTGGGGGGGGGGGGGGGGGGTTGGGTAGGAGTGGGGGGGGGGGGGGGGGGTTGGGTAGGAGGGGTGGGTGGGGGACACTGTACAACTGTACAAACAAAACTGTACATTGGATTATTGACAAGACCATACTTGGTAATTTACTGTACATTGGAGGGGGTTGTGTTCGGACATTTACAGGGGCCAGTTTCGAGTTGCAGTCTCCCTTAGGTGTTTTTTGAGAGTGTTTTTGAAAGTGGGTAGTGATTCACATTCCTTTACAGCTTTGGGTAGGGCGTTCCACATTGATGTGGCATAATTGCGAAACGTGTTTAGTCCCTTGTTTGAGCCGAATCTGGGTTTAACATGATTTGTGGAGCTCCCTCTGGTGTTGTGATTGTGGTATTCACTGACCTTTGGGAAGTATTTTGACATGTACATGGGTACCTTGGTCGTGTAGTGTATCTTGTAGACCAGGCCCATTGCAAGTTGCTGTACTCTGTCGTCTACTCTAAGCCATCCTAGGTTGTCAAAGTGGGCAGGGGTGAGGTGGGTTCTAGGAGTAAGGTCAAGCAGTAGTCTGACCAGTTTGTTTCGAGATGTTTGTAATTTTGTTTTTAGCGCCTTTGAGGTGCTTTGGTACCATGAGGTGCAAGCATAGTCGTAGTACCCTTGAATGAGTGCTCCTGCTAGAGTCTTCAGGGTATTCTTGTTTACCAGTGAGGAGATCCGGTACAAGAATCGAGTTCGTTGGTTGACTTTTTTTATTACATTGGATGCCATTTTGTCACAGGAAAGATTTGCCTCTAGGATGGAACCCAGGTAGGTAATATCTTCTTTCCTTGTGACAATATTGTCACCCACTGTAACTGAGAAGCCGTCGGTCTTGCTGAGTTTGTTATTTGAACCGAAGAGAATGGACTCTGTTTTGACCATGTGTAATGATAGTTTGTTATCAGCGAGCCATATGCAGATTTTGCCTAGTTCTGAGCTGAGGGTTTTTTCAACCTGTAACTTGTTCTTGTCAGAGACCAGCAGGGCTGAGTCGTCCGCAAACAGGAACAAGTTGCAGTCACAAGCTGACGACATGTCATTTGCATAAATTAGGAACAGTAGCGGACCTAGTATGCTTCCTTGTGGAACACCACAGCTTACTGTGAGGGGGGGGGATAGGGTACCGTTTACCTCCACCATCTGCTCTCTCCCCTCCAGGTAGGATTGCATCCAGCTCACTGATAGACTATCAAAACCAATTGCTTTTAGCTTGTCAATCAGAATGGTGTGATTGACAGTGTCGAAGGCCTTTTGTAGGTCCAGCATGACCATGCCGCAGTATTTGCCCGCGTCCACCTCTTGTTTGATGTGGTCGTTTAAATAGAGAAGGCATGTGTCAGTGGAGTGGGATGTTCTGAAGCCAGATTGGAATTCGTAGATTAGATTTTTTTCCGCAAGGTATTTTTCGACCTGTTCGTATAAATTTTTTTCCATGACTTTCGAGATGGAGGTAAGGATAGAAACAGGGCGGTAGTTGCCTGGGTCTAATTTACTGCCTTTTTTGTGCAGAGGGGTCACTCTCGCAATTTTGAAGTCCTTGGGGACGTGTCCCTGTTTTATGGAGAGGTTTATTATGTGTGTGATGACTGGGGTGATGGCGGCTGCTGAGTCTCTGAGGAATTTGGAGGGGATGTTGTCATGGCCAGTGGCCTTGTTAGGTTGGAGGGCGCTCAGTTTTTTGAGTACCTCATCTGTTGTTACCATTTCCAGTTTGAAGTCGTCTTTGTGGACCCCTAGGTTCTTGTAGTATGCTACTATGTGTTCTACCCCATAATGCCCTGAGTGGGAGGGTAGTTTGTTTACCAGTGTTGTGGCTATGTTTGTGAAGAAACTATTTAAGTAATTGGCTACATCCAGCTTTTCTGTGATGAGCGTGTTGTCCGTCTTTATGTTTATGAATCTGGTTTTAAGTTTTTTACTGCAGCCTAGTTGGTTATTGAGTAATTTCCACGTGGTTTGTTTTTGTTTTCCTCGGTTTTGTCATTGATGATTTTTTTTTTTGCTGTTTTGATCATGGAGTTTACATAATTTCTTAGTCTGTTTCTTTCCAGTTTGAGTTCAGTCACGTGGGCTTGGAGTTCACTGCTCGTGCTTATGGTAAGCTTTGACTGACTTTTACGAAACTCAGAGCATTTTTTGTCTCTGGTTTTCATAGCGGTCAGTATTTCAGCGTGCATCCACGGCTCCGCGCGATCTTTTACCCTGGTGGTTCTTAGGGGGGCCATGTTGTTTAGTATCGTTGAAAATTTGGTTTTGAAGCCAAGCCATGTTTCTTCAACCAGTGTACCATTGAGCTCATCTGACCAGTCCAGACCCTCCAGTTCAAGGCCTCGCTAGAGTAGGTTTTGAGGTCTCTAGATGTGACTGTTTTGTGACAGCCAGCCTTTTGTTTTAGCTTTTTGCGCGTACAGAATATCATATAATGATCACTTAACCCGCATGCTATAACCCCTTTATTGGCGATCTTGGACTTGTCAGAGGTCAGGATGAGGTCAATGGTAGTCTGAGTTGACTCACACACACGTGTGGGTTGTGTGATTAGCTGGCTGAGGCCGTGCAGATCACAAAACCTATTGTAGGACTTGAAGACGGGTGCATCTTTTTGTTGCATATTTGTGTTCCAATCCCCAATAAGAATCATTTCTGTATCCTCAGCTCCAGCTAAGCACGCATCCAACACATCATAAAAGCCATTTTGGTCTGGCGGTCTGTAAATTGTGCCGACTAGAACAGATTTAGCCCTTTCAAATAGAATTTCTACAAAAACAGTTTCAATAGCCTCATGATCTAGGTCTGTACGGTTAATAAATTTGGTGTCTTTATGGATGTACATACAGACACCTCCTCCATGCCTGTTCCTGTCATTGCGGACTAAAGAATAGTTCTAATTCAATTTCCGGGTCCGTTACTGATGAGTCCAGTTTAGTTTCTGAGAAACATAGTAGGTTTACCTTCCCGCTGCTGAAATGTTGTCTTATTTCTGCCAGTTTGTGCCTGAGGCTATTTACATTAAGATGAAAAATGTGTAGTCCGTTTTTATTTGCTGTGTTTTCAATATCCTTGAGATAAAGGTAGGGTTCTTCTTCTGTGGGGGCTCTGTGATGTCCGGGGGGGGGGGGTGGGGGATCCTTTGAGGGTGGGTGGGTGTCCCGCGACGGGTGGGGGGGTGGTGTCTGGTTGTTCATGTGGCGGTAGGTGGGGAGGGGGGGATGGGGTCCTGTGACCATTGTTGTTAGGAGGGGGGGTGGGGATGATCCTGGTGTCTGTATTGCTCGGTGTGAAAGCCCGCGACGTGGGGGGGGGGGGGGGGGGGGGGGGGGGGCTGGTCGCTGTCCACAGATGTGTCTGGAAGTCCTCCATTGTGGGGGAGGGGGGGTGGGTCTGCCTTTTGTCCTGGCCCGGGTAGCCTAGCTAGTATGGCGGGGCTAGCCAAGCCAGCCGGCGGGTCCCTGGTGATCTCGACGTCCTGCGTCGATCTGTGTCCCCTGGTTGCAAGCTCTCAAAGAACACCTACGGGAGACTGCAATTCAAAACTGGCCCCTACAAATGTCCTAACCCAATTGTACAATAAAGACCAAAAGTCAAGTTAGACCGCGCTCTCAGTATATGACACTGGGTGCTGAAATCCCAAACATTTAAGCAGAATAAAGCCGAAGGCCGGACCAGCACTCTCAGATTTTAAAAAATTGTTTTTAATGGCAGCCTATAGTACAGACATGTTTCGGAACAGTTGTTCCATCTTCAGTGTAATAGGCTAGCAGTGATAGCTTGTAAAAATGGGAGCTATATACCATGTGGGCAGGAAGTGACATCATAGAGGTGAGCTTGGGAATGCTAGTGAACTTTGACCTCCAGAGTAAGGACTCGTTAATGTAGCATGTTGCAAACAAATTTTTACCAGAAACTTAAATAAGCCAAAAGCAAACACAAAATTCTATAAGCAAAGAACCACTACAACAGAAGGAAAACTTCTCAATTCATAAAATAATAATAATATACTCATGAAAATAAAAGTAATAAAAAGTCACTTGTAGGAAGCAGGATAACAACATTTTTTCATTCATTCCCTTTGGTACAGAGCCATTAATCAAATGAATATAGTAACCTGTCTCCCCTCTGAGGGCATTGTAGACTAACAAGTCCTTTAAACAATAAGATTGCATTAGGAGAAAATAGAGAGATACGGTACACTCTTAAGCAAGGACATAGTGGTGCTAATCACTCAAATAAACACTTGAAATGTCAGTAGATGTGTATATCTCCGGGACCGATGATCCTGTCTTGCTTACTCCTCCATGGTGGCCGTCCGGAAACATCATCTACGGAGGGAGCACAGCGGATACATCTCCTTCTTAGGTCGGTCTCTGGGCTGCCTGGTAGGCCTGCAGAAGTGCAGGAGGCACCAAGTGTGTAGATAGTCCCGTTCGTCTCCTACAATAAAGACCAAGCATGGCTTTGTCAGTATTCCAATGTACAGCCCCACCCAACCCCACCCCACCTACCCAACCTCCTCCAATGTACAGTTTCCATGTCAAATGTATGTCAGTATTCCAATGTACAGTGTCCCCCCTACCCAACCCCCCCCCCCCCCCCCCCCACCTCCAATGTACAGCCCCACCCCTCCTACCGAACCTCCCCCAATGCACAGTTTCTATGTCAAATGTATATACTCTTCTTCGGGATTTTTTTAGTATCACAAACAGTACTGTATTTGAAAATCTGGTATGTCATAAATGTATAGATGTAGCAGTACTGTCTATCTATATGTCATGTGTGTCATATGATGAATTGAAAATGGGGGACCCTGATGGAAACAAGACGAAAGTCTTTCTCAGGTCTGCATCCTCTTAACAATTGTATGTATCGAGCTGTACTGTACCCATTCTGCAATCTGTTAATAAACTTTTCAATCAATCAATCAATGAATCGCATCTCGCCTCATCTGCAGGGGCTTCGGTGAGGGCATGTCGCCGCCTGCTGGCCGGTTGGTGCATCCGCTGGCTCTTGTGAAATCTGCGTGGATGATTGTTGATGTCGACGGCCGGCGTCGATGTGAGGAGGAGCCGTTGATTCTTCGCCTGTTGGCGCGTTGAAACAGGTCCTGGGTTCTGATGAATGTCTCCAGACAGGAGCAAATACAATAAAAACATCGATTTTCTATTAAACTTGCCTGTCGGGGGTAGTCTCTTTCTTTCGGGATTCGCCGTCAACAGTCTGAATAGTTGCCGCTCCAATAGCCGGATGTTTCCTCTCCGAGCCATTCAACAGGTAAAAGTCACAATGGGACTGTAGATTTCCGCATTTGTTGCCTTCCACCGCCGTTTCCTGACGATTCTGTGCTGAATTCAGGCACACGTCTGTAATCCAAAGTATGGCGAGCAAGAAATGCGCAAATATTCCTGTATATATATCTTCTTTTTGCTGGTTTTTGTTGTTGGTTTCCATGGGAACAGCAAGAGCTGGATATTCTGCGACCGTTCATGTCGAGAGCCGGAAGGGGGTGTAATAAAGTGTATCATCATCTATACAGAGGACATGTTTGTAATAAGTGTATTATCATCTGTAATAAGTGTATCATCGTCTATAGACAGATTAAGTGTTTGTAAATGGTACATTTATACAGTGCTTTTATCCAAACCTCTTTACAATTTGTTCCTCACATTTTACCCATTCACTCGGACACCGACGGCAGAGGCAACCATGCAAGGTTCCAACCTGCACATCGGGAGCAGTTAGGGGTTAAGTATCTTGCTCAAGGACGCTTTGACACGCTGCCCGGGAGGAGTGGGAATCGAACCGGGAACCTCCAGATTAACAGACAACTGCTCTACCTCCAGACTCCCGAGCCACTGTGTATCATCGTCTATAGACATATGAAGTGTTTGCAATAAGTGTATCATCTATAGACATATGAAGTGTTTGCAATAAGTGTATCATCTATAGACATATGAAGTGTTTGTAATAAGTGTATCATCTATAGACATATGAAGTGCTTGTAATATGTTTATTATAGTCTATAGACAGATAGTGTTTGTAATAAGTGTATCATCTATAGACATATGAAGTGTTTGTAATAAGTGTATCATCTATAGACATATGAAGTGTTTGCAATAAGTGTATCATCTATAGACATATGAAGTGTTTGTAATAAGTGTATCATCTATAGACAGATGAAGTGTTTGTAATAAGTGTATCATCTATAGACAGATGAAGTGCTTGTAATAAGTGTATCATCTATTGCAGGGGTTCTCAAACTTTTTTATACCATGACCCCATTTTATTTAGGATTTTCTTTGGCGACCCCACACTTAATGTCGCGTAATTTCAATGTGGAATTAAGGAATATCAAAATAAAAGCAGTGTTGAACTTGATCATGCATATTAGAACATTTTATTACAGCACTATGTTATCAATACACATTTATAAAATGAGGCATATGTTGCCAGAACATTAAAAAAAAAATGATTTTTTTACACTTGCCAATGTCCACGACCCCACTTTGGGTTGCGACCCGTAGTTTGATAACCGCTGATCTATAGACATATGAAGTGTTTGTAATAAGTGTATCATCTATAGACATATGAAGTGTTTGTAATAAGTGTATCATCTATAGACAGATGAAGTGTTTGTAATAAGTGTATCATCTATAGACATATGAAGTGTTTGTAATAAGTGTATCATCTATAGACAGATGAAGTGTTTGTAATAAGTGTATCATCTATAGACATATGAAGTGTTTGTAATAAGTGTATCATCTATAGACAGATGAAGTGTTTGTAATAAGTGTATCATCTATAGACAGATGAAGTGTTTGTAATAAGTGTATCATCTATAGACATATGAAGTGTTTGTAATAAGTTTATTATCATCTATAGACAGATTAAGTGTTTGTAATAAGTGTATCATATACAGATGAAGTGTTTGTAATAAGTGTATCATATAGACAGATTAAGTGTTTGTAATACATGTATCATAGACAGATGAAGTGTTTGTATTTGTAATACGTTTATTATAGTCTATAGACAGATTAAGTGTAGTAATCAGTTTATTATCGTCTATAGACATATGAAGTGGTTGTAATAAGTGTATTATCTTCTATAGACTGATGAAATGTTTGTAATAAGTGTTATCATCGTCTATAGATAGATGAAGTGTTTTTAATAAATGTATTGTCATCAGGTTTTGTAAAGAACCAATATCATTTGTTTATAACGTTATTGAGTGCTATGTATTTTTTTTTAATTTTTTTTAAGATTTTTCTTTAAAACGTTTATCGCTTTTCCTGGTCAGACATGACCAACAGATGCAATGAGGGTGAAACGGGAGAGAGAGCAGGGGAAGACATTCGGCAAATAATGGCGGGTCCGGGAATCGAACTCGGGTCGGCCGATCCGCGACACAGCGCGGTACATGGTGTGCTACTGGAGCGCCCATGTGCTATGTATTTCTGACTTGATTTTATGTGGAATTGTTTTCGCTGGCTTTTATTTTGAAAACGCCAGTGGTTCCCCTCGCACCGTGGTTACTCTTGCGTAACAACGGTAACAAGGTAACCGGTTAACTGTTGCGCGTGTCAGAGGAGCGGTTGACAAGAGAGACAAACGTCAATATGGATATCTCTCATAAGGAAAAAACGTTCGTGAAGGAAATCATCCCCTTTTTATCTTGTTTTAGTACCTAGCTGGAAGGCGAAGAGGTATGTGTGATGGATTGAATGTGTAATTTGTGTTATATTTTCGATCTTCATGTTTTGTGTATAGAGCTAGCCAGTGTTTTGTATGTTTCCATGGTTACGGGATAAACGTATGACTGTATGTCTGTTTTTACTTCTTTCAGCTCTTGTGTGTCTATGGTGTCAATTGTCAAATGATGAACGTTAAATAAATGGTTGACATAGATACCATGGCCATCAGTTATGGATCTCATTTCGTCTGAATTAAAGTCCAGCTGGGAAATGCTACAGGTTTCAAATGTCACAGCTGGTAACTTGAGGAACATGGCAACTTTAGTGGCAACAGGCAAGTATCGACTTTAATTTCAGCGTTTCATAACATATGCCAATTGTTCAAATTCATGTACAAATATTTGTGAATATTCCCATTGTGTCTGTGACATTGCGATACCAGTAAGTCTCCCAACCGCAATCCAGTCAACAACAGAGTGAACCCTTACTAACCCTCTTCCTGTTGATGTCCTCGTTGGCCATGGTGAAAAACAATGAGTCAACCCCAGGAAGTGATGTAGTGGAGGTTAAATCTACCGAAACCCAATTTATACCAACCTATGTATTCACCAAAGAAGAGTTTGCCGTTGTGAAAAAAGTATCACAATATAAAAAATATGATGGTATTCCCATAATTTCTTGATCACAACAATGATGGTAGTGACCCAGAAAAGATGGAAATACCATGATATTACCATCGGTATCATGGTTTAAATAGGATTTGATTGGATTATACCAGTGTTTCTCAAAGTGTGGGGCGCGCCCCCCAGTGGGGGGCGCAGAGGCATGACAGGGGGGGCCTTGAGATACATTTTTCTTTTTTATTACAGAAAATTATCACTAAAGTGCCATCTGTTGCAGCTGCACTGTTCCCCATGAAAATACCATATTTGATAAGTTTGACCATTTCTCAAAATCTGAAAATCATTATTTAATAAAACACAGAAAAGGATCACCAAGTTACTCTGGATAAAAAAAAACTTTACAGACAACATTGAGACAAAGCTTCCTGACACATCTCCATCCAAACTCTTGGAAGAACTCATTGAAATCTCATCTGATACCACCTGGAGAGCTAGTTTCAGAGTGTGGTGCTGAGTACCAAGTATCTCATGATGCAGCAGTTAAGGTGTTGATACCATTCAGCACCACATATCTGTGTGAAGCTGGCTTTTCATCCATGACAGCTCTGAAAACAAAATATAGGGCCAAGTTGAGCCTTGAGGATGACATGCGTGTTGCCTTGTCAAAGACTGACAGCAATAAAGACTGTTTGCTTATTTCCTATGTTCGCTTTGTAAATTCCCAGTCACTGAGTGAAGATCTGCTGTTTTGCAAATATGTCAAAAACAGAGCGACAGCTGATGAGCTATTCAAAATTATTGACAGTTACCTGACAGAACATGGACTGAAATGGGAGAACTGTGTGGGCTTTTGCTCTGACGGTGCGCAGGCCATGGCAGGGAAAAGGAGGGGGCTACAGGCGCTCATCAAGGGGGTCTCGTCAAACGCGCAATGGACGCACTGTAAATTCACAGAGAGGTGCTAGCGTCAAGACAGCTTAGCCCTGAGCTGAATGAGGTTGACAGAAGTTATAAACGTGGTAAATTTCATCAAAAACCGACCCCTGAAAGTGCGCCTGTTCTCTGTGCTGTGTGAGGGGATGGGAGCTGACCATTCTGCAGTGCTGTTTCACAGCGAGGCAAGGTGGCTCTCGCGAGGGAAGGTGTTGTCAATTATTTGAAAGGTCACGATATTGGTGTTATTTCAATAAATTTAAACATGGCCCATTTCATGACTATTTTGTTGGGGCGAGGGGGGGGGGGGCCCAAAATATTTTGGTCCGCCAAAGGGGGGCCTGACAGAAAAAGTTTGAGAAGCACTGGATTATACCATCGTATTATTTAAGTAAAACATGGTACCATGGCAGTACCATTGTAAAATATTACAATGACCAGCACCATGGTAAATCTAAAATGACCATCATACTACCATGATACTTTTTCATAATGTTCCGTAACTTTATAACCCGATATAAATCATCATGATCGATATTCCTAGTATAGATTATAGTAAGCAGTAAGGGATTGATGAAAGTTACATGCAAATAGTATTTTTGAGGCTATAAAATGTATATTGTATATGTATATTGGTGATTACTGCCGTTACTTTGGCCATCGACTGGAGGTAATAGGTTTATAAAAAATTTAAAATAAGACCAGATATGGGTCCTCACTGCCTCAGTAGCCTGTTATCACAATGGGACCCAGTGAGACAGTGGTCAAATAAAAAGGTGGCTAAACAGACTACATCCCACTTATATCCATCCACGTGGAGTTGATGCTGACAGCTGACAGTCTGCTGCACTTAAAACTGCAGTCATCCCACATTCAAAGTAATCAAGGGTGTAGAACCAAATATGAGCAGCATATTATCACTTACAGGTTTGTCATAGTTGGAATATCAGCTTATCCCAGTTATTGTACATGGGATATGGTGGTTACATGTACCAACTTTACATGTCTCACTCTCAGCCTTCCTACGGTCTCAATAAAGAACCTTCTCGCCTGCGTCTCTCCTACTCTGTCTCCCTCTCAGCCTTCCTACTGTCTCAATGAAGAACCTTCTCTCCTGCGTCTCTCCTACTCTGTCTCCCTCTCAGCCTTCATACTGTCTCAATGAAGAACCTCATCTCCTGTGTCTCTCCTACTCTGTCTCCCTCTCAGCCTTCCTACGGTCTCAATAAAGAACCTTCTCTCCTGCGTCTCTCCTACTCCGTCTCCCTCTCAGCCTCCCTACTGTCAATAAAGAACCTTCTCTCCTGCGTCTCTCCTACTCAGTCTCCCTCTCAGCCTTCCTACTGTCTCAATAAAGAACCGTCTCTCCTGTCTCCCCTACTCTGTCTCCCTCTCAGCCTTCCTACTGTCTCAATAAAGAACCTTCTCTCCTGCGTCTCGCCTACTCCGTCTCCCTCTCAGCCTTCCTACTGTCTCAATAAAGAACCTTCTCTCCTGCGTCTCGCCTACTCCGTCTCCCTCTCAGCCTTCCTACTGTCTCAATAAAGAACCGTCTCTCCTGTCTCCCCTACTCTGTCTCCCTCTCAGCCTTCCTACTGTCTCAATGAAGAACCTTATCTCCTGTGTCTCTCCTACTCTGTCTCCCTCTCAGCCTTCCTACTGTCTCAATGAAGAACCTTATCTCCTGTGTCTCTCCTACTCTGTCTCCTTCTCAGCCTTCCTACTGTCTCAATGAAGAACCTTCTCTCCTGCGTCTCTCCTACTCCGTCTCCCTCTCAGCCTTCATACTGTCTCAATGAAGAACCTTATCTCCTGTGTCTCTCCTACTCTGTCTCCCTCTCAGCCTTCCTACGGTCTCAATAAAGAACCTTCTCTCCTGCGTCTCTCCTACTCCGTCTCCCTCTCAGCCTTCCTACCGTCTCAATGAAGAACCTTCTCTCCTGTGTCTCTCCTACTCTGTTTCCCTCTCAGCCTTTCTACTGTCTCAATAAAGAACCTTCTCTCCTGTGTCTCCCCTATACTCTGTCTGCCTCTCAGCCTTCATACTGTCTCAATAAAAAAACCTTCTCTCCTGCGTCTCTCCTACTCTGTCTCCCTCTATGTCAAGACTTTTGGTTTATTTAATATAAGGATCAGATCTATGTAAAGGGGTCTAAATCATTTAACAGGTGTTCTGCTTGTGAGCATGCGCAGTTGGCGCAGCTGCCTTTTTAAAATGGTGGCGATGTCATTGTAGAGAGAACTCTGATAGGATCACATCGCCCGTTGGTGAGTGCACTTGATTAATTGATTGAAACTTCATTAACTTGGCTATGTCACCTATAAACACAATGTAATGTATCACATTGGCTGCTGCCTGCCGATAATATCTGCATGTACACAGGGTTGTTGGGGAATGGTGGCTAAATTAATGAATGTTGTGCTTAAATGTTTGCCGCTAGCTTGTGGCTAGGCTAGCATACTTTGCCGATGGTGCACGCTGAGCTAGTGCCTCTGTGGCTTTGCCGGTTTGTCACGTGAGATTCATGTGGGGAACTTTGGTGTGTGTGTGTGCTCCTATGAATGAGAACTGCTGTCTTGTCCTGTTGTGTGGGTTCGTTGTGTGGGTTTGAGTCTGAGACGATGGGCTTGAGTGGCTTGCGTGTGTTGCGGAGGAGGAAGTAAACATTGCCAGGCATTCTGGTAAATGTAGTCATTGTAGTTCTCCCTCTTTCGCCCACTGTTAAAGGGGACATGACATGCAGGTTTGATTAGTATGTATGAAATAACTATTAATATTATGCTTAATGTGTATGCTACTGTGCATTTTGTTCTGTTTCACAGGTTTTTGACCTATGGTAAGCTGTGGAAATTATAACTATCTATGGACAGTTATCTGTGGAAGTCGTAACTATAACCTATGGACAGTTAAGCTATGGTTACCTAAAGAAAGAAACTATATATAACTGTGGTCATCTGTATTGTGGGAAAACATCTCAACTGGTCTGTTTAAAATAAACAAACCAATGACCAACCATTGAGTCATCCATTGTGTGGTGCCTGTCAGACCCTTTCGGAGGGATTCAAATGAACATTTTTGAAAGATCTGAACACTCTCAGCCTTCCTACTGTCTCAATAAAGAACCTTCTCTCCTGCGTCTCTCCTACTCTGTCTCCCTCTCAGCCTTCCTACGGTCTCAATAAAGAACCTTCTCTCCTGTGTCTCTCCTACTCTGTCTCCCTCTCAGCCTTCCTACTGTCTCAATAAAGAACCTTCTCTCCTGTGTCTCTCCTACTCTGTCTCCCTCTCAGCCTTCCTACCGTCTCAATAAAGAACCTTCTCTCCTGTGTCTCTCCTACTCTGTCTCCCTCTCAGCCTTCCTACGATCTCAATAAAGAACCTTCTCTCCTGCGTCTCTCCTACTCCCTCTCAGCCTTCCTACGGTCTCAATAAAGAACCTCTCCTGTGTCTCCCCTACTCAGTCTCCCTCTCAGTCTTCCTACAGTCTATAAAAATAACCTCTCCTGTGTCTCCCCTACTCTGTCTCCCTCTCAGCCTTCCTACAGTCTCAATAAAGAACCTTCTCTCCTGTGTCTCCCCTACTCTGTCTCCCTCTCAGCCTTCCTACGGTCTCAATAAAGAACCTTCTCTCCTGTGTCTCCCCTACTCTGTCTCCCTCTCAGCCTTCCTACGGTCTCAATAAAGAACCTTCTCTCCTGTGTCTCTCCTACTCTGTCTCCCTCTCAGCCTTCCTACTGTCTCAATAAAGAACCTTCTCTCCTGTGTCTCTCCTACTCTGTCTCCCTCTCAGCCTTCCTACCGTCTCAATAAAGAACCTTCTCTCCTGTGTCTCTCCTACTCCGTCTCCCTCTCAGCCTTCCTACTGTCTATAAAAATAACCTTCTCTCCTGTATCTCTCCTACTCTGTCTCCCTCTCAGCCTTCCTACTGTCTCAATAAAGAACCTTCTCTCCTGTATCTCCCCTACTCTGTCTCCCTCTCAGCCTTCCTACTGTCTCAATAAATAACTTTCTCTCCTGTGTCTCCCCTACTCTGTCTCCCTCTCAGCCTTCCTACGGTCTCAATAAAGAACCGTCTCTCCCGTCTCCCCTACTCTGCCTCCCTCTCAGCCTTCCTACTGTCTCAATAAAGAACCTTCTCTCCTGCGTCTCTCCTACTCAGTCTCCCTCTCAGCCTTCCTACTGTCTCAATAAAGAACCTCTCCTGTGTCTCCCTACGCCGTCTCCCTCTCAGCCTTCCTACCGTCTCAATAAAGAACTTTCTCTCCTGTGTCTCCCCTACGCCGTCTCCCTCTCAGCCTTCCTACCGTCTCAATAAAGAACTTTCTCTCCTGTGTCTCCCCTACGCCGTCTCCCTCTCAGCCTTCCTACCGTCTCAATAAAGAACTTTCTCTCCTGTGTCTCCCCGACTCAGTTTCCCTCTCAGCCTTCCTACCGTCTCAATAAAGATCCTTCTCTCCTGTGTCTCCCTTACTCTGTCTCCCTCTCAGCCTTCCTACCATCTCAATAACAGTGGACTGTTCACTCTCTTTAAAAACATGTTCTAGAGGAAACTGAATAATCGCACCGCAAATATAAACACAATGAGACAGGAACATAAATTAATAGATTTCCATCCAAGGAAAATAACAGATGGTACTGTGTCTATATCCATGGAATACACATGTTGGGACACACTTTCCACTGGTCTGGTGGTGGTTTTGAGGGAAGGTAGGTACACAGGGACACTAGCCTCCTACCATAAGTAGTTAGTAGTTCTCAATGTGGGGTCCCTAAGGGGTCCTTGTGGGGGTTCCAGGAGGTTTATTATACCGATTATGAGTTCCACACTTTTGAAGTTTGGCCGATACTAATTATTATTCCAATCCATTAGTTTTACTAAACTGGACAAAACAAGATATATATACTGTATATATATATATATATATATATATATATATATATATATATATATATATATATATATATATAAGATATACAGCAATCCATTTTTCACCATTAGAGAAACAACAACAACGTCACATCAGTTTCTCTTCATATCAGACGTCCTACAAAAATATCTATCCGTGTCGCCCTTCCTCTCTTATCTTGCCAGGGAGGACATTATGCCTCCATCTCTCTCCCTCTCTCCCCTCTCCCCTGCAGGGCTCTTGTAAAACCCATCCGGGCAGTGAGACTGCATTTACTTCTAGGCAGGCCTAAAGACAAGTTACAGCTTCAGAAAGGTGTCTGCCAACTCCCACCAAAGTGCCAAGTAATTGTCTGTTGCGGTGACAAACTGCAAGCATTACGCAAGAGCCGACGACACGAACACCACCAGGCCGGTCTGGTGCCGTACCGAACAACATGATGATATACAGTGGTGCCGTACCGAACAACATGATGATATACAGTGGTGCCGTACCGAACAACATGATGATATACAGTGGTGCCGTACCGAACAACATGATGATATACAGTGGTGCCGTACCGAACAACATGATGATATACAGTGGTGCCGTACCGAACAACATGATGATATACAGTGGTGCAGACCAGGCTGCAGAAACAAATTAGTGGGGGGGCATAACATTTTCTCGGGGGGGCACAATGGTTTTTCAACACAGGTTCCCTTTTATACGTTTCAGCTGGGACAGCGGTGCTGTGGCTTGCTTGGCGCTGCCCACGGTGCTGAACTAAACAGCAGAGAGGCAATTGAAAAATCAAATTTCTCTCTATCTTAAGAACTTTCACTTATACAAAAACAGACTGAAGGGATATATATAACAGACCTGCTGGGGCAGCGGACTGAGAGCAGGGGACACAAACAGGCTGGATAAGATGGTCAAGAAGGCCAGTAGCGTGGTTGGGGTGGAGCTGGACTCTAGCAAGGGTGGCGGAGAGGAGGAGCCTTGCTAAGCTCCAGGCCATCAGGGAAAACCCCTCCCACCCACTATACACAGACTTGGCTGACAGGAGGAGCATGTTATAGGCTCACACTACCTAAATGCAGCACTGAATCGCACAGGAAGTCCTTCATTCCGACAGCCATCAAACTATACAATGCATCACTGTGCCTCACTGCATCACTGAGCACAGAGTGACAATTACCATCTTCCTGGACTCTTACTTTTTAAACAGCACTGTGCAATATTACACCTACTGTAGACTTCAGTATATTTTTACTGTATTTATTTACTGTATCTTTTATTCTATTTCATTTTATTCTATTCTTAGGCCATTTGTTTTGTTATTCTTATTTGTGACTTGTTCTGTCTAAATGTTTAATGTTGAGTGATTTGCAGTGTCAAATTTCCCTCAGGATAATACATTTCTATTCTATTCTATTCTATATCTTTGAAAAGTCTCCATTTATTCAACACTTCTGAATTCACTGACAAACTGAACTGAACTGACAAAAATAACTGACAAAATTCCTCCACAGGCTACTCACCATCATAAGTAGAGCGGCAAGCGGCGTTTGGGGACAGAGTGAAATCTTCTTAAAACACTGCTCCTCCACTCATTCCTGAACTTTTTTGTTAAGTCCTTCTCAAATGCCAACTGAATTAAATTGGCCTTAGTTGCGTCGATGAAGCATACTAAGGCGATGTTCTGTAAAGACGTTCTTGAGGGTAGAAAACGAATTCTCACAGAGTGCCGTGCTAGCTTCAGTAGTGTTGTTGTTGACATCAGTGCCCACTAGGGCTGTCCCCGACTAAGGATTTGGATAGTTTACTTTGATTAAAAAAAAAAAAAAAACGTTTTTTTTTTTTTTTGCCAGGGTGGGCACAGCTGACTCAGTGGGCGGGCCCGGCCCCCTAATGCCCGCCCATGGCGCCGGGACTGCAGTGGTGCCGTACCGAACAACATGATGATATACAGTGGTGCCGTACCGAACAACATGATGATATACAGTGGTGCCGTACCGAACAACATGATGATATACAGTGGTGCCGTACCGAACAACATGATGATATACAGTGGTGCCGTACCGAACAACATGATGATATACAGTGGTGCCGTACCGAACAACATGATGATATACAGTGGTGCCGTACCGAACAACATGATGATATACAGTGGTGCAGTGCTGGGCAACCGCGGTCAAACGGCGTTTGGGCTTCGAAGTGCGCGCATCCTATTATTATGCAAAGTCTAGGTGATAAGTGCCTAGACTTTGCATAATAATAGGATACCGTTTGGCCTCCGCCCATATTATGACTGCACCCCTGATGATATACTGTATAATATTATTGTAAATCTTTTAGGCAATTATTATTGTATAGTTGATTACCATTCATGCCAATCAAAACTTTCATTTAACTAAATATAGAGAAAGGGGGAGACACAACAAGCAACTGAAAAAGGGGAGGCACAAAGGAGAGAGAGAGAGGGTGAGAGACATCTCTATCAGTGTCGTAATATTACTTACACATTTCCTCTGCGTGGAAGACTCAGCTCTTTCTGAAATAGAAGAATGGAAGGAAACATTAGACTAATTCTAACCAGCATATAAAAATATATATAAAAAATTCATAATAATCATCCCCAACAGAGGCCTCCATGTTGGAAGAGACAATGCTATGTGTTGATGTATGAGAAATATAAATAATTTGGAGTCTTATTACTGGATCTTGTAAACAAGTCACAGTGGAACACATCATCAAGAGAACTACACAAGTAGTCTGTGCAAGGACTCTATTGTTTTATTTCTTACCGGTATTTACAATTTTATTTGTTTGTCATCTTGCTTTCTTGATAAATGAAATGAGATCTTTGTGTCCTCTGGGCTTCCTACCCCTCCTGCATATATTCATTGTATGCATGTGGAAATACATAAATAAAGAAATATAAATACAATTCCCTATGGAGAATGAATAGAGTATTGATGACATCACAGGTTCAACAGGTTTCTGGCTTTAAGGAGAGAATTGTTCATGTTCACAAATATTGATTGGACTCTCCTGCCATAGAAATAAGACATTTTTGAAGCGAGCACTGGAGTGGTATTTCTCCTGATGTAATTTAATTTACCCTTAAGCAGATTCAAAAGGTGAGAGAAAACCATTACATTTTCATCTATATCCCATGTCATATTATTTATTCGGTAGGCAGCTCTCCTGGCTGCAATTCACTGCACCAGGGCTACTGCAGGCCTACTGCACAACAGGCAAAACATTTCCTCAAAAACAGACATTTAATTTTTACTCTGAAATGACATATTTTGGGGGGGGGGGGGGGGGAATAGTTTTGCCCCATCTCTGATTGAATGACAGCCAGGCGAGCTAGAGCCAAATTGAGCACCCAGAAAAACAAAACAACTTAAAAAGAATACGCCAACATTTTGGGCAATTAGCTTACCGTCTTCTCCAGAGAGAGACAAGAAGATAGATACCAGTTTCCTCTCTGTGCGTTCAGTAGAAAGCTATCTGGCTGCACGTTAGCCTAGCTTAGCACAATGAATGGAAGCGGACAGTGCCGGTTAGCCTAGGCATTGTCCAACTAACACCTCTCCCGAAGGCTAACCGGCGCTGTCCGCTTCCATTCATTGTGCTAAGCTAGGCTAACAGCTTTCTACTGAACGCACAGAGAGGAAACTGGACTGGTATGCATCTTGTCTCTCCCTGGAGAAGATTGTAAACGAATTCCCCAAAATGTTGGCATGTTCCTAACACTTTGAGTGCCACGGACGCGTTGTCGTTAGTTCATGCCGCCAGTTGAATGCCAGCAACGCTATATGGCGTTGGTTTGTATTTCATCAATCGAGCCTCACGCTAGTGTTGCAGACTTTCTCTGAGCTCCATTGGGAAAATACCGCCCCCTATCGTCTCTCCCTGTGTAACTGCACCCCATTGGTTTAGACTGAAGGGGGGGGGGGGTCCAGCATGCGTGTATACTTTCCGCAACGGAGTTCGGTTTCCGGGTTCCTCCGATTGGCCGCGACCCCCACGTGACCCGCCTCCCTTATCGCTGCCGCTCGCCGCTGTGTTGCAGCGCAGAGCGCTCGCTTCCTGAGTCGCGAAACGCGCCACTCTGCTGTCAAGAAACGCGATGTTGGTAACTCATCTTAATGTGCTGCTTATGCAGTTATCAGCTGTTCAAGAAACGCAGTCATCTTAATATGCTGCTTATGCACCACATCTAAACATGTAAAATATTTAAACAACCATTAAGCAGTGTTGGGCGTGTTACTCAGGAAGTATAGGAGTTGTGGAAAGCAGGATGAGAGAGCGTAGATTTCAGTGTGTATCATTTAATCATTTATCATTTAACATTTGAAAGGCATACATTGTTGTCATACAGAAGTACAGAATACTTTGATACAAAATGCTTCTTACTGTTACGCTCCAGACTGTGCTAGACAAGATAAGTATGAAATAAAATAGTATAGCATGTAAAATAGAAGTAAAAATAGAGGTCACAGTGTTCAGTATAGACATATGTACAATGTTCGATGCAGAATAGAAGTAACTGAGTTACCATACAATATACAATATACTATGCAATGTACTAATATACAATACTATATAGTGCAAAGCAGAAATGGGATGAGGTACAATTTAGGTACAATTTACAGTAAGGTGTACGAGTTGTAGTGCAAATCCTTTACCAATAAATATAAAGTGTGTTTAGGTGATCTAAAGTGTGGAGAGTGGGTGCTGCAGTGTGTTGTTTGTTTCATTCTGATTTAATTACTGGACTGTCATTATTGTCATTATTATTTCTGTTATTGTCCTGTGATTCATCGTTGATTATTACCGTTACTGTATTGTTTATCTTGTTTCATGTAAAAAAAGGGAAAATAAAAAACATTTGTTAAAAAAAAAAACATACTCAACCTCTACCGTCTTTAACTATGAATGAACACAACACTAACTTACACAGACCGTGACGCCAACCTCTACTGTCTTTAACTATGAATGAACACAACACTAACTTACACTGACGCCAACCTCTACTGTCTTTAACTAGATGACTGCACAAGCGCACGCAATGTGAAAAGCGACAATATTATTAAACAGCAGCGAGCAAAGCGTAAGTCTCAGGAAGCGAGCGTCAAATTGAAAAGCGAAAGTCAAGTCCACGGAGCGGGCGATAGGGGGGCGGGTCACGTGGGGGTCGCGGCCACTCAGAGGAACCCGGAAACCGAAATCCGTTGCGGAAAGTATACACGCGTCCAGCCTCCTCATGTTACTTCTCCGGCGAGGCATCTGAAGAGACCCAAGTGATCGCCGAGCCGGAAAACGTGTGGAATACATATTTACAGTACCCAACGCTGAATCAATAAACGCGATCGATATTTGGAATGGCGATCAGGAATTGGAATAATCTTTTTGGAGAACATCTGATCTGAGGTAAGCAATTTATTTTACCAGTCTTGGGGTAATCGGATCTGTTTTGACCTATATATCAGCGTGTGCCCCATGTGTGTGTGTGTGTGTGTGTGCGCGCTGATCAGGAAATGAGAATATATTTTTCAGATCGATTATATAGCGTGCATAAGTACACATATACTATCGATAATCTAGCGTTTATTTGAAAACGATTCATAAATAGGCAGAAAAATTATAACGTTTTTGTGTATGCCAGAATATTCCAGTAAAGGGCGTTTATCACGGAATCTATATATTTTCCTGAAAAACGAGGGCTTTTCAAAATGCTATAAAACGGAAATGAACAGATTAAAAAACAATCCGTTTCGACAATGTTGACTGCAAACAAGTCATTGATAAACGACGGGCAGATTAGACACATAGCCATAATTTAAAACAGAGATTATGCGTTCACAACGCTATCATTGAAGTGGGTGCTGGCATCCAACCACGTTTTACCATGTTAACAAGTGGCAACCAAAGTTAAAGGGGAACATAACCACCAAAAAACAATGCAGATTTATTTCCCACATAAACATTTAAAATATATATGTTTTAGTCCAGCAGTGATGTCATCAGGTACATTTAATCCTTGTGTTAATTATAGCTCAGTGAAATGATAAGGTAGCAGTCTCTATAAATGGTGCATTTGGTAAATGGTGCATTTATAAAGCGCTTTTTATCCAAACTGCTTTACAATTTGTTCCTCACATTTTACCCATTCACTCACATTCACACACCGATTGCAGAGGCAACCATGCAAGGAGCAGTTAGGGGTTAAGTGTCTTGCTCAAGGACACTTCGACACACTGCCCGGGAGGAGCGGGAATCAAACCGGGAACCTTCTGATTACCAGACGACTGCTCTACCTCCCGAGCCACTGCCGCACCTATAAGACAAAGTATTGCTATTGTTTCATCTACATCATTTCATGGTTCTGTAATTAACACAACACAAGGATTCATTGACCCCCATGACATCACTGGTGGCCATATTCAAACTCAATTAACTGTCAAACTAAATGAATGTGTGCAAAACTGTTTAGAGATTATGTGCAAATTAAATCAGCATTGTTTTTTTTGTGAAGTGCCCCTTTAATTTGTAGTCCAGTTGGCTATAGTGGGAATAGATTAGCATGATGCCAAATAACAGAAAAACAGCGCCTAGGTTAAAAAATGAATAAATAATTGTATTTCATTATTAGAATTACAGGAGAATAGCGACCACATCACAGTGGCTCAGGAGGTTGAGCAGTTGGCAGGTTGGCTCCTTGCATGGTTGCTTCTGCCGTCGGTGTGTGAATGTGTGAGTGAATGGGTAGAATGTGAGGAACAAATTGTAAAGCACTTAGGATAAAAGCGCTACATAAATGCAGCCATTTACATGGTCAGCAACATTGCTTTGATGTGCAAAATATCTACAGTTTCTCTTACATGAGTTATTGTTCAGTGGGCAACAAAAGGTTAATTTCCACATCAGAGAGTCTGTGGAAACATATTCTTTCCTGACATGGAAAAAAAACTGCAAAAAGTGATGAGCTTCGTAGTTATTTTATCTTGTGTTTATACTTGTCAAGCTTGTATCAAGATAAGACACAAATCTGGGTATTTGGGTACATGTACCTTGTCCGTTTATACCACACATGCACAAGTTTATAGCAGAACCTTTATAGCAGAACCTTATAAATGCTTAAGTGTTTACTCACTTGAAGGAGTATAAAAAAAGGTTTGTTGCTATTCTTTGTTTGCCGTTTTGTACTTGTGTCTTGATTTTATAGTCAACCTGTCTTATGCTGTTATTTGAACTTGTAAAGCATGCTGGCCATTGTAATTAAGGCGCTATATAAATATAATTTGATTTGATTAGATGGTTCTGGGAAAAGTGTCAAAT
The DNA here is from genome assembly GCF_963971535.1 of Notolepis coatsorum. Classification (NCBI taxonomy): domain Eukaryota; kingdom Metazoa; phylum Chordata; class Actinopteri; order Aulopiformes; family Paralepididae; genus Notolepis; species Notolepis coatsorum. Next base: position 107,997,033 of record NC_140177.1, on the reverse strand, counting down.
AGAACAAAAAAAGGAACAGTTTATGTCCCTTTGCAGTGTTTGCTAAAATCAATAGCTGAACAAGAAATCAAATGCAGTCCATTTACAATGTTCATGTTGTCAAGTTGAAACAGTCTATAGAACTGTATAGGCTAACAAACACCACAAACACCAACTATTTGACCTTCATATTCCCATGTTTCAAAATAGTTAAGTCTAATCATCATCATTTACTGGTTTCTAGATATTTCACTTGTTTCACAATAGCAATTTTTTTAAGTTCTCCCATGTCCAGTCTATCCACTTGTGAATTACGACTTGTGTATCAACTGAGCGGCCACATCCTGTTATATAAGGAATAATTGTGTGTAAAACAAGTGTAGATAATTCTTATGAATCAACTGGTGGCCACAGAGTAATATTGCATTATTGTTATTGCTGTTATTAATATATATATATATATATATATATATAATACATAACTGATCAAATATACCACCATTCTATTACTACTACTAATACTAATAATAATGTCTTGGATTTATATAGCGGCTTTCAAGAGACCCATACTATTACTATGTTCTACTCTATTATTACCATTTCTATAATTATGTATTTTCCTGCCCGTACCTGTACCTGTACCCCCCCCCCCCCCCCCCCCCTGAGAGATCACCCTACAGACAGCTAAGTACATCCTTACTTAACCTGAGAGATCACTGTGGTGAAAACCAGATTTCATAGATTATATATCGTAGACAGATCTTATGATCAAAATAGGTTTAATAGTAAAACAATTAATACAAATACATGTGGGTTCAAATGAGCTTTGGCTGAGGAGTGCTCTCCCCTGGCCAGCTAGGAGACACTCTGAAGAAGAGGCGGAGACAATGGACCTGTCTCAAACCCTGCCCCTTTTCTTGATCCTCCAATCACAACTGTCGCTTACCTCGGACAAACCAAGTTTGTCCGAGGTAAGCGACAGTTGTGATTGGAGGATCAAGAAAAGAGGGCAGGGTTTGAGACAGGTCCATTGATCTTAAGTATAGAGGGCTGGGGGTTGTAGCCCTTAGCCTCTCAGTTAGGTGTGAATGAATCTATTGTTTCGGACCAAAAGGGATTCTCTGCCTCTTTTCCACTGCATGGTACTGTACCTACCTACTCGACTCGAATCTACTCTACTCTACTCTACTCTACTCGCTTTTGGTACCTGGTAATTTGTTCGTTTTCCACTGCAGGTAGTACCCGCCATCAATGTAGCTGGTCGTCATATAGTGAGGGCGCTGTGATGTCAACCTGGGTTCCATCCTAGAGGCAAATCCTAGAGGCAAATCTTTTCCTGTGACAAGATGGCATCCAATCAAAAAATCAACCAACGAACAAGATTCTTGTACCGGATCTCCTCTCTGGTAAACAAAAATACCCTGAAGACTAACAGGAGCACTCATTCAAGGGTACTACGACTATGCTTGCACCCAGTGGTGCAGTCGTAATATGGGAACTGGTAACAAGCCACGTGCACGCGCGCGCGGGTGGGTACGGGCATGCGCACAGAACAGATTTTTTTTTATTTTTATTTTTTTTCACTACCCACCTTCAAAACCGCTCTGAATAGCACCTACGGGAGGCTGCAATTCGAAACTGGCCCCCGTAAATGTCTGAACCCCCCTCCCACCCACCCGCCCCCTCCTATGTGTTCCCTCCCCCTTGTATTTACTGTTAGGATCTGTTTAACAGTACTGTATATTTGCATATCTTGTATGTCACAAATGTAACAGTACTGTATATCTGTATGTCATGTATGTCAAATGTCATGATTAGATGATTAGATTACATTTTTATATCTGTATATATGTTGTGTATGTCATAAATGTCATTATGAATTGAATGGGGGACCCTGATGTAAACAAGACGAAAGTCTTTCTCTGGTCTGCATCCCCTGTGTATTGAGTTTTAGTCGAGTAGAGTAGAGTCGAGCAGTGGTGCAGTCGTAATATGGGAACTGGTAACACGCCACGCCACGTGCACGCGGGTACGTGCATGCGCACAGAACAGTTTTTTTTTTTTTTTTTTTGAAATAGAGAAGCTGAAAAAGGTAGCAGGATGTAGCCTTCAATATATATAAAGAAATTATATTGTCAACAGATATGGTTGAAAAACAAACAATGTTTTAAATGTAATAGTAGTTACAATTTCTATTGAATCAACTTAAACTAGAAAAGTAAATACAAACTAAATTAACAATGTAAGTTACATTGTTAATTTAGTTTGTATTTACTTTTAGCTTAAGTTAATTCAATTAAAGAAATTGTTTTACACACAAACACAAAAGCAAATTAAAATAATCAGACAACTTGTGTTTACTTGAAGTTTGTGTGCATGACTCCTAGTGCACAGCAAGGGAGGTTTGGTGATGAACCTGTGGTGCGCTCACACCCACTCGCGCGCGCAGTTATACACACACGCACACACACACACACACACGCGCATATACGCAAGTGCAATCTTTCTATCATACACGCTGTTCTTGCTCTCTATTGTGTGAATGTGCGCGCGCGAGAGCAATTGGAAAGCTGGCGCGCAGCACAGCAGACGCTTGATTCAATCATAAGCAGGTAGACCCCCATCACGAATTCCGAGCCACATTAGTATTAGGGGTGGGACGATACATCGATCCAGATCGATACATCGATGTAATTATCAACAATCGAATCGGATCGATGCGATGTAATAAGATCGATTCATATCGATACTCTTATTTTGAAAATCCTGTGGCGAGTCTCATATCCGCCCAAGAACAACAGCAGTAGCTCCGTGTGTGTAGATGTTACAGCATAGCATTCTCCCTTTCTGTGTGTGTGTGTGTGCGCGCGTCTTTGGAAAGACCAGATGAGGTCAGAGGAGTTTGATGTTTAAATGTTATTTAAACATAAACAATATAATACATAATAAATGTAGGCCTATACATGATCATGCAACATCAACAAATTGTTGTAGGAACTGTTTGGGAGAGGGAGGGTGTGAGTTTTGAGTTCCAAAAAATGTAGCTTAAAGTTTAAAGCTCAATATATAAAAACGTGGCACTTTACAGTGAACAGGAGGTCTATTTGTATTAAAAACAATAGATTGATTTTCCTTTAAATGTCTGGAAGAGCTCAAAAATACAAATGTCAAATGATATTTTCATTACCTTTTTTTTGTTGATCTAAATGTTACTGATTGTGTTAAATGGGCATATGATATCATCTCATATCGATCGCAGGCACCTGAATCTAATCGTATCGTATTGTATCGTGAGAGACTTTGTGATATCGGCAAATATCGTATCGTTGTCCAAAGAATCGATATCGTATCGTATCATGATGAAACTGGTGATTCCCACCCCTAATTAGTATTCACCTCCACTGCAGTCACACAGAATGAAGGGGGAGATGCATTCAGATAGCCAACACCCAGACACCTAGTCTACCTGCGCTTTTTGTTATGTAAAACGGTGGCCGCCGGGTACTTAGTCACAACGAATGGATACAGCGCATTTGTGTGTGCGCGTACACGCGAGTACACATCCGTGCGCGATCGCGCGTACTTAGTTCTGCCTCAGTGATCTAATAACACGGCGTGTAACCGCGTGTGTGCACGACTGCACCCCTGGAGTCGAGTAGAGTCGGTACCATGCAGTGGAAAAGAGGCATAACATCACCCTACAGACAGCTAAGTAGATCTTTACTTATTAACCTGAGAGATCACACTACAGACAGCTAAGTAGATCCTTATTAGGCTTGGGCAGTATGACGGTATACCAGGGTATTTCCAAATCCCGTCGGTATGATTTTCAATACCATGACGTCACAGACTGTGCACCAAATCACAGATGAGTTTCCTTGACATGGAGTTTTAACACTTTAAGGACCAGCCACGAGTTTATACGGGTTTCGGTGCCATGCGTTGTTGACCAGAGGCACGTATATAGCCGTGGTATTTGTTATTGCTGTTATTCCATTTTAATAACCGGCTCAAGGTCCCCGACCGGCTCTGCAGATCTACCCTAGTCTGTGAAATCGAGAACATGCAATACCGGCCAGATCCTCTTAGGGGCGCCATCGCTCCACTGCAGTATGCACTGTGGGCGAATGTAAAAAAAAAATTAAAATCTTCCAATGGAGTATTATTGTAGCCGGATCCTGAACCAGCACAATGTACTGTGGATCACGTTTCGAATCGCAGATTTCACCATGGAATAATGGGATTTATCATCAGCCAATGGACATATCGATCTACCAGATGCCGATCGATAACGGGGAAATGCTGGGGGGGTATCCCACGGGCTCACGGTAAGACCTTTTTCACCTAAATTACAGCCGGATCGGAGCTTGCTGTGACACGCAAGCAGCCGATCAGTGAATGTGGCTAGTTACACAGACACTGTTATTGGTAATCAATAATACTAAATGACGTCCCCCGCCCCCCCCTTTCATGCATACATGCTTTGAGACAGCCCGGATCATATGCAGTTTGAGTTATTTCTTTAGCATATGTAAAACGGAAATGCCGTTGAATATAACGTTAGCAGCGATTAGCCATTTATCTAGCCTCCCAGAAAATATGAGACAAAATCTGCTATATTGCTTATATTCACGACGCTATAAAATGACAACCTATCGATGCATTTTTTTTTCTTTAAGCCATTTTGAAGGGACGGTTTATGAACTCAATTGACAATGAGAATGGACAGATAGCAACAATACTATAAAGTATAGATATAGTTGTACAAAAAGACACCGGTCTGTTGACAAACCCTGGTCCTCAACCACTATATTAGACGGGTCCCATCGGTCGCCAATGTGTTAACAGGGACGGCATTGGTTTTGCATTTTATTTTTTTATTATTTTTTAAACATAACATAAAATTAGACATACAAGCATTAACAGTAAACATCCAATGAAATCACCATTTAAATAAATGTAGTATACAAGATATACACCTAATACTTGCTATCTAATACCCTACATACATATGCTCTCGCTCGCCCACCCCCCCCGGACCCCCACTTGGATAATCCATCCATTATCATTCGTTCCTAACCAGGCACTACAATTCATATGCTAGCTTTTATTCTCTCCACCACTTCTAACCAGATTGCAATTTTGGCTTCACTGACACCTAAAATTCTTGCTGTAGATATTTCTAGATAGATCACATCGAGATATGTAAGAACCCATACCTTCAGACACATTTTTTCCGGTTGAAACCATCGTGATGCTATCAGCTTTTTAGCCGCTGTGAGACCAGATAAAACGAATCTCTTTAGCTGTATAGGGGCTCCATACTGAAAAACATCATTCAACAGCAATACAGAGGGGTGTACAGGTATGTTCAGAAATAAGAAATTTGATAATTGCTGGGCGACTTCTTTCCAGAATATCTTAACTGGTGGGCAATCCCAATACATGTGCATAAATGTACCCTCATCCCCATTTGTACATAAGGAACATCTGGAGTCTTGTTTAAGTCCCATTCTGTTCAATCTTATAGGAGTCAAGTATGTCCTATGAATATAATTAAGATTAATTTGTTGATGGTCCGGGTTATGTGACGCAATTCGAACGTTTGCCCAGACTTCTTGCCAATCAAAATTTATTTCCAAGTCTGGTATATCCCTCCTCCAGACTGAGTCTAGGGGGAGGATTCCATACGAGGACGTTAGTAAGTGATGATAAAAATCTGATACGAAACCTCTCGATGTCTCTCTTTCATAGAAGAATGTGATATCTGTGGTGCTCAATTGGTATCCTTAATGGGACTCCATGAGCCTTCAAACAAACCAATAACTGTGCGTAAAAATAATATGTGGAACTGGTGAGATAAATTTTTTTATGCATGTCTTTATAGCTACAAAAACCCCGTTTGTTGAAAACATCTCCTAATGTGTGTATGCCCTGCTTTTCCCATTTAGGGTATCTTATAGGTCGTTTTCCAATCAGGAGTGCATTGTTATTGAATAGGGGAGTATGACTGCCATTTATGTTGGTTCGAATATTCACATGAGGATCACATGAGTAATAAGGGGGCCAAATTTCAATTCGCATTGCTTAATTGATAATATGGTGTATACTATGTCCTGCAGTCTATGTGGTGCTACTATATTTACTTCTAAGTTTCTCCAGGATACAGATGCTTGGGAATCAAACCAGGTTGTCAGTGGTCTTAAAAGAGTACGCTTTAAAATAGTGGTAAAAATATGGAAATGCCATACCTCCGTCGGCTTTGTTTCTCTGTGCGGTGGATCTTTTTATACGTGGAGGTTTGTTATTCCAAATAAATTTGTATGCGGTGGAGTGTAATTTTTTCCAGTAACAATCAGGAGGGGGTAACGGTAACATTGAGCTAATGAAGTTGATTCTAGGTAAAACATCCATCTTAACTATTGATACCTGTGCCTGTACTGAGTTTTTGAGTTTGGACCACCTGTCAAAGTCGTATTTGATCTTATCTTGGAATTTTATGTAATTGTACTTCACCGTTTGGCTTATAGTAGGGAATACTTCAACTCCTAAACATCTGAAGTGTTTAACCATTGGTATTTTTACTGGAAGGAGTGTATTCTTTGCAGGGGTATTAAGTGGAAGGAAAGCAGACTTTGGCCAATTTATCCTAAATCCTGATAGATTGCCAAAGTCATCAATCAACTTGAGAAGATGAGGCATTGAGGTGTTAGGGTTTTGTATGAACAATATTACGTCATCCGCATATAAACTAATATGATGTTGTGTGCCCTTAATTGCGATTGGTTCTATATATTGGGATCGTCATATATATTGTGCTAAAGGCTCCAATGATAAAGCGAATAGTCCGGGACTAAGAGGGCAACCCTGTCTGGAGGAGCGCGATACCGGAAAGATTTCGGAGGTGATTATACCTGTTGTAATCATGGCCGATGGGTCTTTGTATAATACTTTAATCGTATCAATGAATCCTTTTCCTAACCCCATCCTTTCTAATACTGCCCATAAATAAGACCATTCCAACCTATCAAAGGCTTTCATCGCATCCAGGGACAGCATCGCTATAGGTGTGGTGTCATCCTTGCTGGCATCAAGCACATGTAGTAACCGTCTTATATTATCCGTGATCAAGCGGCCTCTTATGAAGCCAGTCTGATCAGGATGAACTAAAGACGTCATATGCTTTTGAAGTCTGATGGCTAATACCTTGGAATACAGCTTGATATCGGTTCCGAGGAGGCTTAAGGGTCTATAACTACCGCAATCGGTGGGGTCTTTGTCTTTTTTAAGGAGGACTGTTACGCGTGCAATATTGTCGCTCTTATGGAAGTTCCCCTCCTTGATTGAATATAAAATCATATTAAGTAATAGGGGTCCAATTACATCCCAACATGAGAGGTACATTTCTGGTGGGATACCGTCCCTTCCAGGAGCCCTACCACTTTGCATTTCAGATATGGCCTCCCTAAGTTCATCTAGTGTGATGGGTGTTTCTAACTGTTTTGAGTCATCCTCTGATAGTTTAGGAAGGTTAATTTGATTAAGATATATGTCCATTTTGTTTTGATCGAAGGCCATTTCTGATTTGTACAAGTTGGAGTAGAACTCTTTGAATGTCTCGTTGATTTTTTTAGGGTCTGTAACAAGTCCTTGCTGTGCCTTAATAGTAGTTATATGACGTATGGCTATCGCGTCCCGCTCTTAGCCTTATGAGATACCCCTTATCTCCTGGTACCTATTGTACCCCAATACGAAACAACTTAATGCACCCACACCTGATGGGGCCCCGCCCCTATGGAGGCATAGCCTATATAAACATAGCTATGGTCACCAAACACTCTTCCTCTATTTTCGTTCCATCATAACGGCTGCGTGCACCGTATGTAACTAGTAGGATGAAAAGATCAGAGAAGATTCATAATGTTGAGAGCTTACCGGAGGATTGCTTTTCCCTGGCTTCTTCTGAGCTTGTTTCAGCGACACATGAGACCTGTGCTGATGGTTCCTCGGCTGACGACGGCAGACCGTGGGGCAGCGTGCAAGGTTTGACTAGCAAGTCGGCTTGTACAAAGGTGAGGTCTGCGTCAGTAGGCATCAATGTCGGTGTTGGTAATGCTGTGGAGTATGTTTCGGCGCCAGGGCCGGGACGGCTTGGCGATCGTTCCACTGCAGTGGACGGTTTCCTGGCAATCCTGGAGCATGCTGTTAACGCTAATGCTGCTACTGCTACTTCTGCTAATGCTGATGTTGACGCTGGAATGTCTAATAATCCCCGCCGCGGGATACCGCTTTTCCCTCCTACCAGCTTCATTGATGAATGTCAGTCGGTGATGGATGGGGGGGGGTTCGCAGAGTCCTATTTACCTTTTTTACAGGTAAAGGGGCTAACAACAGGGTGCAGGCCGGGGGTACCGTGGCTAAGCAGCCAGGTAGCTTTTTTCCTGTGCCCAGGCGGGGATGAACGACGTTCCGCCCGGCCGATGCTGGATAGCAAATCGGCTCGGAGGGTGGCAGTATGGACTGATGAGTGGTATACTGCTACAGGATGGCATTTAGCGGCGGCCAGTGTTATGGCTCAGCTGGCTACTTTTCTATCCGCAATGGCGTCGGGTAGTAGGACTTTGGGTCCAGCCGGCATTGTAAACATGGTTCATGTTTGTGGTGTTATGGAGATCTTGACTCAGTCGCAAGCTATAACTGCGGGGAGGATTAGGATGCTATCAACTTTGATTGTTAGGCATGTTTGGTTGGAGCAATCTCCTCTTGGGGAAGAGGATAGGTTTTCTCTCCTCACAACTCCTTTTTCCACAGATAGTCTTTTTGGGCGTTCTGTGGAGGCGCAGGTGGTTGTTGATCGGGGTCCTACACCGCCTCACGCTGTGCAGCCAGAGGTGGGAGCACGGTCTCGTCAACGACTGTGGCGAGATCCTCGACAGGCGGCCATGTTTCCCCCGTCAGTGGTGCTCTGGTTGGAGAGTCAACAGGGTACTGCGAAGCCGACAGCCTTGGCGGCCGAGGGATCGGCCATTTTGGGTGAATTCGAGTTTGGTAAAACAAGCCGTCGTCATTTTGCCGCAAGCAGCCCGCTCCCCGTTCAATCCTCTCTCTGTTACTCACGGAAGCGGGGCTCTGATCGTTCTCCTTTGGCTGCGGGCCGCGAACCTTCATTGAAGCGTATGCGGCCCCATTCTTCACTTCTCATGGAGACAGGGGCTGACACCCAGTTGATGGCTGAGCCTGGGTCTGTCCGTGAGAATGTTCCGTCGCGTGGTTCCTACGCCACAGGTTGTGGGTGGGAGGAACCTGGTGTTACAGCTGCCACTAGCTACAGTGGTCAGCAGGGGGACTCGTTGCCTCTTCTGTTGAATGCTCAGCAGGGGTTACCCCGGCTTCGCCTTCGCCAGGCGGGGTATCGCGCTGTTGCCTCCCACTCCCGTCAAACCGGCAGTGGTCTGCAAAGGAGAGGCGAGCGTGATTTGAGTGGTAGCAATATCACTGCAGGGCTTCGGCGTGTAGGAGCCCATGGGGTCCTCATGCCTTGCGTGTCTAGCTGTGGAACAACTCCTCAGCATGCGCTAGAGGGGTGTTCAGGGGGGGGGGTGTGTGTCAACAAGTTTGATGACAGCTCCTCCCCTATCAAACCGGCCCTTTCTGTCGGGGTCCCCCCTTGGGTGCGTCGCACAGCGGGAGGGACCGGGCCAACTATCTACTGTTCCTTGCGGCCCAGCGTCAGTTGACGGCGGGGGCACTGTGGGATTATGTTCACATATGGCGACAGGAATGCCGTCTGAATCGGTGGATGGAGAGAACGTTAGAGGAGGGGCTTGTTTTGCAGTTCGCACAATCCCATCCTCCGTTCTCAGGTTTGGTGCCGACCCTATTGTTAGGGTCAGACGCAGTGACAGCCCTGGCCGACGAGATCCAATCTCTGTTGGCGAAGCAGGCCGTCGTTGTGGTCCCGAGAGAGGACGCAATGTCAGGCGTCTACTCCCGTTATTTTCTGGTACCCAAGAAAACAGGGGGGGTCAGACCTATACTGGATCTGTCCGCGTTCAATCAGTTGATTGTAACGAGACCATTCAGAATGTTGACCGTCAAACTCCTTCTGCTTGCTGTCAGGAGGGGAGACTGGTTCACCTCCATAGACCTGAAGGATGCGTATTTTCACATCCCCATTTACCCTCCTCACAGGAAATTCCTACGGTTCCTGTTTCAGGGCGTAGCGTACGAGTACCAGAGGATGCCGTTCGGTTATTCTCTGGCTCCCCGCACATTCACCAAGTGCGTGGCGGCTGCTCTGGGGCCCTTACGTCGTCGGGGGATACGAGTTCTATTCTATCTCGACGACATTCTACTCCTCAGTCGTTCAGAGGAGGTTGCCAGGTCTCATACTCGGCTGGTGGTGGAATTCCTCACCAGCCTGGGTTTTGCTGTGAATTGGAAGAAGAGTACCCCTCTTCCCAGTCAACAGGTGGAGTACTTGGGCTTGACGTTGAGGTCGAGGCCCATGATTGCAACCCTCTCCGAGCAGCGTCGGGGGGTTCTCCGTCACATGCTCGGGGGTTTCCATCTGGGAAGGACGGTTACGGCGCTGCAAGTGATGCGTCTGCTGGGCATTATGTCATCAGCTCACACGGTGGTTCCTCTTGGCCTCCTCTTCATGAGGAGGATACAGAGGTGGTTTCTCTCTTTGAGAATAGATCCGGTGAGGGACAAAGGGAAACGGTTGACGGTTCCTTTGTCGATATGGGGAGATCTCGCCCACTGGAGGAGGCTGGGTATCCTCACCATTGGGGTCCCCATAGGCAGCGAGAGCTCACACGTCACTGTCTTCACCGACGCCTCTCTCACGGGTTGGGGAGGGACGTGTCGGACCCATGCAGTGGGGGGCAGCTGGACAGGTCATGCTGGTCCGGCTACCCTGCATATCAATGTGTTGGAGTTGAAGGCGGTCCTCCTGGTCCTCAAACGGTTTGACCACCTGGTGGTAGGCGAACACGTTTTGGTCAGGACGGACAGTATGACGGCGGCGGCGTATATCAACAGGCAGGGTGGGACTCGTTCCATCCGCCTGCTCCGGGCGGCGGCCGAACTGTTGCTATGGGCATCCCGCAGGCTGCGCAGTCTGAGGGCGCTCCACGTTCCTGGTACAGAGAATGTGGCGGCGGATATAATGTCTCAGGGCGGTCCTCGTCACGACGAGTGGGAACTCCGCCCCGACATAGTCAGACAGATCTGGGATCGGTTCGAGGAGGCCTCGGTAGATCCGTTTGCGTGCCGACGCTCTCACAAGTGCCCCTTGTGGTTCTCGCTCAGTCGGGCAGATCATCCCCCCTTGGGGGTGGATGCCTTCTCGACCCTTCATGGCCGCCCGGTCTTCTGTACGCCTTTCCTCCTGTACAGCTGTTGAGTCAGCTGTTGGAACGGATACGGAGGGAGCGCAGGACGGTGATCCTGGTCGCGCCGGGGCACGTCAGTGTGGTCCCCGGTCTTGGTCCAGCTTCTGGTCGCTCCTCCTTGGGTCATTCCGTGGTCGGCGACGGCCCTCTCACAGCGCAATGGATTGCTGTTCCAGTCTCCGGTGTTGGGCCAACGCCTGGTGGTGTGGCTGGTGGGGGGGTGAGTCTGGAGGGAATGGACCCCTCTGTGGTTGATACCATCAGGTGTGCGCGTGCTCCCTCCACTGTCGCGCTTTACGCGGGCAGATGGCGTGCGTTCCAAGAGTGGTGTAAGGGGGAGGGCTGGGACCCAGTCTCCTGCCCCCTGGATGCTGTCCTGAGTTATCTCCAGTCTCTTCTTGATAGACTGTCGGCTTCGACGGTGAGGGTATATGCGGCAGCTATATCCTCCTATCATGAGGGTACTGAGGGGACTGTTTTGTTCAGCCACCCTCTTGTAAAGCATTTCCTGCTTGGCGCTCGACGCGTTAAGCCGGTGCAACGCTCCTTGGCTCCGACTTGGGATCTTCAATTGGTCCTCGGTCGGTTGTCCTTGGCCCCGTTTGAGCCGCTCGAGCAGGCGCCGTTGGGACAGCTGTCTTTCAAGACCGCGTTCCTACTGGCTGTCACTTCCGCTAAACGTGTAGGTGAGCTCTGTGCTCTCTCGGTATGTCCAGAGTGCCTGTCTTTTCGGGCCGATTGCGGTGCCACTCTGCAACCTAATCCTGCTTTCGTGCCTAAAAATATCCGGAGTTCCTTCCGCTCCCGGGATATTGTGGTTCAGGCGTTTCGTCCTCCTCCTCACGACAGTGAGTTGGATGTGGCCCTTCACCTGTCATGTCCAGTCCGTGCTTGGGGATTTACCTCAGCCGTACTCAGGACTTCAGGGTTACCGACCAGCTTTTTGTCTGTTACGATGGGTCTCGTGCTGGTAAGGCACTGTCGAAGCAGCGCCTGTCCCGTTGGTTGTGCGGGGGCATTGCCCTCTGCTACACATTGGCTGGGCAGGATCCCCCTGGGGGCATCAGGACGCACTCCACTCGTGGGGTGGCTGCCTCTGCCGCTCTCCTGGGTGGGGCCTCGGTGGAGGACATCTGTGCTGCAGCTTCATGGTCCTCCCCGGGCCCCTTTGTGAGGTTTTACCTCATGGACATGACCGGGGGTTCTGTCTCCCGGGGGGTTCTGGAGTCTGTGGCCTTTCCTGCTTCCCGTCCTTTGGTAGGGTAGCAGGAGTGTGTGGGTATGGGCCACAGTGTGTTGAGTCACACGTGGTTCCGCCTGTGCGGTGTGTTCAAGGGGTTCTGGTTCCTTCTTGTTCGCATTCAGGTGGAGTTGACTGCGCCCCCCCTTCATTAGGAAGGATGGGGTGACAGGGCTCCCCGCGCCCCTTGATGTGGGCTTACGGGTCCTCAGGGGGTACATCTGTCGGGCCTCGCGTCCGCTCTAACCCATATCTCATAAGGCTAAGAGCGGGACGCGATAGCCATACGTCATATAACGATAGGTTATGTATATAACCTAGTTATATTAGTATTGGCTGAGCGTCCCGCTCTACGCGGCCCTGAGTTCCCTTTGAGGGATATTTTGCTGGAACGAGTTGGCGAGGAAGAGTGTTTGGTGACCATAGCTATGGTTATATAGGCTACGCCTCCATAGGGGCGGGGCCCCATCAGGTGTGGGTGCATTAAGTTGTTTCGTATTGGGGTACAATAGGTACCAGGAGATAAGGGGTATCCCATAAGGCTAAGAGCGGGACGCTCAGCCAATACTAATATAACTAGGTTATATACATAACCTATCGTTATATCTGCAAATTTTGCGTTGGCTCGTAACTGCATAGCTAGTAGGTGACTTGGTTTAGAACCATGAGAGTAATGCTGTTGTCTTGTGCTACGTATTTGAACTTCAAGTTTCAAGTTTCTTTAATAGTTGTCATACAGAAGTACAGAATACTTTTATACAAAATGCTTCTTACTGTTACGCTCCAGAGACTGTGCTAGACAAGATAAGTATGAAATAAAATAGTATAGCATGTAAATTAGAAGTAAAAAAAGAGGTCACAGTGTTCAGTATAGACATATGTACAATGTTCGATGCAGAATAGAAGTAACTGAGTTACCATATAATATACAATATACTATGCAGTGTACTAATATACAATACTTTATAGTGCAAAGCAGAAATGAGATGAGGTACAATTTAGGTACAATTTACAGTAAGGTGTACGAGTTGTAGTGCAAATCCTTTATCAATAAATATAAAGTGTGTTTAGGTGATCTAAAGTGTGGAGAGTGGGTGCTGCAGTGTGTTGTTTGTTTAAAGTGAGTGTGTGCGTGTGGATGTGTGTGCTGTGTGCATTTTATGGTTGTTGTATAGTGTTTATTGTTCGTTGAGCAGCCTGATGGCCTGGGGATAGAAGCTTCTTCTGAGTCTTTCTGTGCTCGCCTTGAGACTCCGGTATCGCTTGCCTGACCGCAGCAGTTCAAAGAGGCAGTTGTTCGGGTGGCTGGAGTCCTTGATGATTCTCTTAGCCTTACCCCTGCACCGCTTGTTGTAAATGTTCTGGAGGGTGGGGAGCCCCCCTCCAATTGTGCGTTCGGCTGAACGTGTCACTCTTTGTAGTCTGCTTCGGTCTTGTGCAGTGCTATTCCCAAACCAGGAGGTGATGTTGCCAGTCAGGATGCTCTCTATTGTTCATGATTGTACATGATTGTTCAGATTGTTGTTTAAATTTTTTTTTTTTTTTTAACACATTAATTTGAGATTCCAATCGAACCGAGTAGTTGTATTGTAAAGAGGAAAAGAACGTAGAGTAAAGCGTTTCCAGCTCTGCCAGTTTTGAACAACGATTCTTGCGCATTTTGGAGGAAAAGTTCCGGGTAAAATCCTTGATAAATCCCTTTACCGACATCCATAATATTCTGGGGTCCTGTACCGATTTCGCATTCTCCAGTAGGAATACAACAAGAGCTTCTTTGAATTGTGTAATGAATTCCTTGTTTTTCAGCAATATCGAGTTAAATCGCCATCTTGGGGCTCGGGATGACAGTATACCAAATAATCCTTTTAGGAGTAAATAACAGTGATCTGATAATGCATTGGGTACCATTTCCACGTCATAGTTATCAAATAGTCTAGGGGATGCAAAAACATAATCTATTCTGGGAAATGTGCTATGTCTTGCAGATCGACAAGAGTACTTCCGGGTCGTAGGGTTGAGTGATCGCCATAGGTCATTTACACCTGTATTCTTAGACCAATCCTACACTTTCTATGCCACTCACGAGTTTTCTCTGAATTATTAATATCTTGTTGAAAGCCACTCACGAGATTTCTCGGATTTTTTTTCTTTTCTTTTTTAGCGATCTGAAATCATATTGCATCACGCGAGCCTACCCTAGTCTACCCGAGCGCCGCCGGCGATCAGATGTGGAAAAAAGCATCCCCTATCGTCTCCCAGATGACATAAGGGATTTTGGAATGGACTCAATGAAAATGGATGGGGGAAAAAATCCTGTACTCCACATTTTCCAGTCCACTGATTCAGCCGGGGTTATCAGAGTTCATTCTGGAGCCTCTGAGCCCCGCGGAATCATGTGTTCTACTGTATCACGTTGGATCTATACACTTATCGATTTTTTCGAATGGTGATCAGGAATTGGAATATACCAGTTGGATACCATCTGATGTCAGGTAAGGAATCTATGTTATCAGTGTTAGGATAATCAGACTCATTTTGATGAAGATATAAGCAGTTTTGTGAAATGGGCTCTTTCGGTTTCACTGTAAAAATCCAAGAGGAAATGAACACGGCGATTATCCGTGCACGGCTCGAATGGGCGTGCGTGTATGTATAATATTGATCATCTAGCGTTTATTTGAAAACGATTCATAAATAGGCCGACAAATATCAACGTTCTGGAATATTCCAGTAAAAGACAATTATCATAGAATGGCCCAGAATGGACTGTCGTTTTGAGCGGGTGCTTTTCAAAATGCTCTCAAACGGAAATGAAGCGATAAAAAACCAATCTGCCTTGACAGCACTGACTGGAAAAGGATTCTTTGATAAGCGACGGGCAGATTAGACACATAGCCATAATTTAAAACATAGATTAGGCGATATTAACGATAACATTGGCGCCGATGGTGGCATTCAAGCGCTAACTCTGGCGCCACCTCGTGGCACTGAAAGTGTTAACGCATTAGATAAAATGTTCTGGTCATTGGAAAAGGACGGCATTGGTTGTAGTGCACAGCACGCGCCAGCAGAGGGCAGGGCAGTCTGTCTTTCCCTCTCTCAGTCAGAGCTGAGCAGGTGACGCAACGCGCGTGTTCCTGTCGGTCTTCCATCTCACATGTGTGCGTGTTAATCTGCACGACAAATAAAGACTTATTCTTCTATAGAATGCGGTTATGGACCGTTGCCGTCCGTTTATTAAGGTCGAATGGACCATGGGTCAACCTCCAGACATCGGATGATTGTGGATTCGGGTATCGAAACGTTATTCTAAAGTTTTGAGAGTACAGATTCATGCGTGAATGTGGACCCGGGAACACATTGTTTGGGTAAGTCAGTTATGTTATGGTCAAGCGTATGGAAGATGAACGTATGAGGGTCCGGATATCTTTTCTTCGAATGCGGGACGTTAATAATAATATAATTATCCGAGTTATGAATGCCGGGAGTGTATGTTTGGTAAACCTTTCCAGTTCGACTGTGTGTGTGCACGTATTGGCTTCTGTGATTCACTAGTACAGGGGTTTAACGGCTTAAGATGGGTTTTGATTATCAGTTAATCGATGCAGACTAAATTTTGTGCGTCTGTATGTGTAGTTGTGTACTACTGTCGCGAGTTTGTGAGTCACATTGGTCTAATTTCAGCCTCCGTTATACATTCCGTATGACTCGTTTCATATCTGTGTCTCGAATGTGCGCGCTGTGCAGTCTGTTTACAACACGGGTTGCTAGGGCCTAAAAGAAAAAAAAAATTCGTTTCGAATGGCGGACCGCTTTGAAAATCATAAAATATGCATGCTCAGAGTGTTTCCAGAGCGTCTCGCGACTCCGCCACTTGCTCGATTTTGATTGGTCGGTCGAAAAAAAGTTACCTTGATGAGCGGTGCTCCTCTCCAATGCGCTGGGAGCGCTCCGCCCAAAAACGCTAGCCGCCGAGAGCGCTAAAACGCAAGGCGCAGCGAAAAAGAGCGTGCCTGTCGCGTCTTTGGCATAGAAATTAATGACAGAAAGGAGCTGGCAACTCATAAAAAGCTGGCTGTGGACACGTCGCCCAAGTCTGTAGTGTAATCTATCTCTGAGGTTAATATAAGTAAGGATCTACCTATCTGCTCCCGGCTGCCCTTGGGGGGGGGGGGGGGGGGGGGGGGACAACGGGATGGGTCAAGTGCAGAGACTCAATCGCATCGGCGACCCAACTAATTGCATGTGTTTGTCACTGCATGCAGAATAAAGACTTCTCCAAAGTCCAGTTATTATTATTATTATAAGTAGATCCTTTTTTATTCAATTACAAAATTCTCCAGCTATACTTCCTTTTCTTTTTCCCCTCCTCATCCTCTTACTACTTACTATCCATATCCATCTCACCATGTGCTTCCTACCTATCCCTATGTGTAGCTTTCTATGGGGTGGTGGAGGTTTTGAATGAATGAATGAATGAATGAATGAATTTATTTCTGTATTTTCTTTACAAAGCATAGTAGTAGAACTTCCAAAAAAATTAAATGACAGAAAAGACTTATAATTGCCTACCCTTTTTACATCACACTATGTACACAAAAAATATATACAAAAAAGAAACATAATTCAGTATATCATTTAGCAAAAGTTACAAACGTTTCATAGTTGTATGTACAAAACGTATACACATTTATTGATTTTTTTTTAAATATATGTTTTATTTTTCCCTTTGTCACTATTTGAACACAGCTATGTTATAGATAAAATATAACTAGGATAATAATGAGGTTTTATATTTATGTATCACCTTATATTTGAGTAATTTCTTAAAAGTATGTAGCCAACTACACATTTTTACTTCTTTGTCAAAGCTATTCCATAATTTTGCCCCTTTAACAGATATACATCGACTTTTTATATTTGTCCTTGCCTTTGCGATATTGAATACAAAAGTTCCCCTAAGTCTATATAGGCTCGCTCTAGTCTGGAACTCCTGAATGCAACTTGGAAGCGAGTGCTTATATGCTTTCTGCTTTGTACATTATTATTGCAGTGCTAAGATCGACAAGATCTTCCCATTTTAAGGCATTTGATTTAATAAAGAGTGCGTTTGTCGGTTCATAGTAATCTGCTCGATTCACAATTCTTATGGCTTTCTTCTGCATTATGAAAATTTGGTTAGTGTTTGTTTTATATGTTTCCCCATACCGCCACACAGTAGGTTATGTATGTAACTATGAGCGAACAGTACAGGTTAAGAGAGGCTTGAGTAGTCCATTGGAAAGATACCTTGCACTTTAGTTCTGGGTGATGTGAAATAAGTTAATATTGAGTATTGATTTATATACTGTGCGTTTATGTGAATATTAATAAGTGGTAGTTGAGCTATTGATTAACTATATTATTTCATTCGGATGTATGGAAGTGCACTAGTTAAGGCTTTTGCATTGAGATGCCGTTTATAATTCACGTGTGATCCGGGGACTTAGTGGGGAGTAGGCTGTAATTGGTCGAAATACGTCACATGGGCGTCGGTGAAAGAGGTAAACAGGAAGTTGCGGGGAATTTGTCAGTAGAGAAGGGACAAGAGAAGGAACTGGTGAGTGGAAGTGAGAGTAAACGAATTGTTTTACAGAACGATAGTAGTGATGTGTTGGTTATTGACTGAATGTTTGATTGTTTCAAGGTTTGTAACCTGTTGGAGAAAATGTTTCAGAGAATTCGACAACTGAGTGGCATCCTGTCCATCCCTTCACCCCAGCTGCGGGAGTATAGCAGCACACCCTACTTCAATCTCATCCTTCAGACCAACTTCAGGTTGTGTACGCCAATTCGGAAACAACCCTGCCAACCTCTGTTGCGCATCCATGGCCACAAGTATACCTGTCACCATATCCTGGGGCTTATGGAACTGCCAATCAGCCATCAGGAAGGCAGACTTCATTACTGCATACGCACAGAGCAAAGACCTCCAACTCCTGGCTCAGAGACCTGGATAAGACCAGAAAACACCACCACACCGGCAGCCTACAGCATTAGGGCTGTACCGAATGTCATTATTATTTTTTTTACATTTGAAGCTTCTATTGAAGTATTCGAACGAAGCTTCTAATGTCTGTCGTCATATTTTATGACGTAAAAAATAATAGATTTAATTTTTGTATATCCTCAAACTAAATCCTCAATTTGAATAAAGTGATTAATCTGATTAAATGAGTTTTTTTTTATTAAATCAACTTTCTTTAACTCATTGGACGCCAGACCCGAGATAAGTCGGGTTTTCATCGTTATTTCTTTTATTCGATATTTCCATTCATTATCCATCCAGCCTGGTGTTATCATAGGGAATGAGTCTGAGATCGCAAAAGTGCAATACCGGCCGCATCCTACCAGGCGGCGGTATCGAGCACCATTTGAAACCTTGTGTCTTGGGCTGTGCGTCGATTATATGGGTCCGGGTCGCGTCTATTCGAAAGGCAACCGGTTTATGCTTCCGCGTTCGCGTTTTGCGCTCTGATTGGCCACTGCTGTTTCTGGTCGCACCAATCGTGTGACGGCAAGTTTTTTCACTGGTTAAGCTTAGGCACTCTTTCAAAGTTGGTTATAGTTAGAGTTTGTCTTAGAGCATGGCGATAGAACGCCAGCCCTGATTCCACGCGATTGGGCGCACATGTCACATGACCAGAAACGTCAGTGGCCAATCAGATTTGCAAAACGCATAAACCGGTTGCCTTTCGAATAGACACGTCCGGGTCGGCAATTCTTCTCCGGGCAAGATGAGAGGTTATAACGCTCGGATTGAGAAGAATCAAGTACTCCCGATCCATGTTTTGTGGTGGATTATGTTGGCGACACGATGGACACTTGGAATGGCAATCAGATAATTGGAATATTCTTTTTGGGGTACATCCTAGTCAAGGTAAGGGCTATGATATCAATCTTGCGTTGATCCAAGAATGTCTTCATTGCGATCCGAGCGTATGTGTGTAACGTTAGTCCATAACGTATTCCGTTGGTGATGATCAAAGCATAAAAAAAACTACCCCCCCCCCCCCCCCCACCCTTTCATGCATTCATGATGGAACATAATACCCATCATATGCATTTGATTTTTTTATTGTAGCGTGTGTAGGGACGGAACACCAATGCATTTAGTATAATACACATTGCGGGCTATTACCAGCCACCCAGGAATTACCCTAGACCGCTCTAAAACTATACTTATATTCACCACGGTATAAAAGGTGAATGTATGGATGAAACTTTTTTTTTTCACATATTGAACGATAG
This sequence comes from Notolepis coatsorum, assembly GCF_963971535.1. Classification (NCBI taxonomy): domain Eukaryota; kingdom Metazoa; phylum Chordata; class Actinopteri; order Aulopiformes; family Paralepididae; genus Notolepis; species Notolepis coatsorum. The sequence goes on along the minus strand of NC_140177.1, from coordinate 107,977,125 downwards.
ATCCTCCATGTCAAATGGGCCATAGTATTGTATCCATAGCTAGAATATAGTTATAGCCCTGCAAACACTGCCACGTATTCCTATACTTTAGAACGCTGGCCTTTTAACCACACATCACGCATATCGCTGATTGAGTTGAATATAACGCGTCAGTTTCGTCAACATAAATAATCCAATAAGGGCACGGTTGGTACGAAAGTGATGGTGACGTCTTGATGGAGCACCAAGCACCAAGCGGATGCAGATAGGCTACATCATCTATGATAATAATCTTCTTCTTTTTGTTTTCGAATGTTGATTTAGAATTCGAATGTCAACATTATGAACGAAGCTTCGAAGCTTTGAACTACTCGGTACAGCCCTATACAGCATACAGCTTCTCTCACACACCCATGCAGACCCTCCAGGTGTGGAGGAGGCACTGGCCTTCTGACCTCTCCCTCCTGGACTACAAGTATAATATCAATATCTGGGCGGCTAAGTGGCGCAGTGGGCAAGGCGCTCGCCACTAACGCAGGATATGCTGGGTTCGACCCCAGCTCTCTGCGTTGCTTCCGGCTTGGCTGGTCGTTCATACTAACACAATTGGCAGTATTAGGGGGTGGGAAAGCCGGTGGGTGGGGATCGGACGTTGTGGACAGTGACTCCTACAGGTCGGTTGGTGCGCCTGTACAGCAGAATCAGGAAGTATCGGGGGCAGCGTGAGCCTCCCACGCGTTACTCCTCGCCACTGAGAGATCGCGCTGTGCAGGTGAAAAGATGCTACGGCTGCCTCCTCGTGTACCGGAGGGGACACGTGATGCAAGGCTTGGTCCACATTGCAGCCAACCAGTGGGAGGCATGGTCTAACAACGTTCGAGACAGGGGAGGGTAGAATTGGATAATACGAAATTGGGATGGGAGAAAAATTGAAAATGGGGAGAAAAAGTAGATAAAAAAAATATCAATATCTGACCTCTCCCTCCTGGACTACAAGTATAATATCAATATCTGACCTCTCCCTCCTGGACTAAAAGTATAATATCAATACCTGACCTCTCCCTCCTGGACTACAAGTATAATATCAATACCTGACCTCTCCCTCCTGGACTACAAGTATAAGATCAATATCTAATAGGGGTGTAACGGTACACAAAAACCACGGTTCGGTACGTACCTCGGTTTTGAAGTTTGACTTTCCATGTTCCACTCAGGGGTGATGTATTGTGCAGTAACTAATTGTACTTGTAGGGCTGTCAACGAATATTCTATATATTTTTTTTTATCCACTTTTTCTCCTCATTTTCTATTTTTCTCCCATCCTAATTTCGTGTTTCCAATTCTCCCCTCCCCTGTCTTGAACGTTGCTCGCATATGCCCCCCACTGGTCGGTTGTAGGGAGGATAGAAGCCTTGCATCACGTGTCCCCTCCGGTACACGAGGAGGCAGCCTGTCACATCTTTTCACCTGCCAGCGCGGACTCTCATTAGCGAGGTGTAACGTGTGGGAGGCTCACACTACCCCCGCTATCTCCTGTCTCTGCTGTGCAGGCGTCCCCCAACCGACCTGTAGAGTCGCTGTCCACAACGTCCAGATTACCACCCATCGACCATCGAAATTAATAATCGACTTATAAATAAATAAATAAATTATAATTATATTAGATTGTGAAAAAAACAGGGGGTCGTTAGTGGTCAACATACCATTGTATTTGTTCGGTACACAGCCGTTCGGTACGGTACACACTGAAACTGTTCGGTACGGATACAAGATACAAGATACTTTAATGCCACACAACGATGGTTGGTGGTAATTGTTTGCGGTACAGTTTGTTAAGCACTGGTTACATCAACATGAAACATCAAACGCCCCCCTCCCACTCCCCACAATAAATACATAAATACATACAGGACAGTCACGTGTAACGTGTACCTTTACACCCCTAATATCTAACCTCTCCCTCTCCTCCCTTGAATACCATGCTGTATCCGTCTCTAGTCCATTCAATCTCACTATTGCTGTTCTCTCTATCTCCCTCCAGGTGCCCTCAAACACTTTCCAGTTGAGCAGGACATGCTTTTAAGAAGCAGAAAATGCAGAATTGTGCTAATGGGGACTTCAACCTTCCCGACTCTGCCCAGTCTACCACAGTGGTCTCTCTCCTAGAGTCCTTCCACCTGACTCTCGCTGTCCTGCCTCCCACCCACAAGGCTGGCAGCTCCCTGGACCTCCGGCTCCTATTCTCCCGTGACTCCAGCATAATTATCACCACGGTAACTCCCCTCCATGTATCAGATGTCTTCTGTTCTTCACTAACTCTTAAGCTAAACCACAAACCATCCATTCCAACTCACATGGTCTCATTCAGATGCAACCTATGCTTCCCATTTCTCTAAAAAAAAAAAAAAAAAAACTCTCCTCTGACATCCTGTCCACTCTACCCTCGAGTGAGACTTTTTCTGCTCTCCCTTCAGATACAGCAACCTCCACCCTCCTCTCAGCCCTCTCGACCTCCTTCAACAAGCTCTGTCCCGTTGGCAAGAAGCCTGCCAGCCATTCTGCACCAGCCCGTGGCTGACAGACGCAGTTAGAGAAGAAAGAGGGAGCTTGAGAGCCGCAGAGAGGAAGTGCAAAGACCCGCCTCAGTGGTACTCTTATCAGTATCCTCCAAAAACATTACTACTGCCAAAGCCGCCTTCTTTCACCACAAGATTGAGGCCTCTGCAAAGGACCTCCACAAACTGTATGCCACCATGTCCTCACTCCTCACCACCCCCTCTCCTCTGCAGAGGACTTCGCCACCTTCTTTGAGGAAAAAAAGGTAGAGAACTTCTGCAGCTGCTTCTCCCAGCCACCACCCACTCCAAGGGCTAGAACAGGAACCTCATCTTTCACTTTATCATCTTTCTCTCCCCTTACAGATGCTGAAAGTCTGACTTCAGCATCAGAACTGGCATGAACCATCATAGACCACCCCGATACACGCCAGCTGGACCCAATACCCTCCCCAATCATCCAGACCATGGCAACAGACATCCTCCCCAATCCTCCAGTCCATGGCAACAGACATCCTCCCCAATCCTCCAGTCCATGGCAACAGACATCCTCCCCAATCCTCCAGACCATGGCAACAGATATCCTCCCATTCCTGACTATTACAGAACGACCTCCTGGACCCAAATCACATTATTCTCATTCTTCAAGACCGGTCCACCAACCAAGTATCTAAAAAGAAAATAATACTGCTAAATATATTTAAACTAAATAATCTGACATGTCAACAATAAACATAAAATGGCTCTCACAATCATGTAATGATGAAAAAGTCATATTATTGTGAAAGACATCTTGAAACCAGCTAAATTACCTGCAAGGTACTGTCTGTATGTTAACTTAAATTTTCTTGACAAACTTACAGGATGAAATCGCATGGTAATTATTATTTTTTTGTATCTACTTTTTCTCCCCATTTTTCCTCCCATCACAATTTCGTATTATCCAATTCTTCCCTCCCCTGTCTCAAACGTTGTTAGACCATGCCTCCCACTGGTCGGCTGCAATGTGGACGAAGCCTTGCATCACGTGTCCCCTCCGGTACACGAGGAGGCAGCCTTCGCATCTTTTCACCTGTACAGCGTGATCTCTGTGGCGAGGAGTAACGCGTGGGAGGCTCACGCTGCCCCCGATACTTCCCGATTCTGCTGTACAGGCGCACCAACCGACCTGTAGGAGTCGCTGTCCACAACGTCCGATCCCCACCCACTGGCTTTCCCACCCCCTAATACTGCCAATTGTATTAGTATGAACGACCAGCCAAGCCGGAAGCAATGCCGAGAGCTGGGCTCGAACCCAGCATCTCCTGCGTTGGTGGCGAGCGCCTTGCCCACTGCGCCGCCCCGCATGGTAATCTTTTTTGCAGTTTTATGCAGTGTGGCTTTTCACAGTTGTGCCAAGTTTTCTGTGGTTATGAAAACACCGGTTTGGAGAGAAGCTGTAGTCATTACGGAATGAAAGCCGAAATGTGTATTTCTATGCAGTCTCTCTGTGAGCCTTTCATATTCACCCTTTCACATTCTCATAATATGTAAATAGAACAAATGCCATTCAAGGCTACACATAGGAAGAACGAGACGTTTTTGCAGCAGCAATGATAACACTCTTCGAGCTCATCAAGCATTCTCTCCATCCTCCTCTCCCTCCCTCCTCCTCCTTCCCTCCATCGGCAGCGTAAGGATCATTAGCTTCACCGTGGCCTAGATTCCAGTCTGCCAAGTGGGTTGTTCCCTCAGTCATACTTATGAAACGCTGAGGGTTGTGTGTCAGGATGGTAATGTTGCTGCTCGCTCGTTAGCCCCGTGGCTGGGCATCTTCCGTGCAGGCTGGCGCACAGCAGGGCAGCATCCACACCCATTATTATGGTATCGTATATCAGGCCGGTAGACCAGGCTAAAATAGGGTCGGTATCAAGAGAATTTCAGCCTATTTATGTATTAAATGATGTTATATCTCTGAACCAAAAACAATGGCTTAGGTCTTTATTGATCAGTAAAAGTAATGGATCAGTATTCCATATGGGCAGTCATGTGAATATGTATCGGCTGTGAATTTTTTTTTTATCTGCGCATCATCCCCGTTGCAAATGTGACCTCACTAGCCAGAACTTGAGTGGGTGGAGGGAGTAGAGCAGGGCTATTCAACTGGCGGCCCGCGGGCCAAATCCGGCCCGCGGGATGATTCTGACCGGCCCGCCAAAGATTACATGATAATAAAAAAAAATTAAAAAAAATAAATAAAAAATATTCTTTTTTAATATTTTTTTTTTAACTTTTTTCTTTTCATGTCAACGTTAACAGGCATAATTGAGCCAAAAGTCACTCAATTAATGACAGATTTCATTGATAAATTGAGGGAAAACTTTGCAAGTCGATTTGATGAATTTGACATGTCCAGAGAATTGATGCATTTTGTGAGCAACCCATTTGCCAATGTAGCTGCTATTTCCACAAAAGGACAAGAGTTCCTTGCATCACTTCACATTGATGAAGGTCTCCTGCAACTTGAAATAATTGACATGCAAGCATCATCTGCTCTGAAGCAGGCACTTGAGAATGAATCCACCACAACATTTTGGATAAAGTGTATTCATGTCAACACATTCCCCAAAATAAAAACGCTGGCAATATCTGTGCTAACAATGTTTGGCTCAACATACACCTGTGAATCCAGTTTCTCTCACATGAATGCCATTAAAACAAGCAACCGTGCCTCCTTGACAAATGAGCATTTGCATCACTGTTTGCGGGTAGCCCTCACTTCCTATGAACCCTCTTTCTCTGCCATTGCCCAGTCAAAGAAGTGCAATCGCTCTCATTAGATGTGTGTATGTAGGCTAGGCCTGTCTGCCCCCACCCCCCTGATGTTTGAGAGTTAAGAGTGGACAATAAGTGCTAATAAGATGCTGTGATTTGCTGTTGTTGCACAGACATGAAGCACTTTTTCATAAGCTCAGCTGCACTATAAATGTGTTTTTTTGTTCAAGTGTTGATGTTAGAATGTTCAGATGCACATCATGCACTTGTTTGTTTTTTTATTTTATTTTTATATTGAAATGTTGAAGAGGAGATGTTGCAGTTGTTGCACAGTCATAAATGAAGCACTTTTTGCAGGAGATGTTGCAGATGTGGCACATAAATGAAGCACTTTTTGCAGGAGATGTTGCAGATGTGGCACATAAATGAAGCACTTTTTGCAGGAGATGTTGCAGATGTGGCACATAAATGAAGCACTTTTTGCAGGAGATGTTGCAGATGTGGCACATAAATGAAGCACTTTTTTTGAAAAGTATAGTACTTGCAATGTAGTTAAATAAAAGTTGTGAAAATGTGGTTGCGTGTTGTGTCAAGTGTACATATATTCATAGCACGGGGAGGCGCCGTGGCAGTCCGGCCCCTGGCCCCTTGGGTTTCTGACAATGTGGCCCCCTGAACAATTTAGTTGAATAGCCCTGGAGTAGAGGAAGCATACCTGTCAACCCTCCCGTTTTTCCCGGGATTCTCCTGTATTTCACCCTTCTTTCCCGCCGTCCTCCCGTTAAAATATTTTCCCGTATTTTTCCAGTTTTCTTCTTTTACAAAATGGCTGCAATTCCCCTCCGCGACGACAGGTGGCAGTAGTGTAGATTAGAACGTTAGCACAGGAAGTCAGACCGGAAGAAGGTTTCGACCCGAAGAAGACGGAAGAGGCTCTGAAACATGCCCGCGTTATGACTACGTTCGTGACGAGAAACTCTTCAGAGGCTGATCAAGTCACCAAAGCTGAGGTTAAAATGCCTATGCTTTGTGCAAAAACTTTTTGTGACGATTTCAACCGGAGCGTAGCAGACATGTTCCCTGACTCTGCCATTGCTCAGAGGTACTCGGCAGGGAAAACGAAAGCCACCCAGCTCATCTAAGGTAAGATGGCTTTGTTAATGCTAGCCACAGACTAGCTAGCAGCTAACGTTACTAATGAATAGACAATACTAGCCTAGGTTTACCCTGCTTTCTGTTAAATGGCTGCTGTGAAAAGGATCTATAGACTGTTTTGCAAATATAAAGGACAATCAAATCTAATCACTGGACTCTTTTGCTCAACAGGTGCCATAGCTGTGGAGTTTGATGACGACGTTACAAGCATATGTAAAGCTCAGCCTTTTTCATTGTTGTGCGACGAATCAAACAGAAAAAAACTACAAAGAATTAGTCATTCTTGCAAGAATTTACGAGTCCAATCTGGAAGTGACGACGAAGTTCCTAGACTAACTTAGCATGTCTTTTTTTATCATGCATATCTTGTGTCTTACCTATTTTTTTCTATGCCTATTTTTATTATTGTATTTTGCACAATCACTGCGGGCATGACCACCCACATTTCACTGTATGCCCTGGTATGTATGTGACAAATAAACCTCTTGATTCTTCTTGAGTTGTAGTATTAATATGTACAGTGATGAAGGTATAAAGTCACTATGGTCAATAAATATGAACACGTTAATGCTATACTACTACATAAAGTGAATTTATACTGAATTTGTCTTACGCTTCCATTCATTTAATGCAGGGATGTTCACAGCATTTCACTTTCAACCAGGTATCCGATTAATTTAATGTAGCAACTAGTAGTTCACCCAGTCCTTGTTGGACTGATAAGTGGTTGCCTAGTGGAGATTTAGGATTCACTGTGTACCGTTGCCTATTATTGATTGATTGATTGATTGAAAACTTTAACAGATTGTAGAATGGGTACAATACAGTACGGCTCAATACACACAATTGTTAAGGGGATGCAGACTAGAGAAAGACTTTCGTCTCGTTTACATCAGGGTCCCCCATTTTCAATTTATGACAGACACAATATACAGATATATATCATGATATACAGTACAGTTACATTTGTGACATACATGATATGCAAATATACAGTACTGTTAACACTTTAAGTGCCGAAAACGTGTTTAGGCGTCTTTCCTAGCCATGCTAAAGTTGCCGAGGACGCCCTAACTCGTCTTTAATATCAATATTTCAAAAATTTATCGAAATCATATTTTTCCTCTGCAGCCCTGAGACACAGTGCTGGCCTCCTCTCAACCCTCTAGCGGTTCAAGAGCGCCATCTGGTGGCCGATCGGCAGAAGCGCCAAACAGGAAGTCATGTGGATGAAGTGGTGATCACCCATATTACTTCCGGCTAGTGTTGTCACGATACTGGAATTTCGACTTCGATACGATACCTTGAAAAGTATCGATACTTCGATACCATTTCGATACCAAAAAAATATATATATATATATATATATATTTTTTTTTTTTTTTTTTTTTTTTTTTTAAACAAATTTAGCTTTTGTTGCTGGTTGATTCTCCTCAGCTTCGAGTCTGGTACTATAAGAGAAGATAAATATAACACTTTTAAAACCCTTTGTTTATCTTTAGATCACACATTTAAAAATAACTGTTCATCTCACTTCAATCATTTTTATTGCAAATGCAGAACATGGTATTTTCTCAAGCAGACAGATGTAAACACTGTAATCTGTGTTGCATGTACCTCACAAACTGAACAGTTAGTAACAGTTTTTATTTAAAGATAACGAGAGCAAGCAAGAGAGAGAGAGAGGTATCGGTAGATAGAGAGAGAGAGAGAGAGAGGTAGCGGTAGATAGAGAGAGAGAGAGAGAGAGAGAGAGAGAGAGCGAGAGAGAGAGAGAGAGGTAGCGGTAGATAGAGAGAGAGAGAGAGAGAGAGAGAGAGAGAGAGCGAGAGAGAGGTAGCGGTAGAGAGAGAGAGAGCGAGAGAGAGGTAGCAGTAGATGGAGAGAGACAGAGAGAGACAGAGAGGCTATGCTCGGAGCATTTTAGTAATGTTACATTTTCAACAAGATTGCTGCTATTTAAACACTTGGTGGAAACGGGGTAACGTTAACCTTATGTCGACTGTAGTATTGTATGACCTCGACATAACGTTTACACGTTAACGTTACTCCGTTTCCAATGCAGTATTTATAACTGTGGCCAGCTAAGCTAAGGGAGCTAACTTTAGCTGGTAGCTGTAACGTTACAACGAAGCAGCTGTTGATATTATGCGCCATCAGTAGACAACGTATCATGTATTAAACTAGAGTTAATGGTTTAATGCTTCAGTCACAGTGACGTTGAAAGAGCAGCTGTCACGAACCTCTTTCATTTCTTTATGGAGATCGGCGCTGGCACTGCTATAACCGCTTGCAAATAGCATTGGGGCATTTGTAGCTTGTCCGTCGTTGTTTACTTGAAACCCGAAGTACCTCCAAACAGCACTTCTGCTGCTTTCTTTATCCACAAGCACAAGTTGCGGAGGCTCTGCATTTACCATCTTCAGCTAAAATGTTTGTTTACTAACTGAAGAAGACGGCTCTCTGTGACTCTGTGAGGGGGAGGGCTGGACTCGGAGGAGCCGGGGGGGCAAGCACGCTGAGCGCTCTGAACAGCGCGTCAACAACTTGCGGTAGAACACTCGCCAGCTGGTGGTACCGATACTGCAGAAAGTATCGGTACTTCGGGAAATGAGTATCGAAGCCTTTTTAAATATTCAGTATCGATATGTATCGATACTTCGATATTTTTGACAACACTACTTCCGGCCACTCTCTATAGCTCCCGCGACTCCATCTTGAAACACTCGATAATAGATCGCTCGCCCTAACTCAATAAACAACGTTATTTGGACGTATATACTATTATACAACCTGGAAATGGACCGGGTATTTCGACATCCCATAATGGAAAACTGTCTACCCCACGCTGATCGCCCAACGGCCCGCGGAGACTGGGGTGAGTTTTAGCGTGTAGTATTACCGTGTTCGACACTAACTGCTATGATGAACATTTGACCCACATTAGATGAATGGTATAACGTTGCCCACGGAATTATAAACGATCCCCCGCCCATCCGGTCATCATCAGATGATACGTAGAAACTTCTAGAAGCACGTCCATTTGAAATTTTTCATCTGGCACCGATCGCTACCAAACTGTATTTGATCATCAATATAATGCATTTGGGGCTATAAATCACGTTCTGGAGAAAGCTGCAGAAAGAGATGAAAACATACTTATACTTTAGATCATATTTTAGTATGAATATGTGAATTAGGGCTGCAACTAATGACTAATTTGGTAGTCGACTAATCTGCCGATTATTTTTTCGATTAGTCGACTAATCGAAAACCAATGTAAACAACAACAAACAAAAAAAATAAAAAAAATAAGGATTTTTTTTTTAATTACCTATCTTTGTGAAAGTGGCTTCTCAGCTCTGGTCCAGCTGAAGACAGAGCAGAGGAACAGATTGGACATTGAGCATGACCTCAGAGTTGCTTGTCTACCATCACCCCAGACTTTGAGACTCTTGTCAGGACCAAACAACAACATCATAACATGATGATCCCATAGCAAATTAAAATAATGACTCATGAAACATTTGAATTTGGATCTTTAAGCCACTTTAAATGAAAATGTATTTGAAGAACAATACAGCAATCACTCATAACAAGATAAATAAATTAAATAATACAAATTAAAGTGGAAGTGTACTTTAAATAACTTTTGTTTGCTGTGTGCGAGAGGAGTCCGTGTGTGTGTGTATGTGTGTGTGTCTTACTCTGATCGCTGTGTGAGTGAGAGGAGTGTGTGTACTGTGTAATTTGTGTGTGTGTCTTACTCTGATCGCTGTGTGAGTGAGAGAGGCGTGTACTGTGTAATTTGTGTATGTGTGTGTGTCTTACTCTGATCGCTGTGTGTGAGTGAGAGGAGTGTGAATGTGTGTGTGTCTTACTCTGATCGCTGTGTGTGAGAGAGAGGAGTGTGAATGTGTGTGTGTCTTACTCTGATCGCTGTGTGTGAGTGAGAGGAGTGTGTATGTGTGTGTGTCTTACTCTGATCGCTGTGTGTGAGTGAGAGGAGTGTGTATGTGTGTGTCTTACTCTGATCGCTGTGTGTGAGTGAGAGGAGTACGTGTGTAATGTATTGTGTGTCTAGTCTGATCATCATCTCCTGCAGGGGAACAATGTTTTCAATGTCCAAAATTTGCTATGGGATCATCATGTTATGATGTTGTCTGGAACCCTGAGAAGCCACTCTCACAAAGATAGGTAGTGCACAAAAAAAAAAAAAAAAAAAAAATTTTTTTTTTTTTTTTTATAAATGACTAATCGACGCAACAATTTCTCGTCGACGATTTTTTTATAATCGACGTCGTCGATTATGTCGACTAATCGTTGCAGCCCTAATGTGAATGAAAAAGTTTAACGTTCATACACCCTGAACAATACATATAGGACATTGAATGGGCCCTAATAATGGCAATCTAGCAATAGAATTTAAAAAGTTATAGCCCTGCAAAGAAGGGGAACTTCTCCATAGACAAATAGAGCTGGCAAGGGATGGTATATCATGAATTTAGTGTTAAACAGATCCTAACAGAAAATATATACATACTAGGGTAGGGCTGTCTTAAATACTTCGAAGCTTCGTTCGATGGGCATGGGATTCGAATATGAAAATAAAATTTGATTAAAAAAAAAAAAAAAAAAAAAAAAAAAAGTTAAAAGTACCCTGTGAGACCCACGGTTGCAAAATTACTAAATCACATTTTAGCCATTTAAAAAAAAGAATGTTTATTTAAAAAATGTTAAGCACATGTATAGTCAATTGGTCCTGTTGTTCAGCCTCACAATGCTATTTGATAGTAAATGTGTTTATATGTCCCACCCTCTGGCCTCTGAAGTTGCTAATGTCTTTTTAATTTGGGCCTCACAGGGTTAACCTCTTAAGCCCGAGATATACAGTAAAACTGTATATTTTCAGCATTACGTTTGTTTACCAATTATTTTAACTGTTATTAGTGAAATATAAGATTATAGAAATCTCAGGGCATTGAGTCGGAAACCGGCGCATATTGACAGGAGGAAGTGGCACAGCCAAAAGTGAGTGTAGTCTTTAGAAGGAAGAAACTCAAGGCTTTCGAATTTCGAAAAACTACCCTACCCAGCTCACACCAGCCCCTGTCAATCATCTGACTTCTGGATTTCCTTTTTTTTTTTTTTTTGGGGGGGGGGGGGGGGATTTTCTCCCACAAACCTGAACGTTATTGCCATAAAACAGAACACAGTTAGTTTCTCTACCTTTCTATGAACGTCTTGCAAAAAACGGTGTTGCAATACGATGAAAAATGGTGGAGAAATGTACATTATAAAAAAGATGGCACAATTCAGTACTGTATCTACAAAACCTTCTGTTTAATCATCTTCCCTTTATTCATTTGCTTAGATTTTTCAGGTCTGGTCAATTTTAGCATGGTGTTATTCACAGTCAAAGATAATTTTTTTTTTTTTAAATAGAATAGATATTCTCCTTTGGTTCATTACAATTTACTCAAGCCTAGTAACAGACACTATTTCTGACACTGATCCATATATGTCCCTAGATTCAGATAACAAGAACATGCAAATGGACCATTTAAAAAAATTGTAAATGTGTATTCTACGTCATTATGGAATGAGTGACATAAAAAAATAAATATTACATAAAAAAAAATAAAAAAAAATAATTTTTATTTATTTATTTTTTAATGGATGGAAGAGCCGCACATTGACGGGCAAAGAGCCGCATGCGGCTCGCGAGCCGTGGGTTGGCCACCCCTGATCTAGGTGATCCAGTTCCGGTTTGTATAATACTAATACACGTCCAATCATGTTGTTTATTGAGTTATGGCAACGGATCGATATGCACAGTGTCTGGATAGAGTCCCGCGAGCGATAGCGAGTGGCCGGACAGAATAGGGGACGAACTAAGCACTTCCGGCCACTTCCGGTTTTGGCAACTCGCCGATCGGCCACCAGGTGGCGGTATTGAAGCGTTGCAGAGTTGAGAGCGGAGTCCTACAACACCAGCAAAAACTCTGTGGGTGAAATGTGAATACCATGACGAAAATATGAAATATTGATCTCAAAGACGCCGTAACCCGTCATTGGCAGATTACGCATGGCGAAGAAAGATGTGTAAACACGTCATCGGCGGAGAAAGGGTTAACATGCTATTAATGCGCTAACTAACTTTGACAGCCCTAGTATTTGTGTTCGCCGTCCCCTGTTCCGTTCGCGGGATAATTAGTTCATGGGAGTTGTCTTCCTATGTGTATCATGAGTATTATTAAGCCCTATTCGTATGGCACTAGTATTACATGGGGACCCATGGTAATAGAAAATTACCCGCAACCTGTGATTTCCAGAGGCGCATTCGCACAGTTGAAGTTTTCACAGAGGTGTCCTGAGACTGAACTTGACACACCCATAGTTTTGACTTTTGGGGAACATGATCAAACATGATTGTCTCAAACTAATTTACAACAACGGCAAATTCACTGCATCCTGTAAAAATGGAATCATGCATGAGTACTTTCAATGATAAATACATTTTATAGACAAATTATAGACATGGCTCGCACAGGATTAAGATAATAATAATAATTCATTACATTTATATAGCGCTTTTCTAGATACTCAAAGCGCTCCCCACAATGTAGGGTGGAAATTGCCTCCTTCAACACCACTGGTAGCACTCAACCTTGGGCTACGCAGGCTCAATGGCTACCATACACTGGCACTAGGGCTGCACGATTTTGGGAAATAATCTGACAGATATTGCGATTGTGATCAAATTTGCGATTATTGTTATTTATTTTCTAAACAGCCCAATGGAGGTTTATTGTAAAATATGGCTTGCATCTGGCCTACGCGCTGGGTCTGCTCGGGACACCGAGCCTGGAAATGTTTATTTTTACCTGGGAATCGATACCGGTACCCAACGGTACCTTTTTTCTGTACTTTACTCTCTCTCTCTGAAGTCTAAACTTCACAACACACAATCTAAAACCCCTCCCTACCTCCCTTTCCCAAACCGTTCCTGCAACAATTTCTTTATGTTGCATGAAAATACAAAATGTATGTATACATATTGTTTTAAAGGTCCCATGCGTTATAAATGGCCTTTTCCAGTATTTAGCATAGTTTCCTAGCAATGGGGGATTATATCAATGTGGTCTGTGTCTCTAATTATCATATTAACTCATCAGTCTAGTAAGGCTGAGCCTGAACGTTACGCTGGCGTTTGGATTTTAATTAATGGGTTTGAACCTTCGGAGTCGAGTCGAGGTGAGGAGGCGCGCGTCACCGCTCGGCTCAATTATTCAGCAGCTGTAACGGCAAGAAGTCGTCTTTTCCATTTATTTTCTTCCGAGTGCTTTGTTTACATGAACAGCCACCACTGTAAACTAATTATTTTTCACCGAGACTATGCAATGCCGCCCCCCGTAGGATCTATAATGATAAAATGAATTAATAAAAAAACGAACTTTCAAACATCCGTTCGAATAACCCTGGCGAACTCCGAACCCTAAAAACAGGGTTCGGGGACAGCCTTTACAGTCTAGTCTCGAGTTCACAAGATCTTCCCTCACTCAACTAAGACGTTCTGATTTGACAGTATTGCTGACGTGAATAAGGTACTGGTTGAGCTGATTGTGATCTGATTGGCTCTGTGGTTGTAGTCACCGCCCACAATTCGCTCAACAACAGAGCGAGTGGAATTACTTCCTCAAACAGACAGACAGCGAGAACGAGTGAGCGAGAGGGACTGCGGGCAGGAGACGGAGTGTGTGTCAAATGTGTGTGCGCCGCGGGGATGGGTCTTCTCCCCGCAGTCGGAAGCAGCATATCACTGTCAAAATATCTTTGCGCATGCTCCCACGTGCACGCCCATATTCTGATCCATGCAATAATATTCACAGAGGTATATATTGTCATTTGAAACAAGTTACCAATGCATTGTCCCGTGGGATTATGCCCCCCCGCTGCGAAAATTAATTAGTATCCCCCTCAATCTCTCTCTGTCTGCCCCTCGCAGACTGTGTGGGTGACTGTCACTCAAAGCGCTTATTGGCGGAGCCCATCCAATAACAGCCTGAAATCCTGAGGTTATGCTTTTGAGTACTTCCATTACAAATACAAAACAATGATTTTTTTTTTTGGATTTTTTTTTTACAGATGTGTTCCATAGACTCACAGGAAGTGTAAAGTTGCCCAAATAGTGGAATCCTCAGTAAATACTATCAAACTCCTCTGATATCATCCGTCTTTCCGAAGACCAGATATGGGACGCGCGCACACACACACAGGGGAATGGCTTAAATGATTTTAAAATACTTCTAGAATACCCCCCCCCCCCCACTCGCTGCATAACTTGTCCCAAATCGCAGGCTTTGCGATTTGCTAATTCCATAATTTTAAATCGCGATTTCGATTTAAAAACGATTAATCGCTCAGCCCTAACTGGCACCAGGCACACATCACACTACACAATGGCTGAACGGCTCAGGAGACAAGGATTGATATCAGCCAATTAAGGGGAAGGGATGATTAGGTGGCCTTGATGTCAGAGACCTGATGGGAATTTGGCCAGGAACGTCAGGGAACCCCCTAGTGATGCACGATATATCGGCCGCCGATATAATATCGGCCGATATGGACGTTTTTTTTACACATCGGTATCGGTCCGATATCAAGATAGGGCCGATATTTATTATTAAAAAAAAAAAAAAATCTTTTTTTTATTATTATCTTTTCTTTTCTTCTTTTTACATGTTTTGGCCTTAAATAGTTTCAAAATATCAGTCATTTCTGAAAATAAGTTACAAAAGTAAAAAAAATTATGCGTTTTGGAAAATAGCTCTTTATTTGATTATCATAAAAAAGTGTTTTCTATACAGAGATATCGACATCGGTAAATATCGGTATCGGCCAGAACAGCAATATTAATATCGGTTATCGGTATCGGCCACAATTTTCACATCGGTGCATCACTAGAACCCCCTACTCTTTACGATAGTCTTTAACGACGAGATTCAGTCAGGACCTCGGTTTAGCGTCTCATCCGAAAGACGGATCACAGATGACCTCCACAATGAGGCTACTATACTAAAGGTCTCCAGGTAATACTAGTCCTGTGCAAATAGTCTGTGATAGTCCTTCTATGCGTTTCCTTGTCAATTCTGTTTGGTTGGTCAGCATGGCTGACAATCAGCCATCATCCTGTACCAGCCCGCCTCATCCTGTTTAATGAATACCCTGGTTTGGGTTTTGTATCATCACCTGCAATGATGCCAAAATCATCTGTTGCCAAATTCTCATTCGTTTATCAAGGTGCAGTGATGTGGAATGATATACAAAATCTAATAGAAACATGTTCCACTTTAAATATATTTAAAAGTAAGCTTAAAAAAGAACTACAGATCCTGTAGTCTGTGTATTTGTGTAAAGTATTTAAAAAAAAAAAACCAACATTATAATAGTTGTATAATGCTGTATTGTATGTATCTGTGTGTATGAGAGAGGGATATGCGCATGTGTTTGTGCATAATGTGGGGGTGGGGTTTGTGTAGTTATCCTATATAGGTTTAAGAGGGGAGGTTGCTTATAAGCCCTTGGGTTTTTTGACCTTTCCTGCACATTTTAACTGTTCTTCTTTTTACTTATTTTATCCGAGAATGTATGTTTGTAAGTGCGAATAACAATAAATCACC
Source organism: Notolepis coatsorum (assembly GCF_963971535.1). NCBI lineage: Eukaryota > Metazoa > Chordata > Actinopteri > Aulopiformes > Paralepididae > Notolepis > Notolepis coatsorum. The sequence goes on along the minus strand of NC_140177.1, from coordinate 107,960,999 downwards.
TGCATCCTGCCAGTTTGTCCTACAGTGCCACCTTACAGAATGAACTGGAGTATGCAACAACAAGGGAATCTGTTCCCTTTCAAATGGAAAGAATCAGTATAAGGCACAATCTGTATTATGGCTTCTACAACACGCTAGAAGGGTCATGGACTCATGGACACACTTACTGGGGGTTTAAATAAGGTTTTATTTCTGGCTTAAATTAGCTTACCGTCTTCTCCAGAGAGCGACAAGAAGATAGATACCAGTTCCCTCTCTGTGCGTTCAGTAGAAAGCTATCTGGCTGCACGTTAGCCTAGCTTAGCACAATGAATGGGAGCGGACATGGCCGGTTAGCCTTCGGGAGAGGTGTTAGTTGGACAATGCCTAGGCTAACCGGCACTGTCCGCTTCCATTCATTGTGCTAAGCTAGGCTAACGTGTAGCCAGATAGCTTTCTACTGAACGTACAGAGAGGAAACTAAACTGGTATCTATCTTCTTGTCTCTCTCTGGAGAAGACGGTAAGCCAATTTCCCAAAATGTTGGCGACTTGGCGTGTTCCTTTAAAATGGGTCGTCATTCCCCTTTAAGTTCTATCCCTGGCCACATGAAGTCACTGTACATGTCACACAGCGCTGTGTCTAAATACACCACTGTAATTGCAGACATACTGTATTGTAAACCTTTATTTGCCCAGGGGAGGTTTACTAAGCTCTTTCAGCAACGCCCTGTGTTGTGCATAGACCACTACTCACATTAATTCCTGGAAGTCTACTACCGACTGTCCAGTACACAGGGTCTTCTCACATCCATCCTGGAAGCTGTCCAATATACTGGGTCTTCTCAGGAGAAGCCAGAAAAGATGTCACCCGTGAGTAGGGCTGTACCGAATGCTGCGAAGCTTCGATCATAATGTTGACATTCGAATTCTAAATCAACATTTGAAAAAAAAAAAAAAGAAAAAAAAATGTGTACTCTTTTTGTATGTCTATTCAATCTGTTTAAACCAATGGGGTTTTTCTTCACAGTTGCAGATAAAGTTTAGGCTACACTAATATTATACTATAAGACGTCACCATCACTTTCGTACCAACCGTGCCCTTATTGGATCATTTATATTTGACGAAACTGATGAGTTATATTCATTAAAGAAAGTTGATTTAATAAAAACTACTACTACTAATTTAATCAGATTAATCACTTTATTCAAATTGAGGATTTAGTTAAAAAAAAATATATATATATATATATATATATATATATTTTTTTTTACAGACATTCGAAGCTTCGTTCGAATACTTCAATAGAAGCTTTGAATGTTAAAAAATGACATTCGGTACATCCCTACCCGTGAGAGGACAGTAGCCTCTGTGACATCATCAATAGAATTCTCAATTCTAAATCGCACACGTGAAATTTGTACACCTGAAAGTGTAATATCGTTCACTTTTCCACACCGTACGAGAACAGGGAAATGAACTAGCAACTAGGGCTGACCTTCAAAGCTTTTTTTGGCAATCGAAGCTTCGGGGCCGAGCTTCGATTTTAATTCGAAGCTTCGAGAAAAAAATACAAATAAAAATGTATCTTATGTTGTGGGACTTGTACAGCACTTTCGTAAACTTTGTTGTTTTTAAATGTGCTCTATAAATAAAGTGGGTTGGATTAATTAATTAAGTAGCCCCTTTCGTGACTGTGACGCGGTTTCACTCGGCTGTGTGATTTAATTCAAGGTGGATCGCTGTTGTCGTTTGAACAACTTCAGATGTCATGGGAACCACCAATCCCCCAAATCAAGAATGTTTAAGATGAATGAAGTAAGATTTTGATTATTTGAAATATGGCCTGTGTAGACTAAACTATGCACAGAATTATGTCAGTCTACAAGGTCCGGATTCTACATGGTCCGGCAATGTAGACCTTGTAGACTCCACTACAGACAATTATCAGTGAATGTTCATGCATTTTTAAGAAGGGCTACTTCCACAAAAAAACAAAGAACTCACCAAAACATCTCAGTAGCACCTTATCTAAATGTTATATTTCATATATGGAGATTCATATTTATTTATGTATTGCATGCATTTCTACATTTTATTTCCTATTTTGTTTATTCATCCCAGTATCTTTCTTTCTTATGTGTAGAATTCTACAAGGCGCGCGCACACACACACACACACACACACACACACACACACACACACACACTTACATTTAGTCATTTAGCTGACGCTTTTATCCAAAGCGACTTACAAGTTCTGTACGACAAGACAGCAAGAAGGGTACAACTCTATCAGCTGAGTAACAATGTTCATCAAAGTGTTGCGTGTTACAGTGTAGGTTAGTTTATTAGGACAAGTGCATGACAGTAAGGTTAGTCACGGTTAGATTTTTTTTTTTTTTTTTTATATCATTTCAGATAATGGTTGAAGAAGTGAGTCTTTAGTCGACGGCGAAAGATTGGAGGGGATTCGGCTGTCCTAACTGGGATGGGTAGTTCACACACACACACACACAGGATGAGGTAGGGCTGGGCGATATAACGATAACGATAAATATCGCGATATATTTTAATAATCGATATCGAAATAAAAAAAAAATCGAAAAATCGTTTTTTTTTTTTTTTTTTAAGTTTTTTTTTTTTTACCTGCAACAGGGCAGTTTTAAAACCAGAGACAGTGGACAGACTTGTCTTTCTTGCCTGCAACTTAAAGTAATGGCTTTGCTTGTCCAAATGACAATACTGACCAAATTCAGATTTATTTTTCTCTTGTCCATTTATTTTGTTTGCTTTCTAATTTAAAATACATTTTGAAACCGTCTGTACACAGTAGGCTATGTGTGCTAGCAGAACTAGACTCCAGTCACGAGTCACAGTGCACATGTGCGGTGGTTTGTCCACCAAAAAAGCGCCAAAAGATCGAAAATAAACTAGCAGAGCCAGAACTGTTCAACTCCTCTGGAGCCACAGCCAGCAGAGAAGCCGGTTTACTTTAGCTTTTAAACCAGCTGCAGTGCAGCCTGATAACTGGAGTGTGAGGGGATGTAACACTAAAGATGGCGGCAATGACAAAGAATTGCTGCAAAATAAACATACATCTGTTGTTAAAAAAAAAAAAAGAAAAAAAAAAAAAAATTAATTTTTTTTATACTTATAACAATTCGATAATTATCGATATCGAGAAATAAAATAAAATTATCATATCGTTATCGCGATATGATTTTTTTCCATATCGCCCAGCCCTAGGATGAGGTTCCAGGAAGTGGAAGTGGTTCCCACGCTGTCACATTCCAAGCATTCCAAATGGCCGCGCCAGTGTTTTTGGCTGCTTGTCATCGCTTGCTGTTGCTCCTAATTTTTTCGTTTGTCCTCGCTCTGTTTGTACCGTCGTATGTGTGTGTTGTACACAGCATTATTGTCTATGATCGGCAAACTCTACTGAACATTCAACCCTCTATATGCACCCCGGACGCCAACAGCGGGAATACTCACCGCTGCCTGTTCTCACGTCTTCCTGAGGGAGTATGGGCTCCGCGCTGCCCCTGTTACCGGAGGAAGCGTTTCAGAAGGCGGGGTAAACGTGCAGGTAACTCGGTTAAGGTGAGAAGCCTTGCCGGTTCCCGTTCTCCTTCTCCACCGAGCCATCTCCTCCAGCTCTACGACGATGGACCCGCTCAGCGCTCCTACTACTACATCCATCTCCTCCAGCTCTACGACGATGGACCCGCCCAGCGCTCCTCCTACTACATCCATCTCCTCCAGCTCTACGACGATGGACCCGCTCAGCGCTCCTCCTACTACATCCATCTCCTCCAGCTCTACGACGATGGACCCGCTCAGCGCTCCTACTACATCCATCTCCTCCAGCTCTACGACGATGGACCCGCTCAGCGCTCCTACTACATCCACAGACGTCCCCTGGAGCCGAGATACACCTCACTTCGCGCGATTACACTAAACGTAAACCTGGATGGGCTGCCGACGGCGGGGATTCCCCCTAGGCCGCGCGCGAAACGCGGGGGGGGGTAGTCTCTGACAACCTCCGCCCGCTGGTGTGGATACCCCCGTCATCGGATCATACTACCACTGCTGCCCCCGACCCAGTTGAAGTGAAAATGGCTCCGATCAACGCGAATCACATCTCCAACAAAACCTTCGTCTTAAATGACTTTGCGACCAAAAACGGACTGCATTTTTTGATGGTGACTGAAACATGGGCTACCCCTGGTGAGCTCACTCATCTCGTGGAAATGTGTCCCAGTGACTGTAGCTTTTTTTAGCACACCCAGATCATCAGGAAAAGGAGGTGGTCTAGCTTTGATATATAAAAACTCCTTTAACTGCCGTGTTGTGAACTGTGCGCAATTTTCCAGCTTTGAAGTACAGTTGACCATGGTTGACTTGGACAAACCTCTCCTAATCGCCCTCGTTTATCGGCCCCCTAGCAGCAAGGACTTTATCTCCCAATTTTCCGAATTTCTGTCAAATACCATGTCCATCCATGACAGAATCCTGATTCTTGGTGACTTTAATATTCATGTGTGCTGCCCATCCAAGCCTATGGTGTCTGATTTCATGGAATTGATCGACTCATTCGAACTCACTTTACTTACTACCACCGCCACCCACAAACTAGGCCATACGCTTGATTTAGTCTTAACCCATGATTTATCAGTGTCAAATATGAATATTGATGAAAATGCATGCTCCTCTGATCACTATGCCGAAATGTTCACCTCCTCTCTCTCTCTCCCCCCAGCCAAATCCCCCTCCCCGGGGCGTCTCTCCCGCAGCATTAACCCCTTAACAACCAGTAAGTTTTCCTCCGCCTTCCTAGCTGCCCCTAACATCTGTACTATTGAAGCCTCTCCCTCCCACCTTAACATAGATGAACTCACATCCCTGTTTAATTCCACCTGCCTCTCCATTCTGGACTCAGTAGCCCCCCTTAGACTAAAAAAACAAACAAAGTCTAAGGGCCAGCCGTGGCTAAATGACACCACCAGAGCCCAGAGGAGAGAGTACAGGAGAGCAGAGCGTAAGTGGAAAAATGATAGACTCCATGTCTCTCTCGAGATGCTTAGAGACACTCGCATGAGTCGCATCAGTTATCAGTTAGCAGTTAAAGCAGCGAGAGCCGCATACTTCTCAGACCTCATCCGTAACTCTCAAAACCCCAGGACCCTATTTGCCACCATTAACTCTTTCATTAGCCCCCCCCCTAGAACTAGCCTGGATGTGTCTCCAACCAAATGTGAGGAATTCTTAAAATTCTTCATAAACAAAGTTGAGGTAATCAGAAACAACATCACACCACCTACACGTAGCTTAGATGTCTCGCCGCCCTGTTCATCCACCCTGGCCTGTTTTCAACCCATCACCATCTCTACTCTCACAGATATAGTCTCAGCCATGAAACCAACCACCTCCCCCCTTGACATAGTTCCCTCTGTTCTTCTCAAAGAAGTATTTCCCACAACTGGCCCCAGCATCCTCTCTATCATTAACACCTCCCTAGTCACTGGTACCGTTCCAACCTGCTTCAAACAAGCAGTGGTCCAGCCCCTTCTGAAAAAACCCAACCTAGACTCCACCCAGCTCAATAATTACAGGCCAATCTCCAAGCTCCCATTCCTATCAAAGGTCCTTGAAAAGGCTATTCTCTCTCAGCTGTCTCCCTACCTGCACTTGAATAACATCCTGGACACATTTCAGTCAGGTTTCAGAGCCAACCACAGCACAGAATCTGCCCTGCTTAAGGTCACCAATGACCTGCTCCTCACTACAAACAACCGGGACTGCGCTGTCCTTATGCTCTTAGACCTCAGTGCAGCTTTCGATACAATAGACCAGGGGTGGCCAACCAGTCAGAGACTAAGAGCCACAAAAAAATGACTGTGGTACCACAAAGAGCCACACCATATACCAGCGTTTCTCAACCTTTTTTTTCAGTCACGGCACCCTTCATGTGTTTATAGGTCTCACCCTCTGGCCTCTGAAGTTGCTAATGTCTTTTTTATTTGGGCCTCACAGGGTTAAAAGTACCCTGTGAGACCCACGGTTGCAAAATTACAAAATCACTTTTAGCCATTTAAAAAAATAATGTTTATTTAAAAAATGTTAAAGGGGAACTATTTTACTATTTCTTTCACTATTTGGGCACTTTTTACACAATTCCTGTGAGTCTATGGAACACCTAGGTTTTTTTCAAAAAAAATGCATTGTTTTGTATTTCTAATCAAGTACTAAAAACCGCATTTTTCTACATCAAGATCTTAAGCCGTTTTGAGGCTGGGCTCCAACCACTGTGTGGCCTGGTGCCAACTGCCACATCAACTGCCACATTATTATGCAGCTGAGAAATCTCTGACATCACAGATATGCACATTTTCAGATGACTCAGTTCAGTGAGGGTGAATATTGTGAGAGGAGAATTGGAAGAATTCGCCAATATGAGAATTAGAGACATATATCCTATTAATATAAGTCCACATAGCTAAGAAACAATGGTAAACACTGAAAAAAGCCATTTATAAGATAGTTCCCCTTTAAGCACATGTATAGTCAATTGGTCCTGTTGTTCAGCCTCACAATGCTATTTGATAGTAAATGTGTTTATATGTCCCACCCTCTGGCCTCTGAAGTTGCTAATTTCTTTTTAATTTGGGCCTCACAGGGTTAACCTCTTAAGCCCGAGATATACAGTAAAAGTGTATATTTTCAGCATTATGTTTGTTTACCAATTATTTTAACTGTTATTAGTGAAATATAAGATTATAGAAATCTCAGGGCATTGAGTCGGAAACCGGCGCATATTGACAGGAGGAAGTGGCACAGCCAAAAGTGAGTGTAGTCTTTTGAAGGAAGAGACTCAGGGCTTTCTACCCTACCCAGCTCACACCAGCCCCTGTCAATCATCTGACTTCTGGATTTACTTTTTAATTTCTCTTATTTTTTGGGATTATCTCCCACAAACCTGAACGTTATTGCCATAAAACAGAACGCAGTTAGTTTCTCTACCTTTCTGTGAACGTCTTGCAAAAAACGGTGTTGCAATATGATGAAAAATGGTGGAGAAATTTACATTATAAAAAAGATGGCAGAATTCAGTACTGTATCTACAAAACCTTCTGTTTAATCATCTTCCCTTTATTCATTTGCTTAGATTTTTCAGGTCTGGTCAATTTTAGCATGGTGTTATTTACAGTCAAAGATAATTTTTTTTTAAATAGAATTGATATTCTCCTTTGGTTCATTACAATTTACTCAAGCCTAGTAACAGACACACTATTTCTGACACTGATCCATATATGTCCCTAGATTCAGATACCAAGAACATGCAAATGGGCCATTTAAAAAAAAATTGTAAATGTTTATTCTACGTCCTTATGGAATGAGTGACATAAAAAAAAAAAAGTAAAAAAAAAAAAAAAAAAAAAAAAAAAATTTTTTTTTTAATTTTTTTTTATGGATGGAAGAGCCGCACATTGACGGGCAAAGAGCCGCATGCGGCTCGCGAGCCGCGGGTTGGCCACCCCTGCAATAGACCATGCTATCCTCATTGACCGTCTCCACCAAGCAGTTGGTGTCAGTGGCACAGCCCTATCATGGTTCACCTCCTACCTCAGTGACAGAAGCTTTTCCGTTAACATCGGAAACTGCTCCTCCCCCTCTGCCTCTCTCTCTTGCGGGGTTCCACAAGGCTCCATCCTTGGCCCTATCCTATTCTCCCTATACATGCTGCCCCTTGGTCTGATAATTAAAAAACACAACATCTCTTTCCATTTTTATGCTGACGACACTCAGGTCTATCTCCCCATGAAACCCAACAATATAAACAATCTTGACAGTCTTCATTCCTGCCTAGACGACATCAAATGCTGGATGGCACACAATTTTCTACAACTCAATCACTCAAAATGTGAAATCCTCCTTTTCGGCCCTCCAAACCAAACCAATGTCATTGCCAGCAGCCTGGGTAACCTGTCTCCCCTAGTCAAGCCCTTTGTTAAAAACCTGGGCGTGCTCTTTGACCCCGAGTTTTCCTTCAATAGGCAGGTAAACTCGGTGGTGAAGGGATGCTTTTTCCAGCTCCGGTCCATAGCCAAGATCAAGGCCATTCTCTCCCCCTCAGACCTGGAAAGAATAATTCACGCCTTCATATCCTCACGCTTAGACTACTGTAACTCCCTGTACCTGGGGCTAAATAAATCCACCATAGCCCGTCTACAACTCCCCCAAAACGCTGCCGCTAGACTGCTCACAGGTACCCGGAAGAGAGCTCACATCACCCCTGTACTTGCCTCCCTCCACTGGCTCCCGGTGCGCTTTAGAATAGACTTCAAGGTCCTCTTAATGGTGTACAAAGCCCTAAATGGTAAAGCCCCTGCTTACCTAGCAGACCTCCTCACCCCCTATACCAACGCCAGGGCCCTCAGATCGGCTGATAAGGGTCTCCTAACCACTCGTAGGTCCAACTTCAAGTCTAGGGGGGGACGTGCTTTTGCGGTCGCAGCCCCTGACCTCTGGAACAGCATCCCCATGTCCATCAAATCTGCCCCCTCCATCGAGTCTTTTAAATCAAAACTCAAAACCCACCTATATCGCCTGGCCTTCCCTGACTCACTTTGACTCTTGCCGTACTTGTTGACGTGTTGTTCTGTTTTTCCTTTGTCTATGCCGTTGATTTTATTTTGTTTCTCTGTTTATTTTATACTTTTCTTTGTACTTAGCTTAGCCATGTGAAGCACTTTGGTTGACAAGCGTCATGTTTAAACGTGCTATACAAATACATTTGATTGATTGATTGATTGATTGACACACACACAAATCGAAGTAAAAAAAAAATTGAAAAAAAAGAATTATATATATATATTTTTTTTTAAACTTCGATTTTTTTTTAATGTTCGAAGCTTGTGCCATCGAACGAAGCTTCGAAGCTTCGAAGTATTTAAGACAGCCCTACTAGCAACATTCGGGTCTCAAGCCCACTTCTTTGACCTTTACAACCCAACCACCCACACCACCCCAGAGACTGTTTAGCTCTGTGCCAACCTCTCACTGACCATGACAAGCCATCGCTCTGCCACACAAGCAAGGAGGCAAAGCACACCTCAGATGCCGGAGTACAAATACATTTGGAAAGTAGACCACCAGGCTAGTGACCTCACCCCTACACACTATGCTGCTGCTCTGTAGTGATCCCTTCTTACCTCACCCCTACACACTATGCTGCTGCTCTGTAGTGATCCCTTCTTACCTCACCCCTACACACTATGCTGCTGCTCTGTAGTAGGGCTGGGCGATATGGCCTAAATATGATATCACGATATTTTCTGACCTTTCGGCGATACACGATACACATCACAATGTTTTTCTTTTTTTCCCCCAAACAATTCATTATGAGGCTTACCAAGACAGTATTTGAGTTTGCAAGCTAACATTAAAGACAAAATAAAATACCCATGCATTTAGCATTTTTATATTATATATTTAGATGATTGGATAATTAGATTATATATTGCATATATTTAGCAATGAGATATTATATGATTTAGATATGAAATATGATTAATTGAAAATGGAGGACCCTTATGTAAAAAAGGCGAAAGTCTTTTTCTGGTCTTCATCCTCCAGTCCACTGTTGTTGTATTGAGCTGTACTGTATTGTACCCATTCTGCAATCTGTTAATAAAGTTTTCATTCATTCAGACGGCAAACAGAATAATTTTGATTGACAGTCGAGTCTGCCAATTACGTCACACCGCTTGCACCCGCCCTGCTGTTCTTAGCACCAATCGGCAAGCGCGTATTCATTTTTTACTTCCGCTATATCCGCCATTGATTTTGACGAGAGCTCAACGACAACAACAACGGTAGCTCCCCGCGGCCGACGTTTAGCTTTTAGCTCCGCAGGATGACTAAACGAGGCATAATGATTTTACTGCAACGAATGTTATAATAAAAGCCTTTCCATACATCTGTCTGATTGAAAACTTTATTAACAGACCGCAGAATGGGCACAACTCAGCACGGGCTGAGATATGAACGAGTAATGCTTGCTATCTATCTAGGTCGACCTCGAACGTTGCTATGTTCGGGTAAATACGCTGATGTTATTGAACGTGTAACTATATAACGTTAATGCCACAAAACGAATGCCTTTGTTAATCATAAGTAGTAACTTTGATGCAGTAGTGTGTGTGTGGGGGCGGCGTTGTTCAAAAGTTTGAACGTGTGGACCAGATTGACGCGACACAATCCTCTTGGGCAAAACATCACGATATCCACGATACGTTTAAAAAGTGTATTGTTAATGAACTGTACCCGATATTTATATAATATCGTCATATCGCCCAGCCCTACTCTGTAGTGATCCCTTCTTACCTCACCCCTACACACTATGCTGCTGCTCTGTAGTGATCCCTTCTTACCTCACCCCTACAGACACTATGCTGCTGCTCTGTAGTGATCCCTTCTTACCTCACCCCTACACACTATGCTGCTGCTCTGTAGTGATCCCTTCTTACCTCACCCCTACACACTATGCTGCTGCTCTGTAGTGATCCCTTCTTACCTCACCCCTACACACTATGCTGCTGCTCTGTAGTGATCCCTTCTTACCTCACCCCTACACACTATGCTGCTGCTCTGTAGTGATCCCTTCTTACCTCACCCCTACACACTATGCTGCTGCTCTGTAGTGATCCCTTCTTACCTCACCCCTACACACTATGCTGCTGCTCTGTAGTGATCCCTTCTTACCTCACCCCTACAGACACTATGCTGCTGCTCTGTAGTGATCCCTTCTTACCTCACCCCTACACACTATGCTGCTGCTCTGTAGTGATCCCTTCTTACCTCACCCCTACAGACACTATGCTGCTAGTGATCCCTTCTTACCTCACCCCTACAGACACTATGCTGCTAGTGATCCCTTTTTACCTCACCCCTACAGACACTATGCTGCTGCTCTGTAGTGATCCCTTCTTACTAGGGATGGGGAATCCGAAGGGTATAGACCGAATCACGTCGGTACTACCGAGCGGCGAGTACCGATTCACGTGAGATCCACCGGTGTCACATTTCGGTAAGGCCTAACAAAAATAATAGTTGGTTTCAGGTTGGTTGTCAGTTTGGCCATGGGTAGGTAGGGAATTTTTTTTTATTTTTTTTTTATTTTATTCTTTCCCACGGCGACTATGGATAGGGAATTTCTTTATTTAATTAACCCTTTCACTGCCACACGACAGAAGGTTAGCCCTTTACTATCACACAACCGACGGCGATGCTCCATCATTAGCATCATTAGCTCCGCGGATGCGGAGCTAATGATGCTAATGATGGAGCATCGCCGTCGGTTGTGTGATAGTAAAGGGCTAACCTTCTGTATTGTCACAGTGAAAGGGTTAACCGGCTGTCGTGTGGCAGTGAAAGGGTTAAAATGTTCACAACAACATGGATGCATGTACTCTGCCAGCATGTTTAATATCCATAATACTAAATGTTTGACTAAGATTTCTATGAAACTTTATTCTAAAAAAAAAAAAAAAAAAAAAAAAACGGATTTTTTTTTTTTTTTAATATATATATTTTTTTTTAAAACTCATAAAATATATTGGGTCGCACCTAAATCGGCAGGGTCGGTCGGCAACCTGAAACCAACCATTATTTTTGTTAGGCCTAATGCAAAAAAATATATATAAAATTAGGACACTGCCAGACTTAATTTTTTTGTCAAAGCAGTGAATGATTGTCTCCTTCAGCCATGCTAAAAGATCCAGGGGTGGTGATTAACACTAAAATGGTAGAAGACCAGTCCAAGCCATTAAAGTTCCCCTCCAGACATGTTTTAAGCTGCATGTCAAATACTGTACTTTGAATAATAATTTGTCTTTTTCCACAAAGAAATTTAAAGGTGCACCATGTAGTTTTGCAGAGCCTGCTAGTCTGCTACTATAATATATTTATTTGAATTAGAGTCTCTCATGTTATAATAATTCGAAGGAGAATCATTTTGTAAATCAAACAGAAGCCTAGCAGATGTGTCTTTGAATAGCTAATATATTTGTGAACAAAACTTCTGGCCCTCTAATTTCCCCCATACTAGCATAGTTTATTGTAACATACACAGTTAAAAACATATCCCCCAAAACAACATAACCTTTTAAATGTTGTTAACCTTAATTGACTGCCACGCTGTTTTCCCATCTTTACTCCCTGGCGCCAGCGTTATTGACCATTTTCACGATGTTTGCGGACCCATCGTATATTCTATATTATAGCTATGGAGACAATAGTAGTATGGCTCATTTGACAGGCACTATTTATAGTCCAACATGGACAAACCAGTTCATTTCTACATACTTTCGTTTGTGCGCTATTCCACTCTAAACATCGTCCCGTTTCAAAATAATCCAGTCTCGTTTTCTAGATAGTGAGATATGACGCGTTATATGCATATGCGCAAATCGTTAGGGTTGCTCGCCTGAAACCTATATTATTTCCAAATCAAAAGGTATACAAATATAGATGTTTCTTCACAAAATAATCAAGGGAGGGGGGGGGTCGTTTTACCTCAAAGCTGCGGTCATTACCAAAGGTATGTTTTAGGTTCGGTAAAATACGACGCTGTGATCAATACAAAAGCATGTTTTAGGTTCGGTAAAATAGACCTTACCTTAGTCAGAAGTTACTCCAAAATGAATAATCCCAGTAGTTCCATCACAATCGCCATTAGTCGTGTGCATTGGGCATGGCTATAATACGGGAAACAATAGGTTTCAGGCAAGCAGATCGGCGAGAGATAGCTGTGTCTGTGTGCTGATTCACTTTGAGGGGGAGGGGATTCCTGCAGCCGGAGGTACCTCAGTACTGAAAGACAATTGAGAGACCCAGTTCAAAAGGTAGGCGATACTGCCACCTGTCGGGAATCAATCGTCATTGCAATTATAACGTAGGCAGCAGTGCCAGGGAGACACAGGCAGGTCCACGCGAGTGTTTAGAATGGGGAAATCGAGGGCGGCTAGGTGGTGTAGTGGACAAGTCACTCGCCACCAGTGTGGAGACGCTAGGATTCGCGTGTTCGAATCCAGCTCTCCACATTGTTTTTCAGTTTGGCTGGTCGTCCGCAGTAATACACATTGGCCGTATTACGGGGAGGGAAAACTGAAGGGTGGGGATCGAACGTTGTGAACAAGCGACTCCTACAAGTCGGTTGGTGCGCCTGCGCAGTAAAATCAGGAAGTGTCGGGGGCAGCGTGAGCCTCCCACGCGTTACTCCTCGACACTGAGAGGTCGAGCTGCGCAGGTGAAAAGATGCGACTGCTGTTACCTCAAGTACCGGAGGGGACTTGTGCTATGTATGACTTAGTCCACATTACAGCCGGCTTGTGGGAGGCAAGAAACAGCGTTCGTGACAGGGGAGGGTTGAATTGGATGATACGAAATTGGGATGGGAGAAAAATATGGAAAAATGGAAGAAAAAGTGGATCAAAAAAAAAAGAATGGGGAAATCGAAAATAAGAAAAAAGGATCGAAACCCGAGAAATCTCAGGTTTGGCGCAGAAAGGGTTAAAGTGACATCTAGGCTACTCCTTCTCCCTCCCTCATTCCCTTGTGCGCTGCTTATTTATTTATCTTATTTTGGTGTTAACAAAAACTCTGGGTCCGAATGGACCCGGTGTGTAACTCAGTACCAACCACCCCAAAAAATAAGGATTATTATCCAGTTTTGTTTTGTACTTCATTACTAACTTATTAGGTCATCATAACCAGTACCCATATCAAACATTATTTTATATGGCCCCCATATGGCCCCAAGAAACAATATACATATTTTTTCAATCGAAAATAGGATTATATTCACTCATGCTGTTCCCCATATTGAAGAAAATGGGTAAATATTTATGCAATCTGACTATAACAGGCTAATATACAAAGACACTTTATTGAGTAAACTGCTTTGTGGGTTTTAGAACTGTATTATGGAAATAAATCAAGGAACAAAACAACTCCACCTCCCTATCACTCTCTTCCTTCTCTCCCTCTCCACCTCCCTATCACTCTCTTCCTCCTCTCGCTCTCCACCTCCCTATCACTGTTCCTCCTCTCCCTCTATCACTGTTCCTCCTCTCCCTCTCCACCCCCCTATCACTCTTCCTACTCTCCCTCTCCACCTCCCTATCACCGTCTTCTTCCTCCCCCTCTCCACCTCCCTATCACGGTCTTCTTCCTCCCCCTCTCCACCTCCCTATCACTGTCTTCTTCCTCCCCCTCTCCACCTCCCTATCACTCTTCTTCCTCTCTGTGACGTACGTGGGTTGGTCATTATCATTATTACTGTATTTTGGGAGACCATGTGAACATCAGATTAGTATCATGAGTATGGGTTATGTTGTTCTTGGTTGTGTGATGTGTCATCTTTAATTCTGTTTCTTCTCTCTTTTTCCCAGAGACCACTCATCCTCCTGATTGAGCTGATTGCACCTGCTTGATTACACCTGTGGGCAGTTAGTTGGATGAGTGGATATAAACTGGAAGATGACACACACACACGGGGCCCTCATTGATGGAAGTCACTGCCACGTTTCAGGGTGGAGTGAGGAGGCTGCCGTCTCGCCTATCTGTTGCCTGAAGCAACACTGTGTGGCTGGGTGCCATTTATCACATGGAGTGTGGATTAAACCCATAGCTGTGGTGTCCTATGATGGGCACGTGGTTGTATTTTGACTACTAAGTGTTTGTTTGTTTACATGTATGTATTGTTTGTCCTCCCCTACCTTTTCCCCTTTTTGCATTATGGTGGAGGTTTAAATCCCTATCACCATAAATATATAATTTACTATTTGGAAAACGTCTTGTGTTGTGTCTTCTTTTACCTATACCTGGGACCTTGATTTGAACGCATTTACTGAGAGAGGCTGCTTTTGCTCATGTGCCGCCCTCCAGTTGTTATTCTTAGACCTTCGTACATGACACTCTCCCTCTCCACCTCCCTATCACTCCCTCTCCACCTCCCTATCACTCACAGGATTACATTTGTGCCTCCCTCCCCAGCGATATGGACCCTATGCAATTTGCATACAGGCCAAACAGGTCCACTGACGATGCGGTCTCCCAAGTACTGCACAGCACCCTCTCTCACCTAGACTGCCAGAAGGGGGGCTATGTGAGACTGTTGTTCATTGACTATAGCTCAGCGTTCAACACCATAGTCCCCACCAGACTGGTGGACAAGCTGTGAGCGCCTGGATACTGGACTTTGAGTGAAAGGCCCCAGGCGGTCAGGGTGGGGGGTCAGACCTCCAACACCATCACCCTGAGTATCGGGTCCCCCCAGGGCTGTGTCCTGAGCCCCCTGCTGTATTCACTATACACACATGATTGTGTGGCCAAGTTCAGCTCCAACTCCATAGTGAAGTTTGCGGATGACACAGTGGTGGTGGGGCTGATCTCGGACAACGACAAGAAGGCCTACCGGGAGGAGGTTGAGGTACTGGAACGCTGGTGCCAGGACAACAGCCTGCTCCTGAACATTGGTAAAACCAAGGAGCTGATTGTGGATTTTAGGAGAGGACAGCAGGGGACACATACACCACTGACGATTAACGGGGCTACCGTGGACAGGGTGAGCAGCCTCAAGTACCTGGGGGTCCACATCGCAGAGGACCTGACATGGACAACACACATAGACTCAGTCGTAAGGAAGGCGAAGCAGCGCCTCTACCACCTGAGACAGTTAAGGAAGTTCAGAGTATCGGGGAAGATACTCCAGTCCTTCTACGCCGGAGCTGTAGAGACTAAGAGCATCTTGACTGGAAACATCACTGCCTGGTATGGAAACAGCACGGCACAGGACAAGAAGGCCCTACAGAGAGTGGTGCGCTCAGCTGAGCGTACTACGGGTATTGCACTACCACCCCTGCAGGTCTTATATAACAAGAGGTGCAAATCCAGAGCCTGCAGAATAATGAAAGACCCTCACCACCCCAACAACAGCCTATTCAAGCTGCTGCGGTCAGGCAAACGCCTGCGAACACTAGGGATGGGTACCTTTCACATTTGAACCGATACCGGTACCTGTGAATCGATACCGGTACCCAACGGTACCTTTTTTCGGTACTTTAGTCTCAAGACATTTTATTTACCTACCTCAGTCGTTAAAAAAAATCCAAACTTCAAATAACTACAATTTCGACAGTTTTCGGCTTGTCATTGCTCCGACTGCTTTGTTGTTGAATCAAGTCAAATCCTAGGTAAGCATATATTGTGCGTGTGAACGTTGACATGAAAAGAAAAAAAGTTAAAAAAAAAAAGTTAAAAAAAAATTGGTTTCTCACTTGATTCGATACTCGGTAGTACCGACGTGTTTCGGTTCGGTACCTCAAAAGTACCGAATTCGGTACCCATCCCTAGCGAACACCAGCAACTAGGACAGAGAGACTTCGGCTCAGCTTCTTCCCCCAGACCATCAGTCTTGAACACTGAACTCTCCACACACAAGCACACATGAGCACACACACACACTGTATAAGCTCACACACTAGCAGTCACTTTAGCATGAACACATGCTCACACTCAATGGTCACTTTACACAATGAAAGGTCACTTTAAAAACAAGAACGGGAGTGGTTCTTGTATAGTAAACAGATGGATATAGCAAGCTAGCATAAAGACACATAGTATAACTGTAGATTGTATAGTATAGCATTGTAATAGTAGTGTACATAAGACCCAGTGCCTCATCCGTAGCTAACAGTGTATTGCACTATCGCAGGACCTCAGCATGTCTTACCATGCTTCTTGTAAACTTTATGTACATATACCTATGTCTTATTCTTATATCACTCCCTATCACTCTATTCCTCCTCTCCCTCTCCACCTCCCTATAACTCTTCCTCCTCTCCCTCTCCACATCCCTATAACTCTCTTCCTCCTCCCCTCTCCACCTCCCTATCACTCTTCCTCCTCCCCACCTCCATATCACTCTGTTCCTCTTCACCTCCCTATCACTCTCTTCCTCCTCTCCACCTTCCTATAACTCTTCCTCCTCTCCCTCTCCACCTCCCTATCACTCTTCCTCCCCCACCTCCCTATCACTCTCTTCCTCTCCCTCTCCACCTCTCTGTTCCTCCTCTCCCTATCACTCTCTTCCTCCTCTCCACCTCCCTATCGCTATGTTCCTCCTCTCCCTCTCCACCTCCCTATCGCTCTGTTCCTCCTCTCCCTCTCCCTATCGCTCTGTTCCTCCTCTACACCTCCACCTATCTGTTCCTCCTCTCCCTATTGCTCTGTTCCTCCTCTCCACCTCCCTATCGCTATGTTCCTCCTCTCCCTCTCCACCTCCCTATCGCTCTGTTCCTCCTCTCCCTCTCCACCTCCCTATCGCTCTGTTCCTCCTCTACACCTCCCTCTCGCTCCTGCTCTTGTTCCCATGAAGGGGGGGGGGGGGGTGAAGTGTCTAGTCAAATATGAACCTTGAATGACATGTGATCCACAGAGCTAGCCGTAGCATTTCTATTAAGCCAACTGATGTCTATAGCCATATTTCTATACCGGGTCCGTTTGGACCCGAACACCACAGATGTAAAAAAAAAACTAGAAGATATTCAGAATGAGCTCAAATGGTAAACATGAGTGTTTTTGTGTTTAAATAGCCGCCATGAGCACATACTCAAAGCCTTGTTCCAGAAAAAAAAAACGATATGGCAATTATTGCATTTTAGATTCTTGAAATGGGTCCGTTCGGACACTAACACCACCAAGGGTTAAGAATTCCAGAATCTAGAAATAGGCAAAAATATTTAATCTCATTAGTTGAACTGCTGGACACAAGTCTCTGTGCACTGCAGGCTTCAAGTGTCCACATCACACTTGTGTAAATTTACTATGGGACTAGAATTGGCTTCCAACCTATTTGTGATGTCACAAATCCTGCTCGTAGGCCCACCCCTTAAAAATTGGGTTTCCAATGAGCACAGAGAAACTTTACACTTTCAGCAGATAAATGTGAAAACAGACTAGTGTCAAACTCTACACATGCATCACTCTGCAGTGAAGCTCAACCATTCAACTGTAAACAAAACACATGACATTGTTTCAGTGTAAATGTCCATGGCTGTTAAAAGTCTTGTGTTGCTTATAATAAACTGTTGATAAAACATACACTATTTCACAATGCTCTCAATTATGTGTGGATGAATTACTGTAATTTATATATTAGTATAGTATTAGTATAGTAGTATGTGTTAGTGAGTGTGGTGGTGCTTGTTATGGGGTGTCGCTACGGGACGTTGTGTATGAGGCTGGGAGGGAATCATCAGTTTACCCATTGTGAAAAAACTACACTACACCACTGATCTAATCAACTAATTGATTACTCAACACAATCATTCTCTATAGAAATTCTATAGTGGAGGACAGCCCTAGTCCACAGTCTAGTGGAGGACAGCCCTAGTCCACAGTCTAGTGGAGGACAGCCCTAGTCCACAGTCTAGTGGAGGACAGCCCTAGTCCACAGTCTAGTGGAGGACAGCCCTAGTCCACAGTCTAGTGGAGGACAGTCCTAGTCCACAGTCTAGTGGAGGACAGTCCTAGTCCACAGTCTAGTGGAGGACAGTCCTAGTCCACAGTCTAGTGGAGGACAGTCCTAGTCCACAGTCTAGTGGAGGACAGTCCTAGTCCACAGTCTAGTGGAGGACAGTCCTAGTCCACAGTCTAGTGGAGGACAGTCCTAGTCCACAGTCTAGTGGAGGACAGTCCTAGTCCACAGTCTAGTGGAGGACAGTCCTAGTCCACAGTCTAGTGGAGGACTAGGAGCACCTGACCTGCCCCAGTCTGCCACTCCTCACCACCACATAAACTATAGTAAGAACCTGTTAGAGATTATGCCCATAATAGCCTGCACTTGCATCTAAATAGCAGGTGCTTGTGTTTAAGATGCACCAGAACACTATGTTGGTAGAGCTGAATGGAAACAGCCAGGTTGGACACAGTGTCTACTAATCCTACACCACCTCTTTGTACAATATATTCAAACAATGGGGAATGCAGCTTTGTCTTAATCTCTTCCTAAACAACGGGAGGTGGGGGGGGAGAACACTTGATAACCCACATTCTGGATTGACACTCCTCAAATAATAAACAAGACAGATGAGGATAAAGGAGTGTTGCTGTCAATCATTCAGGATTAAATCCTTGGATTTGCCACAAGGCAGCCCACGGATGGCAATTCACCAGAGCCTAGAAATAGTAAACCATAAACAGTAAACCGACGGTGGCTACCCTGCATTCATTAAAAACCATTAAGTGGCCCCATTGGAACAATGAAGCCTATTCATTTAATGTTGTTTATTCATGCGCAACACACAGTGCCACCGCCTACTCGATGCATGGACACCATTCATGGTCAAAACGAATCGATACTATTCTTCATTACCATTTCAAAACAATGAAACATAATCTGAGGATCAACGTTGCTGGGGCTGACTAGAACAGTGGGTTACAAGTGTGAATAGAAAAACTGAGGACAAGGTTCTGCGCCCTAGGCAAAAACCTTCAGAAATATTTCCATGTTGCTGCCATTTTCAATTACAACGCTGATGTTTGCTCAAACTGGTAGTTTTTTGGCATGATCGCTTCTTGAACATATTAGCCAAATTACCCACAAAAACGTCATCAAAATCATTATGTTTGTTACCATTTGCAATTGCAACCCACACGACCAAGGACCAACACAGAAGGCTCGCCTCTAGCCCTATCGTTTACCTGAAGCCCCCGGCGTCTTAAAATATTCGGTTCATCCATCGTTGAAGACAGTAAAACAGTACGAGCGCTTCCTCCTCACTGGGTTTTAATTAGCCCACACCGCGCCGTCATAACAACAGCGTGGACTACTCATCTTCACTGCGGTGCTGTTGTGGTTCATTGCCCCCCTTCCCATGATCGTCGCCAAAACGGTTGAGCACTTCGCTTGATTGACAATCATCATCCATCCGGTTGATCACCTGATCGGGAATATTTTAGGCAACCAACTTGTGTTTAGCGTTTCTCTGATTGGCCAATACGCCCATGTGACCACGGCAGCGCGAGAGAGCGGCAGCGCGGAAATAGGCTGTCTATTGCCATTCTCTCAAACTCTAACCTTAACCAGCTCCTTAACAGCGCCTAAACTTAACCCTTCTAACCTTAAGCAACTCCGAAACAATGCCTAACCTTAACCAACTCCGAAACAATGCTTAAAGTTATGCCTAAACTTAACGGCGAAAGAATGCGAATGCACGTTAAAAAAAAAGCTTGTGAAGCTTATCCCACCACTAGATTCTTTGAACTAGCATTTTGCTAATGCTGCGGAATTGCATTAATTCCATAACTCCTATACCCGACCCGATCCTACTCAGCAATTGCCTGAGGCTGGGAAATGCAATGGCATGGTATAAAACTTGAACCCACAGACAGTCGACAGAGGGTATCACTGTCACTACTATAGTGTGATAATATAGTTGAATGGGAGGTGCGTGTCACCAGTACTGGATAATATAACTTAAGATACTATAATATAAATAGCCACGTGTACTAACAACATCAAATATCAAAGTGACTTGATTGTCTGCCTTTTTCATATGGAAGAATATATGAAAAAAGGATTCTACTAATCAATGTTGAGTATTTGCAATCATTGTTCAGTACTGTTTGTACAATTGAGCAAATCATTGCTTGGATAAATAATCTGTATTGTATTGGACTACACAAGTTTACAATGGCACTGGCAGTATATTGGCAGTGTAAACTGGCATTGATGTATCCCTAATGTTAACAATATCATATGTTACCATATGATCACATGGAATTGCCCCCATGGGCTTTACAAGTCAAAAAGAAACATCACAATAGATCAAGAACAAAAAACACCATGAAATCCAACACTAGACTTTCCCCAATGAAGATAAGGAAAAGGACCACAGATGGGCTGTTCAAAGGGGATCCCCCAACGTGATGTCGGTGATAATATATAGTGTTGCTATGGATTATAGATGGATGGAGACTAGAACAGGTGGATAATTGGTATGTATATTATATACATGTAATGAAACACATATACATATGTAACGGTTGTGACATCGTCACCTTAAACTTCTGTGCCCCGGGGGAGTTTCGAACCCGTGGTCTGCCACACCGTGGGCTACAGCACAGACCTCTATACCAAGACCAAGAGGTGAACTCACTGCTTTGTAACGTGTCTACGTCTTTTAAGGGTGAGAGTGAGTTTAACCCATAGCACCGCTACTCGCCACAGTCACTTCACAACATCGGAAGTCCATCGTGACTGCGCCTTGCGGTACCATCCGTTACACATACATGGTAGCAATAGTATCTAAGGTAAATAAGACATTTTATTTTGTATTTAAATAAATAGAGCTAAGAACAACAACAACAACAAAAAAGCATAGGAAAACGAGCGCTGGTATGAAAATAAGATAAAGGCAAAAAGTCAAGGCTCTGAGCTCAAAGTATCAGAGTCATATTCCCCAGGGGGCAGGAGAACCGCTCTGATCCAGTTGAAGTAGAGCGGGCATGGTTAGATGCCGGTCAACTGAGGGCAACGTAGGGTGGATCCATCGCGCCTGTGGTAGTCAGAACCGGTTTGAGGAAGATAACCGCTACAGTCGATGCTCTTAGCCACATCAAGGAAGGTGCAGGGAAGATCACACCACCTTGACCATCACACCACCTTGACAGACAGGCCCAATGGGGCGGGACCAGGGCTGGCTGTATACCCGTATATCAACACACCATAATTTGAGACATCCACTCACAGAGAGACAGGGACAGGGGTTCGAGAGTTCCTGTGTTTGCAATGGGCAGACATAGGAGCAATAAATACATGTAATATAAGCATATGCATACATACATAGTAGCAATATAATCAAAGTATATAAGAAAATTATAAAAATTAAGTAATAAATAGAACTAAGAACAAAGAGGCATAGGACGACAAGCGCTGGTATACAGGATGAGATACAAGATAAGATGATGGTTCAGGGCCATTTCTCCGGGGGGGGGGGCAAGGAGAACAAGTTGAAGTAGAGCGGGCATGGTTAGACGTTGTAGGTCAGACTGAAGACGGCATGAAGCAGATCCATGGTGCCAGTGGTGGTCAGAACCAGTTTGAGGTAGAGCAGTCGCTGCAATCTGTATGTCAACACACTATCACTCGATACATCCACTCAGAGAGACAGGGACAGGGTTTACAAAAACTATCATAGGCCCAGGGGCGTAGCTGGGGGGGGGGGTAGCTTAGGATGATTCCAAGGGCCCAGCACTGGAAGGGGGCCCACATTTTTTTTTTTTTTTCTTTTTACTAGACATCACTCAGGTGTATTATTGATGCTCTCATTGATACTATGTTTGTTTCTGAAGTGTGTGTGTGTGTATGTGTGTGTGTGTGTGTGTGTGTGTGTGTGTGTGTGTGTGTGTGTGTGTGTGTGTGTGTGTGTGAGATATATAGAGAGAGAGGGGGGGCTTTGGTAGACTATTGCATTGGTCCATTCATTGAAGATGAACGCAATGCGACATCCTTTACTAGGCTCACCCACCAACAGTGCAGGTGCTGAACTGCTGATCCGAATGTATAGGTAAAAACCATATTATGCGTTTCAATAAAAAAATTGCCAAAAAGAAATCCGCTCGCGGGCTTACGCGCGCTCGCATTCACTGGGGGCCTACAAATACATTCTTTCATGGGGCCCAGAATCTGGAGCTACACCCCTGCATAGGCCTACTATACTACTGTATAAAGAAATAACTGTTTTCTAGTATTATTATTGAAGATGGTTAATAATATTGCTTGCCAGTGCACATGACACATTTTTTCCCCTGGTCTCTGAGAGAAAGGAGTTTGAGAACACTGAGGGCTGGGCGATATGAAATAAATTAATATCACGATAATAATCTTGAATTTTTTTCCGATATCGATATATATCACAATATCTGTTCACATGCAAAACCACAAGACAAATAATCCAATTGCTGAATTGAATTGAAACTCCAAGCTGTCATGTGCAAAGGTGACTCCACATGTATTGGAGGAGGCATGTGGTAGTCTACACCCTCCCCAGACTGACGGTATTGTAGCACAACGACCAGGAAG
This sequence comes from Notolepis coatsorum, assembly GCF_963971535.1. NCBI lineage: Eukaryota > Metazoa > Chordata > Actinopteri > Aulopiformes > Paralepididae > Notolepis > Notolepis coatsorum. The sequence continues at coordinate 107,937,869 of NC_140177.1, read as the reverse complement.
GAAATTAGCATAACAACTAAATTGGGGGTGAACCTGTCTTGAACGTTGCTCGCATATGCCCCCCAAATGTCGGTCGTAGGGAGGATAGAAGCCTTGCATCACGTGTCCCCTCCGGTACACGAGGAGGCAGACTGTCACATCTTTTCACCTGCCAGCGCGGACTCTCATTGGCGAGGTGTAACGTGTGGGAGGCTCACACTACCCCCGCTATCTCCTGTCTCTGCTGTGCAGGCGTCCCCCAACCGACCTGTAGGAGTCGCTGTCCACAACGTCCAGATTACCACCCATCGACTTCCACCCGCTGACTCTGCCAATTGAGCCAGTATGACGGCCGGCCCAAAGCCGGAGGCAACGCCGACAGCCGGATTTGAACCCGGTGTCTCTTGCGTTGGTGACGAGCGCAATGTCCGCTGCGTCACCCAGCCGCCTATTTTGGGAGAAAATCTTGTGAATATGGGGCTATCATTAGATGACAGAACTGTGCGCAACGATATCACAATATCACAATTTCATCACGATATAATCCTGATACAATGTGATAAACGATAATGTTTTTTTTTTATCAACTTTTTTCTCCCATTTTCTATTTTTTCTCCCATCCCAATTTCGCATCATCCAATTCAACCCTCCCCTGTCTCGAACGCTGTTTAATGCCTCCCACAAGCCGGCTGCAATGTGGACTAAGTCATACATAGGTAGCACGAGTCCCCTCCGATACTCGAGGTAACAGCAGTCGCATCTTTTCACCTGCACAGCGCGATCTTTCAGCGTCAGGGGTCTGTGCTTTGGAGGGGCGCCGCCCCCATCGCTTCCTGATTCTACTGTCCACAACGCCCGATCCCCACCCATCAGTTTCCCATCCCCTAATACTGCCAATGTGTATTACAGTTTTTCTCAATTGCTTTGGTGCATTTCTCTGATCAGAATTAATGTTCTCAAAACAATTAGTACAAACTGCAAAACCTAGTTGATAACCTGCAGAAGCGTGTCACTTGCTCAAAATGGATAGTTCATTCCTCAAAAGCAAGTATTTATGTCAATGAAAGTGTCAGTGTCATCAAAATGAAAAGTCCTGACACCATTGTTTATGAACAAGATAGTCAAATGGCTTTGTCATGTTTTCATTATGACAGATCACTCTGTAAGTGTTTTCCAATGCAAAAAAGTCAGATATTGGTGACACTACCTGAAAATGCTCAAGACAGCACTATACACTATTTGCACAGCCATTTGAAATCTACAGTTACACATTACTGTACACACTGTACACATTGTAATATTCCCTCCTTGTTGGTCTGGGACATCAATGGTTGCTCTCTGTCCAATGGGATTTCTTCCACGCGGTCTACCTTTTGCCAGATTGAAACCCGCCTCATCAACGTATAATGTGTGCAGCGGTTCCCTGGTACACGCTTTATCCCAGAAGAGAGAGAGATAAAAACTATAAACTTTTCCTGTGTAACATACAGTGATGCCGGTAACGCGTTACTAAGTAACGCGTTATTGTAATCTGATTACTTTCCCCCGAAAATAGTAATCTAACGCGTTAATCTTTAAAAGCCAGTAATCTGATTGCAGTTACTTGTCCAAGTGGCTGTGCATTACTATTTCGTTACTATCTCATCATAAATTCATAATGCATGCGGAATGCAGTATTTTATTTCGTTTTCGACAGTCAAAAATACATTTTTGAGCTGTTTTTCTTATTTGGGAGTGACGTGGTGTGGCAGTGAAAGGGTTACACAAGAATGTGTCCTCGCGGCGTGACTGGACTCTCTGTCTGTGAGTGACTCTGCTTTGGCCCAATCACATTCCCCATCCACAGTCTGCGAATCAGAGGCAGAGTAGGGCGGGTCTTCACAGCACGTCATGTGACATATGCGCCAATCGTCTGACAGCAGAGCTCCGTTGCATTCGTCTGAGAATTCCACCCCAAAACGCTTGTCTAAACGAAGTGAAACCGCAAGAAGACTAGAGAGACATTTATAAAAACAATTTAATAGTTACAGTTGATATAATTGAATAGTTCAGCCTGCATTTGTTAGATGTGAATGGATACACTGGTTTTGTAAAACCACTGGCTGGCTGCTCTAATGCTCTCCCACAGTTCTTCAGGTGGGAGAACACGAGTGACAGAGAGAGGGGAGAGAGACACACACACACACACACACACACACACACACACACACACACACACAAGCACAAGCACAAGCACACGCACACACATACACACAGAGAGGGAGAGAAGGGATTATATTATAATAATAATAATAATAATAATTATTATTATTATTATTATTATTATTATTATTATTATTATTATTATTATTATTATTATTATTATTATTATTATTATTATTATTATTATTATATTAGAGATGTAGGCTGTCTGGGTGGGGTTGGAGAGAAAGAGGCATGGGGTGAGAGAGAGAGAGAGAGAGAGAGAGGGGTGAGAGAGAGAGAGAGAGGGGTGAGAGAGAGAGAGAGAGAGAGAGAGAGAGAGAGAGAGAGAGAGAGAGAGAGAGAGAGAGAGAGAGAAAAGCTCTTATTTGCCAGATTTACAGTTAATTTACATGTTAAAGAGAGACTGCTTGTATGTTTATAGAGAGACATTTATAAAAACAATTTAATAGTTACAGTTGATATAATTGAATAGTTCAGCCTGCATTTGTTAGATGTGAATGGATACACTGGTTTTGTAAAACCACTGGCTGGCTGCTCTAATGCTGTGAGCATCATAGACTGTTGCTTTACCATACTTGATGGTACAGAAGCTGAAGCACTAGTTTAACAATTTACGTTATGTGCAGAGAAACAAGTTAAAAACAATTTATGCACTTTCAATAAAGCGTTTAAAAAAAACTGTTGGGGGAACGACGACTTCGTAACCTAGTTACTTTCAAAGTAACTAAGTTACTCTGATAATCAAGTAATCAGTAAAGTAACTTGGATTACTTTTTAAAGGAGTAATCAGTAATCAGTAATCGGATTACTTTTACAAGTAATCTGTGGCATCACTGGTAACATAATGCATTTTGGACAACATATTGTACAGTATGAACTGGCATGTAAGTGTACTGCATGGCACTACACAAAGTAACCAGTTTACAGCACTGAACATTAGAGTATGCATAGAACACATAAATGTTTTACATGTGCATACTGGTGGCGGATCTCCTTCACTCTGTTCCAGTCAAATGGCTACTCATTTGTCAATTGTACTACAATTGTTTCATGCACATTACATTTACACTGAGCACTCTGTCAATTGTAGCGATTGAAACAGATTCAATATTCCCAAAGATATTGTCATCCTCTATAACAGCGCTTTGTATCTCTGTCAACCTTATGGCATTGTTTGCAATCACCATTGCACAAATGGCTTCCTCTTGTTGCGGAGTAAAAAGGGGCCCTCTTCCACCTCTGCGAGGTTGTCTTGCACTCCTATGTGGTGCAGAGTAAAATTACAGTAATGTACAGCAAACATGAGATATACTGCTTTACAGTAACCCATATTACTGTAGTGTACAATAACAGTGCTTCCCACTTGTAAAATAATGCAGTACAGTACCATACTGTAAATATGGCAAATATTTACTGTAACACTACTGTACACTACAATACAGTAAATCTGTGCTGCAGTAAAGCTGTCTAAATGTAACGTGTAAAAAGTGACAAGTTCTTGTCCCACTGCAAGCTTCATGTATGACACAATGGCAGTAGTGCAGTGCAGATTGTTTAGTGCTGAATTACTGTCCAGTATACACACCTGCTCTCCTGATCAAATGTTTGAATACAGTAATTTACAGTGGTTCTCTCAACATTTGGCTGCACCCTTTGACCAGCCTTAGCCATTGTGAGGCCGTGATTAATAGATTTTGACAACTAGTTCAAAATTTTTGTATGTAATGACTCAATCAATGAAATGAGGACTATTAGTTTTATAGGGAATGACTATTCAGCAGTCATAAGTATAGTTAATTTTGACGGACATGACATAAGCAAATGATAATGTTATAAAACAGCAGAGAATTGTATGAAAGCAATTGATGCATGTCCAAAAGCATTTGCAATTTGTTCGGAGGAATGAGAAACTGCTACTATGATGTGCACAAATGACAGTTATGAGAACTTTAATTCTGATCAGAGAAATGCACCAAAGCAATTGAGAAAAACTGTAGTACGGACGACCAGCTAAACTGAAAGCAATGTGGAGAACCTGTTCGAGCCCAGTCTCCCGTATTCGTGGTGAGCGCCTTGCCCACTGCACCACGTAGCCGCCCCGATAAATGATAATGTTGAAATCAGATTAAAGTAATCCCATTATATATTATCAGTTCCTTCCCAACCTTACTACTGAGACATATTATTGGGCTGTGTATTGGAACACAGCCCTATAATGTTCAGGCTCCCTCCAAAAGCTTTAAATAGCTTCTTGGGAGACCTGGCACATGCACACAATTTACGACATTGTTATCACTTGAGGATACTCGCATGTAATATGTATCGTGTGTGTGTGTGAATAAATTCATTCATTCATTCATTCATTCATTCATTCATTCATAATACAGTAGGGGTTATGATTTAAACATTGCTATAGTGATTTTATTATGTAAACATTTTAGGAAAAGAATTGCAGTGTATATAAAATACCTCAGTATACACAAAGTCTAATGTTTACCTTTGTATTTCGTGCAAACTGGACAGAGAGATTAGATATTGTTGTGAAGGGCCAGATTAAAGCTGAGAATCTACACTTATTGTTTTATATACCTTGTATATTATTTATATATACACGTTATATCCCTTTAAGCCTGCGTGTAAATCCTAGTAATATTCACTCTCCTTATGGATAATGCCCCCTGACGGCGGCGCCAGGCAGTCTCGCACTCAGACAGGTTCAAGGGCGAGTCTGGGCTAGTCAGGACATGCCCTTGGCAGCGCATTGATTCCGGGCAAGGGGTTAGGTTTTGGCACTAGAAAGCCACTTAAGTATATATAGCGCGGCAGGTGCGAACACCAGTAGAGTTGTTCATCACGTTCAGTGTGATTCTAGTGAAGTGAGAAGCAGTGCGTCTAACAGAGCGTTGAGAACCATGTGCGAATTGAATAGTAAAAGTGTCAGATTTAATGCAGTAACGTCAAGTTCGACTTAGCTTAATGTGAAGTAAAGAGTCGTTAATTATTGTGTATCGTGCCAACAGCAGTTCGTTCGTGTGCAGCATTACCCAGCAGTTCGTTCGTTTAGCTAGTGAACCTTAGCCAGTGCGCGTGGACTAAATACATTGGTACCAGCACACGATTGCAGAACCAGTATTGGTTGGATTATATTGATTGTGGAACGTACTACCCGGAGAAGAGCATCGTTAATCTCCACTGTCGTTTGGATTTAACACCGTGAGGATCTACATTCGGACTGGCCTCATGGACCGAGGCTAGCTGGCTATTATCATTGCTATTGGGCAATTGGATTACAGTTATTGCTTTTGATGCTGAGTTTTGGATTACAAGGACTGGCTTCTGTACGTGAATCCCCTTCTGTCTGGCCAGTAATTAAAGTACATAACTAGCAGTGGTTTAATCTATCACAATCTTTAATACAGTCAGGGTTTTGTAACCCCTCAGTTACAGATATTGTATTCATTAATAGGAAATACAAATTCTGCGGCTACGTGGCGTAGTGGGCAAGGCGCTCGCCACGAAATGCTGGAGACGCTGGGCTCGTCAGTTCGAGCCCAGCGCTCCACATTTGCTTTCAGTTTAGCTGGTCGTCCGTACAGTACTAATACACATTGGTATTAGGGGGTGGGAAACTGATGGGTGGGGATCGGGCGTTGTGGACAGCGACTCCTACAGGTCGGTTGGTGCGCCTGCGCAGTAGAATCAGGAAGTGTCGGGGGCAGCGTGAGCCTCCCACGCGTTACTCCTCACCACTGAGAGATCGAGCTGCGCAGGTGAAAAGATGCGACTGCTGTTACCTCAAGTACCGGAGGGGACTTGTGCTATGTATGACTTAGTCCACATTGCAGCCGGCTTGTGGGAGGCAAGAAACAGCGTCCGTGACAGGGGAGGGTTGAATTGGATGATACGAAATTGGGATGGGAGAAAATATAGAAAATGGGAGAAAAAGTGGATCAAAAAAGGAAATACAAATTCTTGCAGGATCCTTTAAGTAAACATATGAAGTAAAGAAACAAAGTAAACAGACTGTGAAAAATATCACAATACTGGGCATCATGTATCGTTATAATATCGTGGACAAAAATATGTGGCAGGGCCTCAGAACGATGACAGATTACAAAGGCACCTCCCTCAAGATGAACAGTGACATCTCATTGGCAAATTATCTCAATACCTTCTATGCGAGGTTTGAGGCTGTGAATAACAACACCAGCCTACAAACCACTGCAATGGAGGGGGGGGGGGGGGCACTGCCGATGGAGACTCAGTGTTCAGGATAACAGACCATGAGGTGAGGAGGACCTCTTAAGCTGCAACATCCCTCATATGGGAAGTCTTTCGGATTTTTTTGCAACCGGCACTTTGGCAACCCCTAGTGGCTCGGGTGTGCATATTTTGTAATACAATATATATATAGAATTGAAGACTTATATGTTGCCTGTCGATAGCGATAAAATCCGACAAAATCCGTTCAGCGGTTCTCGAGTTACATGCCGGTATTTGAGGCTTGTGCAAAGTACACAGTATTGCGCAAACTACCACTCCCGACTCAGGCTGCAGTAGTTCCGTCAATCTAGATCCGATCTCGAAAATGATTGTGGATCGTTGTAGCCAATGAGTGTGGCTTTCCAATGATACCCCACATGGGGATCTAAATAAATTTAAAAAAAAACGCGAAGAAACACGAAAACAGAAACAAGAGCAAAACAGCCAAATGAATTGAAGTCTATGAGAAAACTGAGTTTTTCTTTGTACACAGTTTACCAAAATCACTCCTAATCACTAATTTCTGAATGGATCTTTATGAAATTTGGATATGTACTACATAAGGCTTCAGGCTATGGCTCCGTCTGGATTTGTAAGCCATACCACCTTCTGGGGAAATACTACATCTGGACTACTAACTACTACAGAAAAACTTGAGTAACAAGTTTTTTTTACAACTCAAGTTCAGACCTATGTTACTCTATTACGTTAACACTAAAAGTGATTTTTTTTCTGGAATCAGAAACGTCAGAATGTCATCTTTCAAAAGAGACCAGGCTCATGCATGTGCTATAAGTATAAAGTATGTTGTTTTGGTTTGCAAAAAAAGTATGCAGTCCTCAAGTTCAAGTTCAAAAATTGCCACTTTTCTGCCCGCTTGATAAGAGGTTAAGTGAATATCAGGAAGGTAGCAGGACCGGACGGTATCCCCGGCCGCATCCTAAAAGTCTGTGCCGACCAACTGGCCCCGGTATTCACTGACATATTTAACCTGTCCTTAGAACAGGCTGTCATCCCCACCTGTCTGAAGAAGTCCACCATTATCCCTGTACCCAAAAAATCCAAGCCTGCTTGCCTCAACGACTACCGCCCTGTAGCTCTCACCTCCATAGCCATGAAGTGCTTTGAGAAGCTAGTGAAGGGCTACATCTGTTCCTCCCTCCCCATCAACCTGGACCCCCTGCAATTTGCATATCGCCCCAACAGGTCCACGGCGACGCCATAGCCCATGTGCTGCACACAGCAGCATCACACCTGGACAAGAGGCAGGGGAACTATGTGAGAATGCTATTCATCGACTACAGCTCAGCATTCAATACCATAGTCCCCTCCAAACTCATAGCCAAGCTCAGGGACCTGGGCTTGAACTATGACCTCTGCCAGTGGGTCTTGGACTTCCTGACGGGCAGACCCCAGGTGGTGAGAGCAGGCAACTGCACCTCCTCATCCATCACTCTCAACATAGGGGCCCCCCAGGGCTGTGTTCTGAGTCCCCTCCTCTACTCCCTGTACACACACGACTGTGTGGCACAGCGGAACAACAACACAATCATCAAATTGGCTGACGACACAGTAGTGGTGGGCCTGATCTCTGCAAACGACGAGAGGGCCTACCTGGAAGAGGTAAAGGTTCTGGCGGGATGGTGTCAGAAGAACAGCCTCTCCCTGAACGTCAGCAAAACAAAAGAGATTAGGTCGGGGTCAGGGACTACAGCCCCCTCAGCATCGATGGGGCACCAGTTGAGAGAGTGAACAGTTTTAAGTATCTCGGAGTCCAGGGCGGCTACGTGGCGTAGTGGGCAAGGCGCTCGCCACAAATGACGGAGACGCTGGGCTTGCCTGTTCGAGCCCAGCGCTCCACATTGCTTTCAGTTTAGCTGGTCGTTCATACTAATACACATTGGCCGTATTAGGGGGTGGGAAACTGATGGGTGGGGATCGGGCGTTGTGGACAGCGACTCCTACAGGTCGGTTGGTGCGCCTGCGCAGTAGAATCAGGAAGTGTCGGGGGCAGCGTGAGCCTCCCACGCGTTACTCCTCGCCACTGAGAGATCGAGCTGCGCAGGTGAAAAGTACCGGAGGGGACTTGTGCTATGTATGACTTAGTCCACATTGCAGCCGGCTTGTGGGAGGCAAGAAACAGCGTTCGTGACAGGGGAGGGTTGAATTGGATGATACGAAATTGGGATGGGAGAAAAATATGGAAAATGGGAGAAAAAGTGGATAAAAAAAAAAAAGTATCTCGGAGTCCACATATCCAAGGACTTGACATGGACCACACACATTGACAGTGTTATCAAGAAGGCACGGCAACGCCTCTACTTCTTTAGGCGCCTAAGGAAGTTCCAAGTGAGTCAGAAGATCCTTAAGAACTTCTACTCATGCACAATAGAGAGCATCTTGACTGGCAATATCACCTCCTGGTTTGGGAATAGCACCGCACAAGACCGTAGCAGACTACAGAGAGTGGCCCGTTCAGCCGAACGAACAATTGGAGGGGGGCTTCCCACTCTCCAAGACATTTACAACAAGCACTGCAGGGGTAAGGCTAAGAGAATAATCAAAGACTCCAGCCACCCAAACAACTGCCTCTTTGAACTGCTGCGATCAGGCAAGCGATACCGGAGTCTCATGGCAAGCACAGAGAGACTCAGAAGAAGCTTCTATCCCCAGGCCATCAGGATGCTAAATGCTAAATGACAATAACACTATGTAACAAACCATCAAATACACTCACAGCACACACATCCACACACACACACTCACTTTAAACAAACAACTCACTGCAGCACCCACTTTACCTACTTTAGACACCTAACACACTTTATATTTATATTCATTGGTAAAGAATTTGCACTACAACTCATACCTCATCACACCTTACTGTAAATTGTACCTAAATTGTACCTCATCCCATTTCTGCATTGTACTGTATATTGTATTGTAACTCAGTTACTTTTCTACTCTGCATTGTATATTGTATATATGTACATTGAACACATTTGTCTACGTACTTGACTTCTATTTTATACTTGTTATTATACTTATTTTATACTTATCTATTTTTATCTAGCACAATCTCTGGAGCAAAACAGAAAGGAGCATTTTATATAAAAGTACTCTGTATTTTTGTATGACAACTAATAAAGAAACTTGAATATCACAATACTGGGCGCCATGTATTGTTATTAGGGGTGTAACGATGCATTGATTAATCGAAATGCATCGATTCTAATGTGACGATTCAACTGCATCGATTTGAAAATGTTAGAATCGTTTAGAATACATTTTCTTTTTTGTGTGTATTGTTTTTATTGACCTATAGTCCATTCATGCTGAGTGAATCAGTTCCCCCAGCCACATTTGTGTATTGAAAATCTTTTGAACTGATAGAACATTTATCGAAAATTAATCGAATCGTGGTCAAATGAAGAGATTTCATGATGCGTTGCCTGAATAATCGTAATCGAAATTAATCGCTGTGAGGTCGCATCATTACACCCCTAATCGTTATAATACCATGGACAAAATATCACAACACTGGGCATCACATATCACACACACACACACACACACACACACACACACACACACACACACACACACACATACATACATACATACATACATACATACATACATACATACATACATACATACATACATACATACATACATACATACATACATACATACATACATACATACATACATACATACATACATACATACATACATACATACATACATACATACATACTGTGACAGATCTCCTCCCCCCTCCTTTGGATACGTGAAGGATGGGAGATATATCCGTCACTTAGGTAGCTGATTAGTACTGATTAGAACACATCTGCACAGCATTTAGGCACATCCACCTCACATGTACACACACACTAGCTGATTAGTACTGATATAGTACACCTGCACATAATTAGTGGACTCACACCTCACGTGCACTCACAATCGTCCCACCCACTACATTAACAATGAGATCGAGAGGAGTGAGTTGAGGGGAGTAAGGTGTTGGAGTAGAGAGAGAGATTTGTATTCAGAGTTGCGATGGTGAGAGGAAGTAGAAGGAGAGGAGAAAGCGAGATAGGTGTTCTTTGTGTACTGGACCCTGGACTGGCTGAGATACCCCCTTGTGTACTGACCTTGGACTGGACGACGATTATTTATTTTATTTATTTATTTATTTATTGTTGATTGTCTTTGTATTGCATGTTCTTTGCATCAACCTGCAAAATGGACTAGAAATGAGTTTATAGCTACAATCTGGCATGTTTACATATAAATGTTCATTAATGTGCATTGTCCCTATCTTTAAATAAATACATTTAAATTGAATTTAAATCAGTAGAATATCATGGACAAATGTATCACGATTCACCGATACGTAATACATGATACACACACCCCTGCGGTCGACCCCAGACGTCTTTACAAGGAGAAACACATGTCCTCAGGATGCCCTACGCCCCCTGCAACATATGCTCTCCACTCGCCTCTCCACATGCTGTGTAGACTGCACGTACAGTGTGCTTGGCTGCAGAGCACAATGCAGTTCTTCTACCATTCCCCCCCATCACGCCAGATAACATGCTATTTGTCAGACGGAAGAATAACCCCACTAGAGAGCGGAGATGGGAATAATGGCGCCTGGCAGTCAAACAGAGCGATAGTTTGATTGATCTACAACTGTCTCCCAATGGCACCACAAGGCTGTTGTGTTGTTTCTGCTTCCCATGCAACAATGGATGGTGTCTTGTCATGTGGCGTCACGTGTTCCATTGATGTCAACGCAGAGTGTCAATACCCCACTTGTTCTGTGTTAAAGGGGAATACCATTCGGTTTAAGAATGTATATATAACTTTTTTTTCTTTTTTTTTTATCATTTAAAGATAATTTGAGAATTAGCTCCAGAAATGCCCTCTGGGTGATCTTTCCCAATAGAGGCCTTGCATGGAATGTCTGTGCATTTCTCTGTCCAACATGGCTGCCTGTAACATAGCAACCATTGTTTTGTACATGGCAGGGGAAGAGACAATGGCTCCTATGTGCAAAACAACAGTTGCTATGTGTTGAAATATGATAAATATATAAACAAAAACGTAATAATTTGGTATCTTATTTCTGGATCTCGTAAACAAGTCATAGTAGAACAGTGTTGTGGAAATTCATCACTGCACGCTTCTAAATGTATAATTGCACCCAAGTGTGAGATTAATCAATAACTCAGCAACGATCACCGATCAACCAAGTCAAATGGAGTAAATCTTTTTTATATAGCACATTTAAAAGTGCTTTCCAGTCATTACAATAAAATACATAGTAATAACAAAGAACTAAACAAAACAGCACTTCAGTATAACACGTTCCAACAAAACAGTAAGAAGTCAATAGAATATACATACATATATAACACACAATACAGATATACAATAAAATTATAAAATAAGATCAAATAGGATAAAAAAAAACTCAAACTGCACTAAAAGCAAGAGAAAAAAGATGGGTCTTTAGATGTGACTAAAATGTGGGACAGGACTTACCAGCCCTTGATTACGACTTCTGCATTTTAGATGTTTGCCAGCATTGTACACACAAAATCAATCTTTCATGAACTACAGCAAATTGCAATGTCTCAACATTATGCAGAGTATACAGACAGGTATTAAACTCTTTCTAGCAGATAAAATGTATTGCCGCAAGGTGACCAGAAGGCAGCATCTTTGTGGCAAGTAATATTTTAGAACATTCTGTATGTTATCAGCGTACAGCTTAGCATGGGTGGAGTTTCAATGGGTGTGGTCTACCAATTTGGAACGAGATGTTTGCATAAACATGTTCTCATAACAGCATAACGCAGCACTTTTCCACTATTCACGAGGGGCAGAGCAGTTTCATGGTGGCAAATCAGTCTAATCCGTAATTTGACAGTACAACAGTAATTTCATGCTTTGCCAGTGTTTTACATACTCTACCACTGCACAGAAATGAGGCCTTTCCTTTTGGAAGTGGTTACTAATGGTTGCAGGCAGCCATGTTGGAAGAAAGACAACTACACAAACATTCCATGGAAGGCCTCTGTTCATGTTTGAGGGAGCAGCTCCAGGATGACAGGTTCACATTGTCAGGTTCATATTTCTGCTCTCTGGTGGTTTCTCGCTTTGGGAGAGAGTTGTTCGTGTTCATAAATAATATATATATATACCATCACACTGCAATGGCACTTTCCTTGTGGTTTTCTTCAACAACATTATGCCCGATGAATACTAGCTGTCTTGTGGGATAATGCAATGTTGTGGGTCGGATCATCAATGAAGAATGCGGAAATAATTTTATTTTCATTGTCCTATAGATGTATATCAAGCACATGGTCACATTTCTGTAACACCGCCTCCTTGTTCTGTAATAAAATAATCCAGCAGAATGACTTTATCTAGAATGTAGTGCTTACCAGTGGTTGCTTATAATTCGTTCAGGAAAGAACTCACTCAGCATGGAAAAACCCAATCAAATTAAAATATTCTACTAACAAAGTCTTGGGTCAGCTAAGACCAAACCGACTTATGAATTGACTCATCAACTAATCGGGCAGCCCTGGAATACACACAGGATATGAGGCTGGAGGGATTAATCCTCCCATCATATTGTCCATCTTCCTCGTGACCCATCAAGCGCTGACCCACAGAACATGACATCCCCTTTAGAACATGGTTATGTTTAAGTACCTTCATATTGAAAACTTTATTAACAGATTGCAGAATGGGTCAAATACAGTACGGCTCAATACACACAATTGTTAAGGGGATGCAGACCAGAGAAAGACTTTTGTCTTGTTTACATTGTTGTCTCCACACCATGGACCTGAGCCAGCTTGGGGGGCTCTTACAGGACTCAAATGTTATTTTGCACATTTGGCTGTAGATATTGTTCATGCATTTATATATACAATCAATGTATTTTTATTTGTAACTTATATTTCTATGAATGCACCCTCAAACCTTGCCATATTTTTTATTTGTTCTATCTATCTATCTATCTATCTATCTATCTATCTATCTATCTATCTATCTATCTATCTATCTATCTATCTATCTATCTATCTATCTATCTATCTATCTATCTATCTATCTATCTATCTATCTATCTATCTATCTATCTATCTATCTATCTATCTATCTATCTATCTATCTATCTATCTATCTATCTATCTATCTATCTATCTATCTATCTATCTATCTATCTATCTATCTATCTATCTATCTGTCTGTCTGTCTGTCTGTCTGTCTGTCTGTCTGTCTGTCTGTCTGTCTGTCTGTCTGTCTGTCTGTCTGTCTGTCTGTCTGTCTGTCTGTCTGTCTGTCTGTCTGTCTGTCTGTCTGTCTGTCTGTCTGTCTGTCTGTCTGTCTGTCTATCTATCTAGAATGACTTCAGTATCATTCATTTGCATGTTTTCCAAGTAGCTCTTCAGCCAAGAGTTAGCTATACCTCGTATCCCATACTTCTCCAATTTTCTCACTAATATGCTGTGATCTATAGTATCAAAAGCCTTCTGAAGGTCAATATAAACACCAATAGAACACTCAAGTGCGGATTTTCAAGTGCCTGTGTGTCTTTGTTTTGCAAGCTCGTTGTTACTGTAAATGAGGGTAACCTCATGAGTTGAAATATAGTCAGGTTTGAAATACATGTTTGAAATTAAATACAATTAAATAATTGTATAATAGTCAAGAGAAATATTTTGATGTTTCATCTAAATCTATTATGTCTTCATGAGCGCTATCAGATTTAGTTCAGGTCATTCTGAGGACAGTCTGTGACCTGTATGTAATGTATATATTTTTTCTGTTCTCCATGTGATTCAGGTCACTTTCAGATGATCCGTGCTCGTTAGTACGACCAACCAGACATGAAATAATCTCGTCCTCGTCTTCTTTCTTTTTCACTAACTTTTTCAGTCACCCCCTCTTGCTCTTGCTCTCTCTCTCTCTCTCTCTCTCTCTCTCTCTCTCTCTCTCTCTCTCTCTCTCTCTCTCTCTCTCTCTCTCTCTCTCTCTCTCTCTCTCTCTCTCTCTCTCTCTCTCTCTCTCTCTCTCTGTCTCATGTTCTTCTTCTACAGAGCTTAGCAACAAAGCAAACCCAATATGAACTCATCAGTTCCTTGAGTATGATGGATAGAAAACAAAACACAAGGATAGATAGATAGACAGACAGACAGACAGACAGACAGACAGACAGACAGACAGACAGACAGACAGACAGACAGACAGACAGACAGACAGACAGACAGACATACATACATACATACATACATACATACATACATACATACATACATACATACATACATACATACATACATACATACATACATACATACATACATACATACATTACATACTCTCTATCACCAAGTGATATAACACAATAGTGATTCTACTTATAACCTCATGAACTCATGAACTCACAACCAATCACCTCAAACTGAACCTAAGCAAAACAGAGCTATTTCACCTGCCGGCCAAATCCTCCCCGCTGACCAACCTTTCGATCACAGTGGAGAATGGAGCCGTGGCTTCAGGGACAGTTTTAGGCATAGGCAGTATAGGCAAATGCTAAGGGTGCCACCACCCAGAGGGGGCAACAAAAATAAAAATAAAAATTATTTAAATATCTTTTATTTTTTATAATTGTAATAATCTTTTACTAATACTACTAGTTATTTCGAAATACTGAAGTGTTATCTACAGTACAGGTCCAACGTTTATAACAATCCCACAGAAGATGAGTGTTTTACAATGGCTCATTCATTTGGACGGCAAGTGAGAAATTCTCCAAACAAACAACTTCTTCATCTTCTTCTCTCCCTTTACCGTATGGAACAGAACAGCCCTCGCGTAATATACAATTAGCTCCAGAATTTCATTGGCTACAAAAACGGTCAATCATACCGGAAGTGGTCACTTGTCCGAAACCGACACTCTTTGGCTGTTCGGCCTTGTAACCCGAGACTGGAAGCACGTAATAGGTTGAGTAGGGTGTCAATCGAACTGCAGCCATTTTAGCTTTCCAACAATGTGTCAAAAATACAGCGCTAGGCTGACAGACGAGGGCGAAGTGATGGACGGACCATATAAGGGCTTTCGAACGTTAACTATTTTTGCGCCAAACCTGAGATAAGTCGGGTTTCGCCACCAACGGTTGAGCGTCATACCCGAGATTTCTCTGGTTTTGATCCTTTTTTTTATCCACTTTTTCTCCTTATTTTCTATTTTTCTCCCATCCCAATTTCGTATTTCCAATTCTTCCCTCCCCTGTCTTGATTGTTGCTAGACTATGCCTCCCACAGGTCGGTTGTAGTGAGGACAGAAGCCTTGCATCACGTGTCCCCTCCGGTACACGAGGAGGCAGCCTGTCGCATCTTTTCACCGCAGCAGCTCGGACTCTCAGTGGCGAGGAGTTACGCGTGGGAGGCTCACGCTGCCCCAGTCACTTCCTGCTTCCGTCGCACCGGCGTCACCAAACTGACCTGTAGGAGTTGCTGTCCACAACGTCAAATCCCCACCCACCGGCTTTCCCACCCTCTAACACTTGCCAATTGTGTTAGTATGAACGACCGGCCAGCCGGTAGCAACGCCGAGAGCTGGGCTCAAACCCAGCGTCTCCTGTGTTAGAGGCGAGCGCCTTGCCCACTGCGCCAATCAGCCGCCCGGGTTTTGATCCTTTGATCTTTTTCCTTTGATCCCCGTTGAGCTCGGCCGGAGCTCCCTGGGTCTCCCTGGCACATCTGCCTACGTTACAATTGCAATGATGATCGAATCCTGCCAGGTGGCAGTATCGCCTACCTTTTGAACTGGGATAGTTCCGTGTGGGGACACTTTAAAAAAATTAATTGCGAGAACTCCTCCCCCTCAGAGGACAGAGCGACAGAGAGATCGCTCTGAGATTTTATCGCCTCAAACCTATTTCCCGTATACACGAGTATACACAACACGAGTAATCGCGATGGCGATGGGATCACTGGGATTATTCTTTTTGGAGTATCTTCTGGCTAAGGTAAGGTCTATGTCTATTTTACTGAACCTGAAACTGAAAATGTTTTTGTACCGATCACAGTGTCGTATTTTACCGGACATAAAACATGCTTTTGGTAACGATCGCAGTTTTGAGTTAAAACGACCCCCCCCCCCCCCTTGATGATTTTGTGAAGACACATATGTACATGGTATATACCTTTGATTTGGAAGTATTTGGGGTTTCAGGCGAGCAACCCGAACGATTTGGGCATATTGCATAATGCATCATATATCGCGATCTATGAAAAAAGACTGGATTATTTTGGAAAGGGGCGATGTTTAGCGTGTAATAGTGCACAAACTACAGTATGTAGAGATTAACTGGTTAGTCAGTGATGGACTATGAACAATGCCTGTCAAATTAGCCATACTATTGTCTCCATAGCTATAATACAGAACACACGATGGTCGACGAAATGGTCAATAACGCTGTAAAGATGGGAAAAGAGCTTGGCGGTCAATGAGTTAACAGGATATTCTACAGTAATGTCAACATGTCGAAAAGACTCAGGAGGCTTTCACACTAGCCATTCGCGCTGTCGAATCACAGCGCGATCACACCTGATGAGAACGCTCCCCCCGTCACCGGGGACGCTGATTCGCTCCAAACCTGGACTGCTGGAATAGGTGGTCTCGGGTGCGAACCAGCGTCCCCGACGACGGAGCGGGGGGCGTGGTGTGCAAGCTTGTACCAAAACACGGAAGAGGCTTGCTGTATCAACTTGCTGACACACACGTCATTACTGTAATGCTTTCATGCTTGCTTGAATTTTGGGCAGATAAAAACATACAGCATCAACTGGACAATACCCACAAAAACGATATTTATAGGCAATTTGGCGAGTTCAGACCTCAACCAAACAAGCATGTTGAGCCTCACGGCTCAGTGGATGAAAACATGAAGCCACGTTACAAGCCCAAGACTTCCCTGGCTCGCATTAGGCCTGGCCATTTTTTTTTGCCATTGCTATGTCTACATTAGTTTCTTGTTCGAATGCATTCATTTCTATAGACCAGTGACATGCAATATAATTGACGCAAGCAATGGACTAACGTTAGCTGCTAAGTTATCCCATAAATAGGCTAAGCTAACTAGCGTTAGCCGCTAACCCAGGAAACGCTCAAAGCGAACTCCACGACACAAGTTCCATTCGTGAGAAAGGGGGGTGGGTTATATTGACGACGCTTGACAACAGAGGCTCAAAGATAACTTCATATTTATTGGTTATTCGTTTCTTTATATCGGGC
Source organism: Notolepis coatsorum (assembly GCF_963971535.1). Classification (NCBI taxonomy): domain Eukaryota; kingdom Metazoa; phylum Chordata; class Actinopteri; order Aulopiformes; family Paralepididae; genus Notolepis; species Notolepis coatsorum. The sequence continues at coordinate 107,920,088 of NC_140177.1, read as the reverse complement.
ATCCAGTTGCCATCGCCGTGTGTTCAACTCTTCCTGTTGGCGTTCGAGAGTGACATCATCGCCTACGGCAGCTTACACGCTCAAAACGCAAACCGTAAACAAAAACCAGAGCGAACCAGACTGCAGTGTGTACACAAACCAGGGGGGGAGAGGGAGGGGGGGAGTTCGCACTGGAGTTCGCACTCAGGATGGAGCGAGGACGGAGCGGAGCACCCGTTCCTAATGAGAAAGCCCCCTAAAACATTACGGTGCTCAGGGAAGAAAAAGAGGAGGAACAACACGAAAAGGGCAGAGGTACAGTAACGTTAATGTGATAAAATTAATTGTTGACTAGTGGAACAGTGGAACAGAGTGTAATCTTAACTTTCTAGCTTACTTTTGGACGATAGTAACGTTAGCTAAAAATACAGACTAGTGGCTACTGCGTGCATAACAGTAGCCTACATAAAATAAAAGTAGGCTACATAACAACTAATAAAAATAAGAAAACTAGTACCAGTCATCATCAGGGAAATTAGGTATATTCAGCAGGTGTTACAGTCCCGTGTCATACCGTAGGCTACATTTGTATTGACATCTGTTTACCCTGTAATAAAAAAAATGTATTCCTTTTCATCTCCTTTATAATTAATTGTTGTAGTAAGCCTTTCGTTTGTTGTGTTACCATTCATAGTCTCTAAAGTGAGTTTATATAATTAAGCATTACATCACGCGCAGGAGTGGTTTGTGAACAATAAACCATGCCTAGGGGTGGTCGTTAGACCCCCCTAGGCATGGTTTATTGTTCACAAATCACGACTGCAAGTGGTGTAATGCTTTTATACAACTGCCACATTCATCCAACCTTATTGCTATACAATAAACACACATTAATCGAAGATTTATTGAAAAAACCATTCGCCAGAAAAAGTAGTTCCCACAACTACAAAAAAGACAAGTTGCCTCCATGTGGAAGCAGCTTGAAGTGCATCCAACCAACTAACACATCCAACTGTGTGTTATTGGAATGATTGAGAGAAGTTGCCTCCATGTGGAAGCAGCTTGAAGTGCATCCAACCAACTAACACATCCAACTGTGTGTTATTGCATCCAACTGCCTTTCAACTAAGGCATCCAACCAACTAACACATCCAACTGCCTTTCAACTAAGACATCGAACCAACTAACACATCCAACTGCCTTTCAACTAAGACATCCAACCAACTAACACATCCAACTTTTCTTTAGTTTTTAATTATGAAGTTAGTGGTTATTGGAATGATTGATTGATTGATTGATTGATTGATTGAAAATTGTATTACCAGATGCAGAATGGGTACAATACAGTACGGCTCAATACACACAATTGTTAAGGGGATGCAGACCTACTTTCTATAGAACTTCATTCTTAGATGCTTCTATAGAAAGTAGGTAAAACAAATTAAAAAGTTTTCTTTGCCCTATAGGAAAAAAAGGTTTTCTTCGCCCTATTTTTTTATTTATTTTTTTAAACCTACTGTAGAGGGCCTAAACTTAACCAGTTGGAAACCAAGCGTACAGTAATAAAATTAGCAATCAATCAATCAATCAACTCAATAGGCCATGCTCACTTAGAACAGCGCAGCACCCAGCTCTCTCTCAGTCTGACTATCCCCCGCGTTGCAGACAGGAGTGTGTGTGTGTGTGTGTGCGTGTGTGTGTGTGTGCGTGCGTGTGTGTGTGTGTGTGTGTGTGTGTGGGGGGGGGTGTGGGGGTGGGTGGAGACTGAGCCAGCGTCGGACAGTGTGAGAGTGAGGGCTGCAGTCAGAGAGAAGGAAAAAGAAATTGAAAAAAAATGCAAATTAATCAATCAATCAAGCCGCGATTTTTCTTTTGTTCTATAATGACTCAAGACCCATCAATTACATCATCCAACATTGTTTAAAGGACTAAGACATTCGCTGTGACAGAATCGCTTCATATTTAGTCGTTATGACGCTATCAACATATCCATTTTGTTAAAGATTATTGTCCGCCATCTTGTTTTCTCCCGGAGTGAGCCGGCGGAGTGATATGTGATTCGGCTGTGGGCGGGTCCTGGGCCCAGGACCGTGGATTGTTCCCAATAAATACGTGTAAATGGACTGTTTCAGCCAATCAGAATCGAGAAATTTGCATGCCGTTGTATAAAGTTAGTTACATAAGTGTTTTAAAGTGCATATCATTCATAAATATTCATAAATGTCTTAATATGCTATATTAGTATTGCACTGAAGTTTACTGCTTTATTGGACTCTGTAAATGTAAATCTACATTTCATTGTAATGACAATATTTAATTAAATGTCCATTAATGGAACTCTTGACCTTTCTGCATGAGAAGAAGCTGACAGAAATTGACCCCAACATGTGGGTTGGTCTGAGAATCTCTGTGGCTCTTCCTGTTACAGTGGCTGCTGCTGAAAGAAGCTTCTCTAAGCTCAAGCTCACCTAAACTTACCTGAGATCTACTATGGTGCACGTCTCAGTGGACTTTCCATCATAAGCATAAATCATGTGGTCTCAAAACAGTTGTCTTAAGTTATGATGACGTCATAGATGACTTTGCTGCAAGAAAGGTTAGGAAAGTAAGACTGTAAAGTGAGCTTGATGAGGGGGCTTCTAAGTATGTTACAAATCGAAGCCTTGTGCTTGTGTGCCTTTTGTGTTTGTGTGCAGTACTTGTGTGCAATTATTTATTTCTTTATTTGACTTTATTTAAGTTAATTGTAATTCTATTTTACCTTACTTTATTTATGGCAGTAGGCTACTGGTTAATATTAAGATAATATATTGTAAATATTTATTATAATAATGTCACTTGTTCACTGTTTTGATGTTAACTGTTTGATTTTGTGGTTTCTTTTCAATAAAAGAAAAATGTGAAAACAAAAGTGTGAGTGCATATTATTGGTAGTTGTCAGGATCCTAGGCCCGGTCCTGGCTGGACTGGGCAGGATGGTAACACTGGGCAGTATCCTCCACCTAACTTTGGGCAATGCCCTCTATCTGACATTGGCCCTCGGCCTGACATTGGCGCCCTACCACCCTCTAGTGGTGACAAACAATCGGTGCGCTCCAGTACACTGGACATCCTGACTACTGTGTTAACTATAATTAATAGTTTGATTAATGTGGTGTCATGGTGTGTACTGTCATTGTCTTTCCCTTCCCTGGTGTGATGTCATGCACTGTTTTGGGTTGTTAGGAGTTGCTTTTGTGTTTAGTTGTGTTTAGTTGTTCTTTGCTTATTGTCTAGGTGTTGTTGTGATTCTGTGTTGGCCAGGTGTTCTTAATTGTTAATTAGTCGGGGTATTTAGGTGTCTGTCTGTCTCCCCTTCGTTGTGGCGACATTCCTCCAGTTACCCCCTGTTCCTCCACGTCGTGTCGCACCGTTCTCCCTCTAGTAAGTCTTAGTGTTTGTTGTTTTTGTATTGTGAAGTTTGTTATTTAGTTTCTGTATTCTCCTTGTATTGCACTGGATTCTACAGTAAACACCCTTCTCCAAGCTTCACTCCTCGCCTCTGCCTCCTCCATTCCTTCCCTTTCTGTATTATTGCATTCAACCTAACCCCGTCGTGACAGAATGTCGCCACCAACATTAACGAATGCAGCAGGAAAGGCAAGCGATACCATCACCGTTGTCCTGGCCCTGATGGCCGGTGACATGAAGAGTTACTCACTGGCCAAATGGGGGTTCCTACTCCGGAAGATCGACCAGGTCGCCACTGAGAACCCGACACTGCAGACGGCGATGTGGGAGATGGCTGAACATATTGCGGTCCTCATGGAGAAGCATAAGCCGAAGGCTAGTGTAGCTAGCCTGCCGACTGTTCTCAGGCTTACGGTCAGCCTAGATCCTCCCACAGCCGCTGAGGTTGCTCGGATGTCCATCGCCGGTCGGACGTCCACAGCTAACCTAGCTCCGCCGGTTAGCTTAGTGTCAAGAGCTAACCAGCCTCTCCCAGCTAACCTAGCTCCGCCCGTTAGCTTCATGCCAATAGCTAACCAGCCACTCTCAGCTAACCTAGCTCCGCCCGTTAGCTTCGTGCCAATTGCTGACCGGCTGTTCCCCGTTAGCACAGCTCCTCCTGTTAGCTCCGCCACTATAGATGGCCAGACGTCCCCAGTTGGTACAGCTCTACCCGTTAGCTCCGCTCATACAGCTAACCAGACGTCCACAGCTAACATAGCTCCGCCGGTTAGCTTAGTGTCAAGAGCTAACCAGCCACTCCCAGCTAACCTAGCTCCGCCCGTTAGCTTCATGCCATTAGCTAACCAGCCACTCCCAGCTAACCTAGCTCCGCCCATTAGCTTCGTGCCAATTGCTGACCGGCTGTTCCCCGTTAGCACAGCTCCTCCTGTTAGCTCCGCCACTATAGATGGCCAGACGTCCCCAGTTGGTACAGCTCTACCCGTTAGCTCCGCTCATACAGCTAACCAGACGTCCACAGCTAACATAGCTCCGCCGGTTAGCTTAGTGTCAAGAGCTAACCAGCCACTCCCAGCTAACCTAGCTCCGCCCGTTAGCTCCGTTTCAATAGCTAACCGGCCGTTTCAAGCTAGCACAGTCTCCACTGCCAGACTAGGCTCCAGGTTCAGGGTGAGCCTAGTATCTGAGAGAGACCAGATGTCTCCAGCTAGCACAGTCTCCACTGCCAGACTAGGCTCCAGGTTCAGGGTGAGCCTAGTACCGGAGACGGACCAGATGTCCCAAGCTAGCCAGGCATCCCCAGCTAACATAGCTCCGCCCGTTAGCCCCCTCCCAATAGCTAACCGGCCGTCCCCAGTTAGCACAGCCCCGCCTGTTAGCCCAGCTACAGTAGCTAACCAGACGCCCACTGCCAACCTAGGCTCCAGGTTCAGGGTGAGCCTGGTAGCGGAGACAGACCAGATGTCTCCAGCTAGCACAGTCTCCACTGCCAGACTAGGCTCCAGGTTCAGGGTGAGCCTAGTACCTGAGACGGACCAGATGTCCCAAGCTAGCCAGGCATTTTCAGCTAGCACAGTTCCCACAGTGAGTCCAGGGCCCACAGTTAGCCTAGCCCCCGAGGCTAGAATGGCTAGTAAGGCCTCCACAGCTGGTCCAGCTTCCACGCCCAGTCCAGCCTCAGCTCTGGGTCCTGGCTCCTCATCCCCGGATCCTACACCACGCCTCGCCGCCGGGACCGATCCGGTCTCCACGCCCTGCCCGGCCTCTCCACCTGGTCCGGCTGCCGTGCCGGCTCCCGGCTCTTCGACGGATCCTGGCTCCCCGTCTGGTCCAGCTCTGCGCCGTGATCGGCGTCCTGGTCCTCGCCGTGGTCTCCGCCGGGGTCTTCGCCGTGGTCTTCGCCGGGGCCTGCGTGGGATCCTGCTCCGGGGGTCGTCGCCGCCGCACCTCCATTCCGGCTCTCCGGAACCGGTCCCTAGTCCGGCGGCTGGAGGGCCTCTCGTCCGGGATCCGGCTCCAGGGTCCAGCTCCCCTTCCCGGGCTTCTACACCTGTACCCACCCCCCCTCGTCGGGCCTCGCTTCCCAGGTCCAGCCCTCCTCGTCGGGCCTCGGTTCTCAGGTTCTGCCCCCCTCCCCGGGTCTCGGTGCCCATCCCCACCCCCCCTCGTCGGACCTCTGTTTCCAGGTCCAGTCCTCCTCCCCGGGCCTCTGTTCCCATCCCCACCCCCCCTCTCCGGGCATCTGCGCCCGTTTTCTACCCCCCTGGCTGCTATGCCCCTCCTGGGTTTTTTGTTCAGCATCCTGGTCCCTCGTCTTCGGGTCCTCTCCCTGGGTCCTCTCCGGGGTTCCGGCTTCCTCCCTCACCTGCTTATGGACGTTGTTTTCGGGTGTCTGGAAGCCACCCGTTGAGGGGGGGGTACTGTCAGGATCCTAGGCCCGGTCCTGGCTGGACTGGGCAGGATGGTAACACTGGGCAGTATCCTCCACCTAACTTTGGGCAATGCCCTCTATCTGACATTGGCCCTCGGCCTGACATTGGCGCCCTACCACCCTCTAGTGGTGACAAACAATCGGTGCGCTCCAGTACACTGGACATCCTGACTACTGTGTTAACTATAATTAATAGTTTGATTAATGTGGTGTCATGGTGTGTACTGTCATTGTCTTTCCCTTCCCTGGTGTGATGTCATGCACTGTTTTGGGTTGTTAGGAGTTGCTTTTGTGTTTAGTTGTGTTTAGTTGTTCTTTGCTTATTGTCTAGGTGTTGTTGTGATTCTGTGTTGGCCAGGTGTTCTTAATTGTTAATTAGTCGGGGTATTTAGGTGTCTGTCTGTCTCCCCTTCGTTGTGGCGACATTCCTCCAGTTACCCCCTGTTCCTCCACGTCGTGTCGCACCGTTCTCCCTCTAGTAAGTCTTAGTGTTTGTTGTTTTTGTATTGTGAAGTTTGTTATTTAGTTTCTGTATTCTCCTTGTATTGCACTGGATTCTACAGTAAACACCCTTCTCCAAGCTTCACTCCTCGCCTCTGCCTCCTCCATTCCTTCCCTTTCTGTATTATTGCATTCAACCTAACCCCGTCGTGACAGGTAGTGAATAAACTGTGATGCAAGGGGGCGCCAGATAAAATCCTGCCTAGGGCAGCCAATTGGTCCTTCGTCCCGACCGCCAAGAACCTTGGTGTTGTTCTTGACGACCGGCTGGACTTCTCTGCTCACATCGCAGCAACAACCAGAACCTGCAGATTGGTCCTGAGCAACACAAGAAGGATCCGCCCCTTCCTGACAAAAGAAGCCACCCAACTCCGTCTGCAATCAACAGTCATGTCTCACCTCAACTACTGCAATGCACTGCAGTCTGCTAGCTGGCTTTCTACATGAATCCGCTTCAAGGTCCTTGACCAGGCATACTGTGCAACGAAAGGAACGGCTCCCGCCTACCTCCAGTCAATGGTCTCTAAGGGGCCTTTCTCACTCACTAATTCTGTCTGTACCGGTCCGTACCGTCCTCATTCCGGGTCAGAGTGCGAACTCCCCCCCCCCCTCTAGTTTGTGACCACACTCAGTCTTGGTTCGCCCCGGGTTCTGTTTACGGTTTGCTTTTTGAGCGTGTACGCTTGCCGTAGGCGATGATGGGATCTCACGGGGCGGAGGAGGTGCGGCGGCAGTTTCCGGGCTGCGAGTAACGAAATCAATGGACCTGTCTCAAACCCTGCCCTCTTTTCTTGATCCTCCAATCACAACTGTCGCTTACCTCGGACAAACTTGGTTTGTCCGAGGTAAGCGACAGTTGTGATTGGAGGATCAAGAAAAGAGGGCAGGGTTTGAGACAGGTCCATTGAGATTTGTTTGGAGAGGAAAATTGAGTTTGGTCGTAGCAAGATGCCTAAGAAGAAGAAGAAGTCTTTAGTGGAGTCGGAGGCAGAGTCATTTAGAAGTTTGATTGATGGCTCGAAGGGGAGTGATCGGTGGTGGGAGGCGCACAGGTCGCTTTACGAGACGTGTAGTTTTCGTGGTTGGCCCCGGCCCATGGAAGATTATCCGGGGTTTTGGGTGGATGAAGATTTGAACAAGTTCAGTGAGGACGTGATACACAAATGGAGTTGCATGGAGTGGGAATTGCTCATGAAGAGATATATCGAGGAGGAGGAGAGGAACGACAGTGATGGGGGTGAGAATAGCAAGGGCAAGGATTCGGGTGGTGACGGTATGGAGTGTAGTGGGGAGGAGAGTGGGGGAGAAGGGTGGGCAAAGGTGGAGAAGAAGAGTGAGGGGAAGGGGAGTAAGAGGAAGAAAGAGAGGGGAGATAGCTTGAGTGGGTCAGAGGATGAGGGTAGAGGAAAGGGTTTTGGAGGGTTGAATGTAGTGGTGCGTTTTGAGGGAGTAGACGGAGTTAGGGATATAGAGCCGAAACAGCTGTCAAAGCTCATTAAAGCGCAGTTAGGTGAGGTAAGGTACGGGAAGGTGTTGGGGGATGGGAACTTGTTTATAGGGTGTGTAAGTGTAGTGCAGGTAGAGAGGGCAAGGGAAATGAAGAGCATTGGAAAAGTGAAGGTCTGTGGAGTAGGGATAGTAGGGGAGAAAAGGGATAGTGGGTGCAAGGGGGTGATTGGTGGAATTCCAATTAAGGTTAGTATGGATCAGCTGTTAGGGGATTTGAGGAGTGACGAACGCAATGGGAAAGTTAAGAGTGTAGAGAGGATGAAGAGAGGGGCAGAGAAGGAGGAGACAGGGACGATAGTTATTCAGTTTGAGGGTGAGGTTAGTCCGAGAGTGGTATTTTTAGGGTATTTGGCATATAGGGTTAGGGAGTTTGTGCCAAATCCGTTGAGGTGTTACAGGTGCCAGGAGTTTGGACATGTAGCTAAGTGGTGTAGGAAGGGACAGAGATGTGGTAGGTGTAGTGGGGAGCATAAGTATGGGGAGTGTGAACAGGGGGTGGAGCCGAGGTGTTGTAGTTGTGGTGGGAAGCATAGTGTAGCGTATTGGGGATGTGAGGCGATGAAACTAGAGGTAATGGTCCAGCAGGTGCGAAGGGAAGGTAGAATTTCATATGCGGAGGCAGCTAGGAAGGTAGGACAGGGACAGCAAGACAAGGGACAGGGGTTTAGAGAAGGGCAGTTGGCAGTAAGGATAGTGCAGGAGGATCAGGGAAAGCAAGATAGGGGGCAGGGTTTTAGGAAAGGGTATCTGTCGGTAGAGGGAGTTCAGGCGGAGAAAGAGAGGGTGTTTAGGGAGAAGTTGGATATGGTGGCCTTTGTTGCAGGAGTGGTGAATACAACGGCGACGGTTAGCAGTAGGACAGAGAGGACGAGTTTGATAGTTCTAGTAGCAGTGGGACACTTGGGGATGAAGGGGTTGACGGTGGAGGATGTTATGATGGAGTTAAACAGGGTGGCTGATCAGGTAGCGTTAGAGAAGGGGGGTGTGAGTGAGCGAGTGGGTCAGAGTCAGGCCATGGGGGGCGAAGCATGTATCACGGAGGGGGAATCAGTCAGGAGGAAGCAGTGTTAGCTGCACGTCATTGGACAATGTGGGGGAGGAATGATTCCAGTAGATGGCGGTAGAGTAGAAGGAGAAGAGAACTTGTGAGAAGATAAATCTGTTAGGCAGCAATACACCGAAAGGTGTCCAGTCTGCCGGAAAGCACACGAAGAAGAAGTAGGCGATGATGTCACGCTCGAAAATGTAAACAGGAAGTGTGTTAACACGGAGACTGGAGACTGTATGCTGATATTAAAGAAACAAATAACCAATAAATATGAAGTTATATTTGAACCTCTGTTGTCAAGCCTTGTCAATAACCCACCCCATTTTATCACGAATGGATGGTGTTGTAGAGTCCGCTTTTGAGCGTTTTGCAGGAATAACGATAACGCTAAGCTAACGGCTAACGCTAGTTATCTTAGCCTTTTACTAGTAACATTGCTGCATCGATTATATTGAATGTCATTGATCTACTGGTCGACCACGGCCGACTGGTTGGGCACCACTGGTCTAATAGAAATAAATGCATTCGAACAAGAAAGTATAGTATACAGCAATGGCTAACGCTAAGCTAACGGCTAACACTAGTTAGCTTAGCCTGTCCAGCAGACTGGATGCTGATATAAAAGAAACAAATAACCAATAAATATGAAGTTATATTTGAACCTCTGTTGTCAAGCCTTGTCAATATAACCCACCCCATTTTATCACGAATGGATGGTGTTGTAGAGTTCGCTTTTGAGCAGTATAGCATTGTGGCAAACGCTAAGCTAACGGCTAACACTAGTTAGCTTAGCCTGTTCAGCACATTATCCCATCGCTCGTGGCAATTATATTCCATGTCATTCATCTACTGGTCGACCACGGCCGACTGGTTGGGCACCACTGGTCTAATAGAAATAAATGCATTGAACAAGAAACCATTGTATAGACATAGCATGGCAAACAAAATTGCCAGGCCTAATGCGAGCCAGGGAAGTGCCGTTTGTAACGTGGCTTCATATTTTCATCCACTGAGCTGTGAGGTTCCACATGCTTGTTTTTGGTTGATTCAAGCAAGCAATTCAATTCAAGCAAGCATGACAGTAACGACGTTGTGTGTGTCACGCCCCCCGCTCCCACGGCCCGATTCCGAAACCACCTAATCCAACTGTCCCAGGTTCAGCAGGGGGTAAAACGAATCAGCGCCGTTTCGATCCCAAAAGGGGTGAGTGAGAACACTCCCCCCCGTGCCCCGGGGCGGTGATTCGATCCCAATACCTGAGTGAGAAAGGCCCCTAACTATACACACCTTCAAGACCCCTACGCTCTACATCTTCAGGCCGCCTCAGACCCACTCCTATCCACTCCGGGGGGATCATCAAAGAGAAGCAGGCTATTCTCTGTCCTCGCTCCAGAATGGTGGAACAAACTTCCCACCACAGGACAGGACAGCCGAAACCTGCCCAATTTTCTGCCGTCGACTAAAAACACACTTCTTCAATCAATACTTGAAATGAAGATTTTTTTTTTTTTTTACTTTTACTATTATGCACTTTGCTACTAAGGAATCTACCTTGTAACCTTCCTGCTGACTTGTTGTACAGAACTTGTAAGACGCTTTGGATAAAAGCGTCAGCTAAATTACTAAATGTAAATGTTAAATGTAAATGTATGTTTTTACATTGGTAGGACATTCCTGGGAAAATCATCTAGCACACAGGAAGTGATGTGCTTTACATCACCATCAGCAACAGCAGTTTGTTTGGAATGAATAGAAGCTTAACTCAGTAGTTAGCATTCATTTTCAAGATGGAAAGCAAGATCACTTAGTTATCACCAATAGATGTCACCAAAACAAACAAAAACTAGGATCTTAAGGATTGCTACTTTAATGTTAACCTTCTATTGGGCTCAGTAAATGGGAAGTACTGTGAGCTGGTAACCTCGTTCTCCGTGAGATCAAGCCTGGTAAAGAACTACTGCCGAAAGTGTCTATGGGGTAGAATTTCCGGTGTATGTACTTCCCCTGAAGCTGCCTCCGAACGGACCAAACTTTTCCCGAATCCTGTCGGCAAACAAGCTAGAACGTCCCGGTCATGTAGTCAATTCTTCAGGCAAAGCCGTTGCAGTGGCTTAAACGAGGAAATATTGTGCACTTCACATGTTTCTATAATTGTTTTGTCGAAACAGGAAAGCCTGTAGCCTGATTGATTGAAAATTTTATTAACAGATTGCAGAATGGGTACAATACAGTACGGCTCAATACACACAATTGTTAAGGGGATGCAGACCAGAGAAAGACTTTCGTCTTGTTTACATCAGGGTCCCCTGGGTCCATCAGGGTCCCCCATTTTCAATTGAAACTGTACATGGAGGGGGTTGGGTTAGGACATTTACAGGGGCCAGTTTCGAATTGCAGTCTCCCGTAGGTGCTCCTTGAGAGTGGTTTTAAAAATGGGTAGTGATTCACATTCCTTTACAGCTGTGGGTATGGCGTTCCACATTGATGTGGCATAAACATAATTGCAAAACGTGTTTAGTCCCTTGTTTGAGCCTAATCTGGGTTGAACATGATTTGTGGAACTCCCTCTGGTGTTGTGGTCGTGGTATTCACTGACCTTTGGGAAGTATTTTGACATGTACATGGGTACCTTAGTCGTGTAGTGTATCTTGTAGACCAGGCCCATTGCAAGTTGCTGTACTCTGTCGTCTACTCTAAGCCATCCTAGGTTGTCAAAGTGGGCAGGGGTGAAGTGGGTTCTAGGAGTAGGGTCAAGCAGTAGTCTGACCAGTTTGTTTTGTGATGTTTGTAATTTAGTTTTTAGCGCCTTTGATGTTAGGGTTTGAAACCGACCCCAACAGCACGGCACAGACAGGTAGTTCAGAGTTAGCCAAACACTAGGGCGTATTTATTACAGAATCAAAAATGAGCCAAATAACAAATCAGAATTAACAAAAAGGAGAATGCTTTCGGCAGAGTTGTCTGCGGCTCTGCAGATCCTCCCGGTTTAGAGGTGGGGAATCGGCGTAGGCGCCACTACCTCTGCGGCTCTGCAGATACTCCCGGATCCAACTCGGGGAGGAAACGGAGAGAGAGAGAGAGTGGTCAATAATCAATCCAACTGTACACAGAGGCAGTGCAGTTCAGTCCCCCTTAGCTGAGTCCAGTATAAATCACAAGTGACTTGATCTTCGGTGTACCAACACACAAGTTAGCTGAGTCCAGTACAAAACAAAAACGGTATTTCTTCAGTGTTATCCTAACACACAAATTAGCTGAGTCCAGTACAAAACAAAAACGGTATTTCTTCAGTGTTATCAAAACACACAAAAACAGATAATTCAAAAGGTTTGTTTCCAAAAACTCACCAAAGCGCAACCGCGTAAAGCGGGCAACGAGGCACAGCTCCAACGGATGATCGAGATATACACCAGCGGCGACTTCCAAAGAACGTCCTGGAGAAGAAGTAGACGAGGCACAACAACGGGGGGGGGGGGAACAGGCAATAGCAGTAGTAATCCAAAACGACCCGACCACGATTGATAGAAGGCCCGAGTATATGAAGCCTCTGGAGCGCTAATTACAAACTACAACAGGTGCGTGATGGAAATTGGTAATCGCTCCTGAAGCATGTGGCGGGGAATGGACCAATCATCACAGTACCTTGACGAAGCGTGTGGCGGGGAATGGGCCAATCCTCACAGAATCCTCACATTTGAGGTGCTTTGGTACCATGAGGTGCAAGCATAATCATAGTACCCTTGAATGAGTGCTCCTGCTAGAGTCTTCAGGGTATTCTTGTTTACCAGAGAGGAGATCCGGTACAAGAATCTAGTTCGTTGATTGACCTTTTTTTATTATTACATTGGATGCCATTTTGTCACAGGAAAGATTTGCCTCTAGGATGGAACCTTGTGACAATATTGTCACCCACTGTAACTGAGAAGCCGTCGTCCTTGCTGAGTTTGTTATTTGAACCGAAGAGAATGGACTCTGTTTTACCCAGGTGTAATGATAGTTTGTTGTCAGCGAGCCAGGTGCAAATTTTGCCTAGTTCCGAGTTGAGGGTTGTACTGTGATTGATTGATTGATTGATTGATTGAAAACTTTATTAACAGATTGCAGAATGGGTACAGTACAGTACAGCTCAATACATACAATTGTTAAGGGGATGCAGACCAGAGAAAGACTTTCGTCTTGTTTACATCAGGGTCCCCCATTTTCAATTCATCATAACATATATGACATACATGACATACAGATAGACAGTACTGCTACATCTATACATTTATGACATATCAGATTTGCAAATACAGTACTGTTTGTGATACCAAAAGAGTCCAGAAAAGAGAGTATATACATTTGACGTAGAAACTGTACATTGGAGGGTAGGTGGGGGGGTGGGGGGGGACTGTACATTGGAGGAGGTTGGGTGGGTGGGGTGGGACACTGTACACCTGTACAAGCAAAACTGAATATTGACAAAACCATACTTGATCATTTACTGTACATTGGGTTGGGGACATTTACAGGGGCCAGTTTCGAATTGCAGTCTCCCGTAGGTGTTCTTTGAGGGTGTTTTCGAAAGTGGGTAGTGATTCACATTCCTTTACAGCTTTGGGTAGGGCGTTCCACATTGATGTGGCATAATTGCGAAACGTGTTTAGTCCCTTGTTTGAGCCGAATCTGGGTTTAACATGATTTGTGGAGCTCCCTCTGGTGTTGTGATCGTGGTATTCACTGACCTTTGGGAAGTATTTTGACATCTACATGGGTACCTTGGTCGTGTAGTGAATCTTGTAGACCAGGCCCATTGCAAGTTGCTGTACTCTGTCGTCTACTCTAAGCCATCCTAGTTTGTCAAAGTGGGCAGGGGTGAGGTGGGTTCTAGGAGTAAGGTCAAGCAGTAGTCTGACCAGTTTGTTTTGAGATGTTTGTAATTTTGTTTTTAGCGCCTTTGAGGTGCTTTGGTACCATGAGGTGCAAGCATAGTCGTAGTACCCTTGAATGAGTGCTCCTGCTAGAGTCTTCAGGGTATTCTTGTTTACCAGTGAGGAGATCCGGTACAAGAATCGAGTTCGTTGGTTGACTTTTTTTTATTACATTGGATGCCATTTTGTCACAGGAAAGATTTGCCTCTAGGATGGAGCCCAGGTAGGTAATTTCTTCTTTCCTTGTGACAATATTTTCACCCACTGTAACTGAGAAGCCGTCGGTCTTGCTGAGTTTGTTATTTGAACCGAAGAGAATGGACTCTGTTTTGCCCATGTGTAATGATAGTTTGTTATCAGCGAGCCATATGCAGATTTTGCCTAGTTCCGAGCTGAGGGTTTTTTCAACATGTAACTTGTTCTTGTCAGAGACCAGCAGGGCTGAGTCGTCCGCAAACAGGAACAAGTTGCAGTCACAAGCTGACGACATGTCATTTGCATAAATTAGGAACAGTAGCGGACCTAGTATGCTTCCTTGTGGAACACCACAGTTCACTGTGAGGGGGGGGGGGGGGGGGGGGGGGGGATAGGGTACCGTTTACCTCCACCATCTGTTCTCTCCCCTCCAGGTAGGATTGCATCCAGCTCACTGATAGGCTATCAAAACCAATTGCTTTTAGCTTGTCAAACAGAATGGTGTGATTGACAGTACTGTACTTCCTGTACTTCCGTTTAGACATTTTAGGAGGCATATCTTTACCAGCCTAGTGAGCTGGTACAAAACACATTGTGATAGGTAGGGGCAGATGTAGTTTTAAGGTTAGAGAGGCATGGTGGAAGGTCGCTGGTTCAAGTCCCAGAACAGGTTATATATTGACAGCAACATCCAATATTATGGGAAATGCACTTACCAAGTTACCGTCTTCTCCAGAGTCAGATAATAGATCAAATAAATAAAAGAAAATAAATACCAATTTCCTGTGCGTTCAGTAGTGCTATCCGCCTGTATACTAGCCTAGCTTAGCGCAAAAAACACTTCTCCCAACGTTTTAAGCTAGGCTAGCTGATCCGTATCCACTTCTATTCATGTGTTAAGATAGCCTACCTGCCCCATTATGAAAAAGTATTATTATGGTATATCCAAAAAAGTATCATGTTATTTCCATTTTATGGCCACAACCATCACGTTAGTGACTAAAATAATGGAAATACCATAGGTATCATGGTTTAAATTGCATTAAACCATGGTATTATTTAAGTACAAAAGTGGTATGACTTTTACCATGGCAGTGTATTATACAATGGCCGATGGTAAAACGATTATACTTTTTCATAGAGCTCTGCTCAGTGCCCAACACAGTACAAGACTGGCTGTGCTGAATATTGAATTTGTATAACTGTGTGAGAGACTAAAGCATAATTTGATCTCACAGCTGACCTGGCAGAAGAACTGAGGACTGTACAGTACACATCATCCTGTGGGACCACCCTCCCGTCATAATGAGAGTACCGAGTATAATCGATCATTGTAGCACCGCTTCTCGGTTACAGTGGGTGACAATATTATCACAAGGAAAGATGAAATTACCTACCTGGGTTCCATCCTAGAGGCTAATCTTTCCTGTGACAAAATGGCATCCAATGTAATAAAAAAAGTCAACCAACGAACGTGATTTTTGTACCGGATCTCCTCTCTGGTAAACAAGAATACCCTGAAGACTCTAGCAGGAGCACTCATTCAAGGGTACTACGACTATGCTTGCACCTCATGGTACCAAAGCACCTCAAAGGCACTAAAAACCAAATTACAAACATCTCAAAACAAACTAGTCAGACTACTGCTTGACCTGACTCCTAGAACCCACCTCACCCCTGCCCACTTTGACAACCTAGGATGGCTTAGAGTAGACAACAGAGTACAGCAACTTGCAATGGGCCTGGTCTACAAGATACACTACGCGACCAAGGTACCCATGTACATGTCAAATACTCCCCAAAGGTCAGTGATACACACGTATCACCCAGAGGAGCTCCACAATCATGTAAAACCCAGATTCGGCTCAACAAGGACTAAACACGTTTCGCAATTATGCCACATCAATGTGGAACGCCCTACCTAAAGCTGTAAAGGAATGTGAATCACTACCCACTTTCAAAAACACTCTCAAAAACACCTACGTGAGACTGCAATTCGAAACTGGCCCCTACAAATGTCCTAACTAGTTGTACAGTAAATTACCAAGTAAGGCTTTGTCAGTATTCCAATGTACAGTGTAAAATGTGTGTGTGTCCCCTACCCAACCCCCCCCACCTCCAATGTACAGTTCTACGCCAAATGTATATACACTCTTTTTCTGGACACTTTTGTATCACAAACAGTACTGTATTTGCAAATCTGATATGTCATAAATATATAGATGTAGCAGTACTGTCTATCTGTATGTCATGTATGTCATATATGTTATGATGAATTGAAAATGGGGGACCCTGATGTAAACAAGACGAAAGTCTTTCTCTGGTCTGCATCCCCTTAACAATTGTATGTATTGAGCTGTACTGTACTGTACCCATTCTGCAATCTGTTAATAAACTTTTCAATCAATCAATCAATCAATCTAGCTAGACTCCTCATAACAGCTGTTGTTTATATGGTGTACTTTGTCTTTAGAGCCATTAGAGGGCGCCATGTATCTATTATTATTATATTGACCAGCCGTGTGTCCCATGTCGTTTCTACATTATAAGAATCAGATATGTTTTCATCCACTAGTTCATTGAAAGAGCTGTTAATACAAGGACTTAATAGTACAACAGATAATATTTGCTGCATTTAGGGGCTGTAAAATGTGGTAATGTTTGTAAACACTGGTGTAAAACGGACCTTTATTCTGATTGATAGTGGGTTAAGCTTCTTTTCCATCTACACAAAAACAAACAGTTTAGTTTGATGGATATAGTATGGTAAAAATGTGGATTGTATTGATATTAAAGTGTACATAAAGTGAAAAGCTACTTGTCTGGATGTAGGCAGCTACAGCTATGTTACAATGCATGCCAAACGTTTTTTTTTATCATCAATGTTTAATTTTAACGTATTATCAATGTATATTTAATTTTAATTTTAATTGGAAACATGTCAAATCAGAGAAGCAAAAGGTGTTTTTTATGTAATTTCGTGGTCACTTAAAATGTACTCAAGTATTACAAGTATTTGTTGATATGATATCCTCGTATTATTATTATATTGAGGTAGGCTGGGTTGAAGGTGGCTGGGTCCAGTTTGGCTGGGTTAAGGTAGGCTGGGTTACATAAAATAGGGATTGATGGATTGATTGATTGATTGATTGATGATTGATTGAATTTTTATTAACAGATTGCAGAATGGGTACAATACAGTACAGCTCAATACACACAATTGTTAAGGGGATGCAGACCAGAGAAATACTTTTGTCTTGTTTACATCAGGGTCCCCCATTTTCAATTCATCATAACATAATATGACATACATGAGATACAGGCAGTGATGCCAGTAACTAGTTACTAAGTAACTAGTTACTCTAATCTGATAACTTTTTTCAGTAAATAGTAATCTAACTTGTTACTTTTTACAAGTTTCAAGTTTCTTTATAGTTGTCATAGAAGTACAGAATACTTTTATACAAAATGCTTCTTACTGTTACGCTCCAGAGACTGTGCTAGAAAAGATAAGTATGAAATAAAATAGTATAGCATGTAAATTAGAAGTATAAAAAGAGGTCACAGTGTTCAGTATAGACATATGTACAATGTTCGATGCAGAATAGAAGTAACTGAGTTACCATATAATATACAATATACTATGCAGTGTACTAATATACAATACTTTATAGTGCAAAGCAGAAATGGGATGAGGTACAATTTTAGGTACAATTTACAGTAAGGTGTACGAGTTGTAGTGCAAATCCTTTATCAATAAATATAAAGTGTGTTTAGGTGATCTAAAGTGTGGAGAGTGGGTGCTGCAGTGTGTTGTTTGTTTAAAGTGAGTGTGTGCATGTGGATGTGTGTGCTGTGTGCATTTGATGGTTGTTGTATAGTGTTTATTGTTCGTTGAGCAGCCTGATGGCCTGGGGATAGAAGCTTCTTCTGAGTCTTTCTGTGCTCGCCTTGAGACTCCGGTATCGCTTGCCTGACCGCAGCAGTTCAAAGAGGCAGTTGTTCGGGTGGCTGGAGTCCTTGATGATTCTCTTAGCCTTACCCCTGCACCGCTTGTTGTAAATGTTCTGGAGGGTGGGGAGCCCCCCTCCAATTGTGTGTTCGGCTGAACATGTCACTCTTTGTAGTTTGCTTCGGTGTTGTGCAGTGCTATTCCCAAACCAGGAGGTGATGTTGCCAGTCAGGATGCTCTCTATTGTACATGAGTAGAAGTTCTTAAGGATCTTCTGACTGAGTTGGAACTTCCTTAGGCGCCTGAGGAAGTAGAGGCGCTGTCGTGCCTTCTTCACAACACTGTCAATGTGTGTGGTCCATGTCAAGTCCTCGGATATGTGGGCTCCGAGGTACTTAAAACTGTTCACTCTCTCAACCGGTGCCCCGTCGATGCTGAGGGGGCTGTAGTCCTTGACCCCCGACCTCCTAAAGTCCACAATCATCTCTTTTGTTTTGCTGACGTTCAGGGAGAGGCTGTTCTCCTGGCACCATCCGGCCAGGACCTTGACCTCTTCCAGGTAGGCCCTCTCGTCGTTTGCAGAGATCAGGCCCACCACTACTGTGTCGTCAGCAAATTTGATGATTGTAATCTGATGATTGTAAAAGCCAGTAATCTGATTACAGTTACTTTTCCAAGTGGCTGTGCGTTACTATTTAGTTACTATCTCATAATGCTGATGATAAGAGAGCCAGGGGTACAGTCAGCTAGACCGGAGATGGGACGTGTGCTCGCGCACGCACACAGCCACACACACATGAGAATGACAAACTATAATACCATGTTTTATATTACACAACGGTTTTACAATTTTCTTTTTAATTACAATTATATTATATACATTTTCTATTTAATTTAATTTGGGAACCACTGTCCTAGAGTGCCTGAGCACTGAGCAGTGGACAGCTGTGACCTTATATGGCCTGATGGCTGATGACGTCTCATGATGACCTGTCTGAGCAGCCAATCATGATTTATGACATTATGCACTTTCAATAAAGCATAAACAAATTTAAATAAAACTGTTGTCATTCTTATGTTGTGGCAGCAGCAGGGGGGATGAGGACGACTTCGTAACCTAGTTACTTTGATAATCAAGTAATCAGTAAAGTAACTAGATTACTTTTTAAAGGAGTAATCAGTAATCAGATTATTTTTACAAGTAATCTGTGGCATCACTGCATACAGGTAGACAGTACTGTTGCATCTAGACATTTATGACATACCAGATCTACAAATATACAGTACTGTTTATGTGTACAAAAGGAGTCTGAAAAGAGAGTATATACATTTGAGGGGGAATAAACTGTACATTGGAGGAGGTTGGGAAGGTGGGGTTGGGGGGGGGGTTGGGTAGGTGGGGTGGGAAACTGTACATTGGAGGTGGTTGGGTGGGGGTGGGGGGTTGGGTTGAGTATATACATTTGAGGGGGAAGAAACTGTACATTGGATGAGGTTGGGTAGGTGGGGTGGGGGGGGGGGGGGGGGGGGGGGGGGTTGGGTAGGCGGGGTGGGGGAAACTGTACATTGGAGGGGGTTGGGTTTAGACATTTACAGGGGCCAGTTTCGAATTGCAGTCTCCCGTAGGGTTGGTTGAGGTTGGCTGGATTGAGGTAAACTGAGTTGAGGTTGGCTGGTTTTAGGTTGGCTGTGTTGAGATAGGGTGGGTTGAGGTTGGCTGGGTTGAGGTTGGCTGGAAGGAGGTTGAGGTAAGATAGGTTGAGACTGGCTGGGTTGAGGTAGGTTGGTTTGAGATTGGCTGGGTTGGGGTTGAGGTAGGCTGACAGAATGACTCTTCCCTATTATGTTATACTGTATCTCTTTGTCACACTGACAGAATGACTCTTCCCTGTTGTGTTATACTGTATCTCTTTGTCACACTGACAGAATGACTCTTCCCTGTTGTGTTATACTGTATCTCTTTGTCACACTGACAAAATGACTCTGTCCCTGTTGTGTTATACTGTATCTCTTTGTCACACTGACAGAATGACTCTGTCCCTGTTGTGTTATACTGTATCTTTTTGTCACGCTGACAGAATTACTCTTCCCTGTTGTGTTATACTGTATCTCTCACTCTTTTTCTGTCTGGGTCTCCTCTCCCTCTCTAGTTTTAGAGTGAGCTGTGCCAAGAGCAATTATAAGCCTCTCTCCATCCCTCTTTCTCCTTCTCTCTTTATCTCTTTTTTAGTATCTCTTGCTCACTCTTGCCATCTTTTTTCATTCTCTCACATGTACAACAGACAGTGTATGTGTGAAAGAGAGTGAGAGAGACAAGTGAGACCATGAAGAAATGTTGTACTGGTTAATAAAAGATTTATTTATAATTAATTTATGAGGTTTATATTTGTATTTATATGTTGATGTTGTTTTAGTTATTTATACGGTTTCCCAGAACTATAGTATTCTTGTGTTTTTATTCTCCTGCATGCACCAAATAGGCTACTATAGAAATACTGAATCACTATAGAAATGTATTGCTATGGTAAAACTACAGGAACACTATAGTGATTCAACATACATTTGAATATATACAATATTCTTCTACAGAAATGCTATGGTAAATCACTACAGTATTTCTGTGTTAAATCTAGTGTGTATGAAAAAACACAGAAATGATATAAACCACTACAGTATTTCTGTGGTAAAATCGCTATGGGTTTGTTTAATTTGTGACTTTTTCATGTTACATTACATTAGTTACGTTAGGCCTTTAAATTCCCAAAGGAACATAGGCCATCGATGAAGCTTCTCCATCCTCTCCGGTCTTGTGACCTCCGCTCCAGATCTTGCCAGGATTAGGGTTAGGGTTGCCAGACTTTTTCATACATTGGATGCATGTCTGCAAACATTGGTTAGAATGTTGTTGAATAGTCCATGTGGTGGTTAACTGATATACTATGTTATAGGCAATATTTTAGTATTGGTTTTAAAGGAAGAGATATTTAGGTTATTTAGCAGAATATTAAAAGCCTGAATTTCATGGTTCTCTGTGTAAAAATGACATAATCAATATATTTATAAAAACTGAAAACAGTTAGGGGGGGTCTCAGAGCCAACAGAGTGCCATTCTCCACTGAAATGGACTGAATCATATGACTTTTTCCAATTATTTTACAAGTTTTGAGTTATAAGCGCACAAAGAAGAGAAAATTCAAATCCTATGATCAAATTGCCTGAGATGGTTACACTGCCAGTGTGTACCTTGATACAGGTGCTTGCAGTTGGATTCAAAGCTGTTCATCTGAGAGTTTTCAGTGTGTGAAAATGGGAAATAACCAATCAGACCTTTTACCTAAAAAAGGTGTCCCACAGGGATTAATCCTGGGCCCTGTCTTATTTACCATTTACATTAACAACATTGTCTCATCTCTGAGCAGCTGTCAAAGCCATCTTTATGCGGATGACACAGTTCTCTATTGCAGGGGTTCCCAAACTTTTCAGGCCAGGGCCCAGAAAATAAGGCGTCAGAGAGCCGCGGCCCAATGCACATCGTCGGGCTTTCTTTTCTTTTTTTTTTTGCCAGGCAACCGATTTTTTAAGCCAAATATCACTTAAATCCTATTAAGTTAGTTCAAGTTAGTTATTCATTTATATGTGCTATTTATGAGAGGGCTAACTTGTTGCAAAATAATAATGATAATAATAATAGCCTCATTAAAATACTATTGTTGCTTCGGTTGTTTTCAGCGTTTTATGTGCATAATCTGTTATTTAGTTTGAAATGTTCGTTGAAATAAGTAGATTTTTCGTTTTTGTTCATTTATTAAGTTAATATAAAACCATATAGTCACATTTTAGAATACAATAGAATAGAATTTTAGAATACAACTAGAAACACTGTCCTGGCCTGCTTCTAAGTTCAGTGGCCTGACAAAAAAAATAATAATACAAAAATAAAAAATAAAAAAAAATTTTTTTTAATTTTTTTTTAATGTTTTTAAATTTTTTTTAAAATCATCTAGCGGCCCACCCGTGGCTGCTCGCGGCCCACCTTTGGGTCGCGACCCCGACTTTGGGAACCACTGCTCTATTGTACTGCCGATTCTGTGTAACTGGCCACAAAAAATTTACAACTCTCCTTTGATGCCCTGCAAGATGCATTTATTAGTCTTAAATTGGTGCTTAACCCAATCAGCGCCAGAGGGCGCTGTGTGCCGTGTGGTAAGAAGGCCACAGATTTAAAGTATAGGAATACATGGCGGTGTTTGCAGGGCTCAAACTATATTATATATCATAGCTATGGATATAATACTATTGCCCATTTGACATTAACACTTTCTTCGCCAGGCTTATGTACATCATTATACCCCTCTCTGCCAGCTCTATTTGTCTATGGAGAAGTTCCCCTTCTTTGCAGGGCTATAACTTTTTAAATTGTATTGCTAAATTGACATTACTATGGCCCATTCAACGTCAATTATCTATCGTTCAGGACGTAGGAACGTTATACTTTTTCATTCACATATTCATACTAAAATACGGTCTAAAGTATAAATATGTTTTTATCGTTTTCTGCAGCTTTCTCCAGAACGTGATTTATAGCCCTAAATGCATTATATTGATGATCAAATACAGTTTGATAGCGATCTGCGCGAGATAAAAAATTTCAAATGGACGTGCTTCTAGAAGTTACTACTTATCATCTGATGTTGACCGGATGGGGGCGGGGGGGGGGGGTCGTTTATAATTCCGTGGCCAACGTTAGATGATTCATCTAGTGTGGGTGATATGATCATTAGAGCAGTTTATATCAAACACGGTAAAAAAATACGCTGAAACTCACCGTAGCTTCCTCGTAGCGTTGGGCGATGAGCGTGGAGCAAAAATATTCCTATTATGGGATGTTGAAATATGCGATCCATCTCCAGGTTGTATAATAGTATATAGGTCCAAATCATGTTGTTTATCGAGTTATTGGTAACGGATTGCTATCCATTGTGTCTAGCTCGAGATGGCGCTCTTGAACCGTTGGAGAGTTGAGAGGGGATCAACAGTAGATCTCAAGTCTCCGGGGGAGAAATATGATTTTTGAAATATTGATCTCAATGACGTGTTACGGCGTCATTGGCAGAATTAGCATGGCGGGGAATGACGAGTTTAGGCGTCTCTGGCAGAGAAAGTGTTAAGTATCTATTGTTCAATTTGTGAAAAATAAAATTAAATTTCATCCATTCATTCCCGTTTTATACCGTGGTGAATATGAGTATAGTTTTAGAGTAATCCTGTCTAATTCCAGAAAACAACGCTATGCAGCAATACGTGCATTTCACTAGAAACCGTACCGTTTCTCACCTGTATCAACAATCAATCTGAAATCAACGCTATATTATCAGTATTATGTTTCATCATGAATGCATGAAAGGGCGGGGGGGGGTTGTTTTTCTATGCTTTGATCGTCACCAACGGAATACGTTACACACTACACACATACGCTCGGATCGCAGTGAAGGGATTCTTGGATCAACGCAAGATTGACTAGGATGTACTCCAAAAAGAATATTCCAATTATCTGATCGCCATTCCAAGTATTGGATGAAGTATTCGTGTTGCCAACATAATCCACCAAAGAACATGAACCGGGAGTGCTTGATTCTCCTCAATCCCATGCGTTTTAAACGCTTGTCTTGCCCGACAAGGAAAACCCCGCCCGGACACTTTAGATCGATGCACAGCTCAAGACAGAGAGTTTCAAAGGATGTGCAATACCGGCCGCAAGGTAAATTAATTAATAATAATAATAATAATAATTAATTAATTGGACGTTTGCGATCTCAGACTCATTCCCAATGATAACACAGGCTCCCTCGATGGATTATGATTATGAATGGGAATATCGAATAAAATAAATAACAATAGAAAACCCGACTTTTCTCGGGTTTGGCGCTCAAGCGTCGGCGAGTTAACCCGACTTTATTTGTGAGTGGCGTCCAATGAGTTAATGTAAGTTAAATGTTTTTATTTACATTGACTTGCATATATCTACTGCGAATGGTTCTGATATAGAGAGAGTCTCAGAATACAAATACCTTGGTATTTTAATTGATGAGGGATTCACATTTAAGTGGGCATTCTCGCCAGTAAATTACAGCTAAATATTGGCTTTTTATATGGAAACAGAGCCAGTTTCCCTTTTATTAGAAGAAAGCGAGTTGTTGAAGCAGTATTCCTGTCTGTTTTGGATTACGGAGATGTGATTTATAGACATGCAGAGGCTTTCACTCTTAAGTCCTTAGACATTTTCATTAGACAAGTCAAAGTCCTTAGTTTTTCATTAAACTTTTCATTAAACTTTCATTCATCAGATTTATCACCGGTGATAGTTATGGTACTGTTGAGAGTCACAGCCAGCGTGACCCAGCATTTGCCATCCCGTTCCCCCTCACAGACGTTATTAGGACAGTGACCTCTGTGCCTACTTTCTTTCACCATTGATGATATGATTAAAGAACGTGTATATGTATGTTGTATATTGTTTGTCATGGCCTTCCCATCACAGCAGTACAAGTTGTCTGCTCCTTGTGCCTCTCTCACCCGGACAGGTCCTATCTACTGCAGGGCACATTCCAAAGGGCAGAATGAGGAGCTCTTACAAGAACAGTTACGCTTTGTGCCTACACTACGTTATTTCACTGTGTGTATTAAACGTATAACTAAAATGATCAGTATATGTTGATTGCACATGTTAAATAAACTAGAAAGTATAATCAATACTTAGTATACTTACATACTATATACATACTGCCGAGCAGGAAGGCTTGCACCAGTATTATCTCTCCCTCCCTTGTGTGACCTTGTAAGCCGCTAGCCTGCTCCGGTCGGCGCCCCAGAACCCTATAAACCGCTGTGTGCTGATTGGTCGCTATGATCTTATCTCGGAAGAAGAGTTATATCCTGTCTCACTGTACAAACAGTTCGACCTCGGGTCGCGCCCAAGAATCCTAGAATGCAGCTCACTGATTAGTGCAACAGAGGCTTAACCCTTTGCTATCACACTGCCGAGGGCCGCTGCACATGCTGTACGTGTGTTTAAAACACAACGGGTGATGATTAAGCTTAAACATGATTAAGTATGTTTATTGTATATGTCTGTATTGTACCGGTATATATATATATCTGTATATATCTGTATATATCTATAAGCTTACAGGCTATTCCTACTAGACCAGCCTCCCTCACCATCACCAGCCTGCTGAAGGCCGGACCAGTGCAAATGTACATGACATTGATGTATGATGTGAGGGATCCTAGGGGATTTCCAAAGTACAGTAATCCGTTTCAGTAAAACTGTTACTTTTACTTTTCAAGTTACTAACCATTGGAGTAGCGATAAGCCAATGACAAGACACAGTTCAAGAAGGAGTGTTTATCTTTGCTTGCAATATGACGCTACGGAACTGTGTATAAGAAGTAATGTTCGTGCATGAAAAGCGCTTCGGTTTTCTTTCGTGACTTTTTTTTATCTCCATTCCAAAATCGTGCGGTGTAAGGGATTTGGAACTGGAAGTTTTCCGTGCAGGCTTTTCCCTATGATGGCCAGCTCCCAACATAGGTACCCTGTCTGTTTAGATTTGAAGAGCTGTGCTAGGCTCTTAGCTCCGGTTTTATTGTTCTTCAGGCGAAAGATGTTGATTTCGTCTTTGATGAGTTTTTGTATTCGTGTTTTATTATTTTCCTGGATTGGATCTTTCCAAGACAGTATTATTGTAACTACTTTTTCTAATTAAACCAAACTTTGTTATATACTTTTATTCAACTCTTCGACCGCGTTCTTTTACGAGCTCCATCATGATCTTTCAAAACGCTGGCCACGCCTTGCTTTCATCTGAGGTAAGCGGGATGGAATTGATTGGAATCAATATGTCCTGGTAGCCTGATTACAGATTAAATCAATTGCTGGTTACTGCTTCTAGCTAAAGTTATACCAATGACTATTCAGTAATTCTTACGTCTGTACCCGGGTTGGAGTCAAAAGTAGGGCTTTGACGCGGATACCCTTGTATTGAGCGTGTTTTCGACCTGGTCTTATGGAAATTATTATTAATATTATACACTAATATTACACTATTATTAATAGTACTACCTATTAAATAGTATTGCTGTGAATATGACTATTCAATGAAAGGAGTTTTCCCATGCAGACATTCTGTTTATTACAAACAATGAAGAGGTTAACAACTCTTATAAGTTTATATGTCATATGAAATGGATAAAACTAACCAGTGACTATGAAATAAGAATTAAATACAATACAAACTTGGCCACTTCCATGAAGAATTAAGCAAATCTCCTGGAAGGGATGCCAAGCAAGCACCAGAGACTCTGTGTCAGCCGGTACATGAGATTTATCTAGCGGCCTTGAGATTCTTCACAACAGGACGCTGTGGTGAGGGGTACCAAGGCTAAGTGGTCCATGGACTTGTTGAACTAATCAGAGGTTCTGTGGCTTAATACATGGCGTGATTAGGATTGGGAATTGACTTGAGAACTTGGCGAGTTTAGCACCTCGCTAAGGGATATCGAGCGGCCACAGGGTTTTATCTTGAATCGGTGTTGAGATAGATTGAGACACCTGTAGCTCTTTTTTATTAAAGATTTATTTTTTGGCGTTTTTATCGCTTTATTTCTACTGGGCAGTCCAGTAGATAGAGATAGAGGAGGAATGGGATACAGAGTGGGGGGAAGACATTCGGCAAATAATGACGGGTTCGGGAATCGAACCCGGGTCGGCCGTGTCGTGGCTGAGCGCGCTATGTGGTTCGCCACTGGGGCGCCCCGACACCTGTAGCTCTTAACAGGTACTCACCATTGTATCCTATATAATAAGGTTGGGTGGTCCCCTCTGGCAGAGAGATGTGAATTGCATTGGCATCTGTTTCTTTATAAAGCCATAATTAGAGACTGTGGACCACTGAACCCTGTCGTACACGATCCAGTGATTGGCCTAGAGTTTGTACTGAACTTGGCTTCTTTGCTCCTACCTCATGGAATACCCTGCAGGAAACTCAGAAATTAGACACTCTAGTGTCTATGGTTCGGTTTAGAACGTTGATGACCAATCCAGTCACCACAATATGTAGTTGTTTTTTAAATGTCCTCTTATTAGTTATGATTGTCTGATGTTTCTGTATTTATTGTCGCACTATGTTACATACATCCACCCTCTCCTCTGACATAATATCCGCTCTACCTTTGAGTGACACCTTCTCTGCTCTCCCCACAGAGATGGCAACCTCCACCCTCCTCTCAGCCCTTGCAACCTCCTTCGACAAGCTCTGTCCCCTCGTTGAGAAACCTGCCCGCCGTTCCCCACCCAGTCCATGGCTGACGGATGCAGTGAGAGAACAAAGACAGGTCCTGAGAGCGGCTGAGAGGAAGTATAGAAAGTCACGCCTCACTGCTGACATCGACACATATCACAACCTCTTGTTAACATTCTCCAAAACCATTACTAATGCCAAAGCTTCTTTCTTTCACCATAGGATCGAGGCCTCTGCCAAGAATCTTCGCAAACTGCATGCTACCATGTCCTCCCTCCTCACTCCCCCCCCACCTCCTCCTCCCTCATCTTTTTCTGCCGAAGACTTTGCGATCTTCTTTGAGGAAAAAGTGGAGAACATCCGCAGCTCCTTCTCCCAACCCCCACCCATTCCAAACGCTGAATCGAGAACCTCATCCTTCACTCTGTCATCTTTCTCTCCCATTACAGAAGCCGAGACCCTGACACTGGTAACGTCGAACCGTCCGACTACATGCCAGCTGGACCAGCTACCCTCCCCACTCCTCCAGACCATAGCACCGGACATCCTCCCATTCCTAACTGCAACCATCAACTCCTCACTCAACTCGGGGGTGGTCCCCACCTCCCTAAAACAAGCCAGAGTCACGCCCCTCATAAAAAAACCAACCCTGAACCCCACCGTCATAGCCAACTATCGCCCTGTCTCTCTTCTCTCCTTCCTTTCTAAAACACTTGAACGTGCTGTATCCAACCAACTTACTGCTTATCTCTTACAGAATGACCTCCTAGACCCCAATCAGTCTGGCTTCCGGACTGGCCACTCCACAGAAACGGCCCTCATTGCGGTCACAGAGGCACTTCACTTAGCAAAAGCGAAAGGCCTCTCCTCTGTCCTGATTCTCCTAGATCTATCTGCAGCCTTCGACACAGTCAACCATCAGATCCTCCTCGCGGCCCTCGCAGGAATGGGAGTGGCTGGATCTGCGCTGACATGGCTGACATCATACCTCAATGACCGCTCCTACCAAGTGTCATGGAGAGGGACTCTGTCGGCCACCCGCCCCCTCCGGACGGGTGTCCCCCAGGGCTCGGTCCTAGGACCCCTTCTCTTCTCCCTCTACACTAAATCACTGGGTAACATTATCACATCTCATGGCTTCTCATATCATTGTTATGCCGATGATACTCAACTCTTCCTCTCCTTCCCTCCCTCAGATATCCACGTCTCTGAGCGGATCTCGGCCTGTCTGTCCGACATCTCCGCCTGGATGACGACCAACCACCTCAAACTGAACCTAAGCAAAACAGAATTGCTCCACCTGCCGGCCAAATCCTCCCCCCTGACCGACTTCTCCATCACAGTCGAGAATGCAGCTGTGACCGCGTCGCCGACCGCCAAGAACCTTGGTGTTGTCCTCGACGACCAGTTGAACTTCTCTGCTCACATCGCAGCGACAACCAGAACCTGCAGATTCCTCCTGAGCAACGTCAGAAGGATACGCCCCTTCCTGACAAAAGAAGCCACCCAACTCCTCGTCCAATCAACAGTCATCTCCCGCCTCGACTACTGCAACGCACTGCTAGCTGGCCTCCCGGCCACTGCCACCAAGCCTCTTCAACTCATTCAAAATGCAGCGGCCCGCCTGATCTCAAACCTACCGAAGTCAGCCCATGTCACCCCACTTCTTAGGGACCTGCACTGGCTCCCCATTGCTGCACGTATCCGCTTCAAGGCCCTCGACCTAGCATACCGTGCGGCAAAGGGAACCGCTCCCGCCTACCTCCGGTCAATGGTCTCTAACTACACACCCTCAAGACCCCTACGCTCTGCGTCTTCTGGCCGCCTCAGATCTACTCCTATCCAAGCTCCCGGAGGGTCATCAAAGAGAAGCCGCCTATTCTCAGTCCTTGCCCCACAATGGTGGAATGAACTACCCATCCCAGTTAGGACAGCCGAATCCCGTCCAATCTTTCGCCGTCGACTAAAGACTCACTTCTTCAACCATTATCTGAAATGATAAAAAAAAAAAAAAAAAAAAAAAAAAAATCTAACCCCGACTAACCTTAATGTCATG
The DNA here is from genome assembly GCF_963971535.1 of Notolepis coatsorum. Lineage (NCBI taxonomy): Eukaryota > Metazoa > Chordata > Actinopteri > Aulopiformes > Paralepididae > Notolepis > Notolepis coatsorum. Next base: position 107,890,758 of record NC_140177.1, on the reverse strand, counting down.
CACTTGTCCTAATAAACTAACCTACACTGTAACACGCAACACTTTGATGAACATTGTTACTCAGCTGATAGAGTTATACCCTTCTTGCTGTCTTGTCGCACAGAACTTGTAAGTCGCTTTGGATAAAAGCGTCAGCTAAATGACTAAATGTAAATGTAAATGTAAATTTATGAACGTAACTCAACGACACTGTAAATGAGTTTAAATACTCTGTGTATTTATCAAATATAAATAAAGATCAAATTAATGAATAGTTGAAAGAAAACTGTGTATATTGTCAAGTTCATGTACCTATGTTAAACATTTTCAAACATAAACGTTCTAAAAGGGCCCCATGTGTATTTCCTGTCAGCTATTGATATTATATTATATTCATATATATTATTGATATTAGCAGACACTACAACAGGAGATAAACTTGGGCCCAAGCTTTTCCCCTAAACAACGGCCTTCTACTGAAATTTGAAGATGTCATAGATGTCATTGCATTTTCCTCACCGTTGAACCGTTACCCTGGAACACTTGCCCTGTTGTGCAATGCACCTGACTGCTAAAGACAATAAATAGAGGAAGACATCTCCCTTTATCACTGGGTTCAGATGGGGAAAGCCACAGTTGGAGCTCCTATTTATCTGCTGTAACATGAATTGCCCAGTTTGGGACATACTAATAAACTTGACCTTGACCTTGACAGGTGTCAAAGAGTAGGTCAGTCACCAGCCAGACACATCACAGGGTGGAGTCACCATAAACATATATACCGTAGGCTCCGTAGCCTACTCATATGTGGGAACTGATAATGGACTCAGAGGAACACTGTTAAAATAGACATGTTGAAATAGTCATGTCTGGTGGTCCCTGACACAGAAACCAGTGAGAACCAGTGTTTTCTCAACACATCTGTATCGTATGTGTGTGTGGCTAGGAACAACACATTGTGCGTTATTTTATCACAGCTCTTTTTAGAGTGTATTGAACACAGAGGACTATCACACGATGATGTATACTGGCTGTAGCAGCGGCGATGTTGCAGTACCCACTCGCAGAACACCAAAGCAGGCGAATGGGGACAGAGTGGAAGCCATGGGGGTATATTTATTATATTTACTTGAGAACTGGACTGGCAAGATGATTCACAGGTGGGGAAAAGGCAGGAGTAGGCAAAATATGAATACAACAGTAAACTGATTGACTATACTTAGAACTGAAATAACTAGAAAACAGCAGACAAGGAGGACGAGGACAGAACCACTCTCACAGACGGACGAACGAGAAGACACTACTGACCAGTGTTGTAGTACTCGAGTCCGAGTCCTGGACTGATTTTAAGGACTCGTGACTCGACTTGGACTTGAGCACTGATGACTCGGACTTGAACTTGGACTCGAGCATTAACTGCATTCGGACTCTGAAGGTGAAGACTTGGACTCGGACTTAAAATAAATACAGTTGTTTCTTTTTCTTTTTTTTGTAATAGGCTCTAATCATTTGGCATAAGATATTGATGGCTAGTGCATTTGTTTGGCTATTGTGTCACAAAGTAAATAAACTCCCTTTGAAATGGTGACCGCTGTGTCATTTATGTTTAATGTAGACCTTTTTTATTTGTATGTCAGCTCTTTGATGACTGCGAGAGTGGAGTGGACTCAACCTCGATGACTTGGACTTGGACTCTGACTCGGACTAGGGTAATGGGGACTCGACTCAGACTTGACTCTGGCTCTTCTTTGTTGACTCGGAATTGGACGCGGACTCGACTTGGACTCGAGATTTTGTGACTCGACTACAACACTGCTACTGACAGACAGAAAGGAACTTAATACACACAAAAATAAACACATTGGTGATTACAAATAAGTAAGGCTGTCAAAGTTAAATAAAATTTATTTTTGTATCCACTTTTTTCTCCTCCTATTTTTCTTGTATTTTCCTCCCATCCCAATTTAGTCGTTATGCCAATTCCCCCCTCCCCTTCCTGGTTGTTGCGCGCATTTGCCCCCTACTTGCCGGTCTAGGGAGCCCTGAAGTCTATCACATGCTTTCTCCTGTTATGGTTTGTAACCGACCCCAATCGCACAACACAAGACAGGTATGATGGTTTGCCAAGAAACAGATATTTATTTAGAACAGGGAAAAAGGGCACTGTCCCTTTAAGGGAGAAAACACAAAACACTGGAATAACACAAGAGGGGAAGGTAAAGTGCCTTTAAGAGGCGGGCAGGAAAAGGGAACACTATGGGAAGGTAAGGGAACGCCTAAGGGAAGGTTAAGGGAACGCCTAGGGACAGAGGAACTAGAGACTAGGAGAACTAGGGACAAAGGACTAGGGACTAGGAGAGCTAGGGATAGAGGACTAGGGACTAGGAGAACTAGGGATAGAGGACTAGGGACTAGGTGGAACTAGAAGGGGAAAACTTGGGACCAGGAACTAGGTGGAACTAGAAGGGGAGAACTAGGGGCAGAGGGGACTGAGGCCCGCGGAGGCGGGCTGGGGAACAGGGAGGAACTGGGGACAGAGAACCGCGGAGGCGGGCTGGGGACAGGGAGGAACTGGGGACTGGTGGGAAAACATCTGGGCCGCTCTGCAGAACAGAGGAGAGGGTTAATATTCAAAGGGAACAAACAAGGCAGATGCAGAACAGTCCAAATAACAAAGTAACAAAGTAAATACTATCTTCGTGTGAACAAACACACAGTGGGAGATGTAATGTCCAAAATAATATCCACGAGAGAACAAAACAGAGTGGGAGATGAAATGTCCAAACTAATAACTAAGTGAGAACTAAAGGAGGCAATACGCTGGGGAAACAGCAGCGGGACGAGGGCAAGGGGCATTACGCTGAGTGAGTGACATCACAATCAAAACTCACCCAGGCGTATGCGTAAAGGTACAGGGACAGCAACGGGAACGGGGGCAAGGGCACTACGCTGGGTGAGTGACATCACAATCAAAACTCACCCAGGCGTATGCGTAATGGTACGGGGACAGCAGCGGGGCGAGGGCATCGCCACCGGGTGGCTGGCTGTCGGAGCCGAGGAACAGAGTGCTGGAACAGCGGCGGTGACGAGGATGTCGTCCACCGGGTAGCCGCTGTCGGAGCCGAGGAACAAGGTGCTGGAACAGTGGCGGTGACGAGGGTGTCGTCCACCGGGTAGCCGCTGTCGGAGCCGAGGAACAGAGTGCGCGCCACACCTTGGTGTGCGCGTCGGAACAGTGGCGGTGGCGAGGGCATCGTCCACCGGGTAGCCGCTGTTGGAGCCGAGGAACAGAGTGCGCGCCACACCTTGGTGTGCGCGTCGGAACAGTGGCGGTGGCGAGGGCATCGTCCACCGGGTAGCCGCTGTTGGAGCCGAGGAACAGAGTGCGCGCCACACCTTGGTGTGCGCGTCGGAACAGTGGCGGTGGCGAGGGCATCGTCCACCGGGTAGCCGCTGTTGGAGCCGAGGAACAGAGTGCGCGCCACACCTTGGTGTGCGCGTCGGAACAGAGAGACGCCTCGGGGTGCGTCTGCGAGGAGGAGTGTGCCAAGCACGAGGATCCTTGGAAGATGCGCGTTGCGCGCTGGAGACTGGAGAGCGTGCCAAGCCCTTGAAGATGCGCGTTGCGCGCTGGAGTCTGGAGAGCGTGCCAAGCTCGAAGGTCTGGAAGATGCGCGTCTGTGCGCTGGTACGGAGGAGCGTGCCAAGCTCGAAGGTCTGGAAGATGCGCGTCAGTGCGCTGGAACGGAGGAGCGTGCCAAGCTCGAAGGTCTGGAAGATGCGCGTCTGTGCGCTGGTACGGAGGAGCGTGCCAAGCTCGAAGGTCTGAAGTGGAACACTGGAATACCTCCCGTAGAGGATTAGAGAGCGCAGTACAGTGTCTCCCTCCAGGCAAACGGCGGCAGGTGGCGAAGGCTTGAGCGCATCTGGCGCGCTGGTCTGGATGTGCGTCAGGACGAACAGCTGCGCTGGGGTCTGCAGTGGAACGCTGGGGTGCCTCCCGTGGAAGTTACAGGGAGCGCAGAACAGTCTCCTCCACAGGCTACGGCGACAGCAGACGAAGGCTGGAGCAAACATCTCAAGGCTGGAGAGATCCATCTTACAGCATTGGTAGACCAGAGGATCTCCCGAAAGAGTCTAGATGTTAGAGAATATGACTCAGCATGAATACAACACGACCCCACCCCGAAACGAGGGGAAGAGCCCTGGTATTTAAAGCCCACAGGGGAACTAATTAGCCTGCCACCACAGGTGCGAGAGGTAATTGATAATAGTCCAGGTGTGGCCACTGAGAGTAAACGAGAGTAAAGAACGAGAGGGTGGGGGCTAGAGAGAGTGAGTGAGAAGGGAATTTCTAACAGTAGGCTTTAAAGAAACAGAGAAAAGGTGGTGAGCAGCGGGCAAAACCTCACAGTACCCCCCCCTCAACGGGAGCCACCCGGCGACCCAAAACAAACACAGACAGAGTGGCAGGGGGCAAAACAAGAGGTACTGGCCAAGCCAGCAGGGGAGCCACCACAAGAGTGGGGCTAGCAAAAGAAACAGGGTCGCCGAGGGGTAACTAGGGTAGCAGAGGGGCAACTGGGGGAACTGGTCTAGAGGAACTGGGTCTAGAGAACTAGTCTAGCGAACTGGGCAAGAGAACTGGTCTAGAGAACTGGGCTAGAGAAACTGGGTCTAGAGAACTGGTCTAGAGCAACTGGTCTAGAGGAACTGAGGGGCGAGCAGGGTAGCTAAGGGGTAACCATAGAAGCACCGGGAAAGGGCTAGCAGAGGGAAGGTTAGCTGCCAGGGCACTGATAGCTACAGGGCCTATGCTAGCTGTACTGCTACATCAACATAGAGGCTGCGCAAGCTGCCGGAGCCAGGCTAGCAGAGGGAAAGGGTAGCTGCCAGGGCACTGATAGCTACAGGGCCTATGCTAGCTGTACTGCTACATCAACATAGAGGCTGCGCTAGCTGCCGGAGCTAGGCTGGCAGACAGGGCTGGACCAGCATGAGGGCACAAGCTAGCTGGAAGGACAGTCCTAGCTGTGTGAGATTCTACACAAAAAAGTGGAGGCCATGCAGAGGGACCGGGTTAGCTGCTTGGGCCTGGCTAGCTACAGGGCCTATGCCAGCTGCAAGGCTGCATTAACATAGAGGCTGTGCTAGCAGCCGGGGCCAAGCTAGCAGACCGGGGCCATGCAGAGGGAAACTGGGTTAGCCGCCAGGGCATGGCTAGCTACAGGGCCTATGCCAGCAGCAAGGGCTGCATAAACATAGAGGCTGTGCTAGCAGCCGGGGCTAAGCTAGCAGACAGGGGCTCTGCTGAGGGACTGGGTTAGCTGCCAGGGCATGGCTAGCTACAGGGGGGTCAAACAGGGCAAAACGGGAAGCAAACAGGGGAGCTAACCGGGGAGACTAACAAGCTAAACAGGGGAGTAACAGGCTAACAAGGGAGCTAAACAGGACTAACAAGGAAGCTAAACTGGGCTAACAGGGGAGCTAGAGGGAAGACTAACAAGCTAACAGGGGAGCTAACAGGGCTAACAGGGGAGCTAGAGGGAACAAGAAAAAAAAAAGGCAAACTCAACATACACAGTCTGTGCTGGCTGGGGTCGTAGACTTGGTGGGGTCGTACTGTTATGGTTTGTAACCGACCCCAATCGCACAACACAAGACAGGTATGATGGTTTGCCAAGAAACAGATATTTATTTAGAACAGGGAAAAAGGGCACTGTCCCTTTAAGGGAGAAAACACAAAACACTGGAATAACACAAGAGGGGAAGGTAAAGTGCCTTTAAGAGGCGGGCAGGAAAAGGGAACACTATGGGAAGGTAAGGGAACGCCTAAGGGAAGGTTAAGGGAACGCCTAGGGACAGAGGAACTAGAGACTAGGAGAACTAGGGACAAAGGACTAGGGACTAGGAGAGCTAGGGATAGAGGACTAGGGACTAGGAGAACTAGGGATAGAGGACTAGGGACTAGGTGGAACTAGAAGGGGAAAACTTGGGACCAGGAACTAGGTGGAACTAGAAGGGGAGAACTAGGGGCAGAGGGGACTGAGGCCCGCGGAGGCGGGCTGGGGAACAGGGAGGAACTGGGGACAGAGAACCGCGGAGGCGGGCTGGGGACAGGGAGGAACTGGGGACTGGTGGGAAAACATCTGGGCCGCTCTGCAGAACAGAGGAGAGGGTTAATATTCAAAGGGAACAAACAAGGCAGATGCAGAACAGTCCAAATAACAAAGTAACAAAGTAAATACTATCTTCGTGTGAACAAACACACAGTGGGAGATGTAATGTCCAAAATAATATCCACGAGAGAACAAAACAGAGTGGGAGATGAAATGTCCAAACTAATAACTAAGTGAGAACTAAAGGAGGCAATACGCTGGGGAAACAGCAGCGGGACGAGGGCAAGGGGCATTACGCTGAGTGAGTGACATCACAATCAAAACTCACCCAGGCGTATGCGTAAAGGTACAGGGACAGCAGCGGGAACAGGGCAAGGGGCATTACGCTGAGTGAGTGACATCACAATCAAAACTCACCCAGGCGTATGCGTAATGGTACAGGGACAGCAACGGGAACGGGGGCAAGGGCACTACGCTGGGTGAGTGACATCACAATCAAAACTCACCCAGGCGTATGCGTAAAGGTACAGGGACAGCAACGGGAACGGGGGCAAGGGCACTACGCTGGGTGAGTGACATCACAATCAAAACTCACCCAGGCGTATGCGTAATGGTACGGGGACAGCAGCGGGGCGAGGGCATCGCCACCGGGTGGCTGGCTGTCGGAGCCGAGGAACAGAGTGCTGGAACAGCGGCGGTGACGAGGATGTCGTCCACCGGGTAGCCGCTGTCGGAGCCGAGGAACAAGGTGCTGGAACAGTGGCGGTGACGAGGGTGTCGTCCACCGGGTAGCCGCTGTCGGAGCCGAGGAACAGAGTGCGCGCCACACCTTGGTGTGCGCGTCGGAACAGTGGCGGTGGCGAGGGCATCGTCCACCGGGTAGCCGCTGTTGGAGCCGAGGAACAGAGTGCGCGCCACACCTTGGTGTGCGCGTCGGAACAGTGGCGGTGGCGAGGGCATCGTCCACCGGGTAGCCGCTGTTGGAGCCGAGGAACAGAGTGCGCGCCACACCTTGGTGTGCGCGTCGGAACAGTGGCGGTGGCGAGGGCATCGTCCACCGGGTAGCCGCTGTTGGAGCCGAGGAACAGAGTGCGCGCCACACCTTGGTGTGCGCGTCGGAACAGAGAGACGCCTCGGGGTGCGTCTGCGAGGAGGAGTGTGCCAAGCACGAGGATCCTTGGAAGATGCGCGTTGCGCGCTGGAGACTGGAGAGCGTGCCAAGCCCTTGAAGATGCGCGTTGCGCGCTGGAGTCTGGAGAGCGTGCCAAGCTCGAAGGTCTGGAAGATGCGCGTCTGTGCGCTGGTACGGAGGAGCGTGCCAAGCTCGAAGGTCTGGAAGATGCGCGTCAGTGCGCTGGAACGGAGGAGCGTGCCAAGCTCGAAGGTCTGGAAGATGCGCGTCTGTGCGCTGGTACGGAGGAGCGTGCCAAGCTCGAAGGTCTGAAGTGGAACACTGGAATACCTCCCGTAGAGGATTAGAGAGCGCAGTACAGTGTCTCCCTCCAGGCAAACGGCGGCAGGTGGCGAAGGCTTGAGCGCATCTGGCGCGCTGGTCTGGATGTGCGTCAGGACGAACAGCTGCGCTGGGGTCTGCAGTGGAACGCTGGGGTGCCTCCCGTGGAAGTTACAGGGAGCGCAGAACAGTCTCCTCCACAGGCTACGGCGACAGCAGACGAAGGCTGGAGCAAACATCTCAAGGCTGGAGAGATCCATCTTACAGCATTGGTAGACCAGAGGATCTCCCGAAAGAGTCTAGATGTTAGAGAATATGACTCAGCATGAATACAACACGACCCCACCCCGAAACGAGGGGAAGAGCCCTGGTATTTAAAGCCCACAGGGGAACTAATTAGCCTGCCACCACAGGTGCGAGAGGTAATTGATAATAGTCCAGGTGTGGCCACTGAGAGTAAACGAGAGTAAAGAACGAGAGGGTGGGGGCTAGAGAGAGTGAGTGAGAAGGGAATTTCTAACAGTAGGCTTTAAAGAAACAGAGAAAAGGTGGTGAGCAGCGGGCAAAACCTCACATCTCCGATACATAGGAGACAGCCAGCAGCCTCTTTTTACCTGGCAGCGAGGACTCAGATTGGGTGAGTGTAACGCGTGGGAGGGCACACTACCTCACCCAGATCCCTTCCTCGCTGTGCAGGCTCCCTGACCTACAAACAACTCTTATATGTTGTGTAGACGTACTTGATGTGGTGGGCGCTAACGTTACATTTGTTCCTAATGTGTGCTCAGTGCTCAGTATATTGCGGTATGTGATGATGACACGACACACAAGAGTAATAATTGTTTGTATTTTCAGGCTGTATCGGCGCCTATACAGTCTGAAAATAAAAATAATTATTACCCTTGTGTTCATCACATACCGCAATATACAGAGCACTGAGCACACACTAGGAACAAATGTAACGTTAGCGCCCACCACATCAAGTACGTCTACACAACATATAAGAGTTGTTTGTAGGTCGGAAATGATGGAATAGATTTACCAACAAAAAAGGTGTTTAACCTGCTCATACCTTATTAAAAGCGTGGGGCAGGAGCAGCACAGATAACTTGGTTCTGCATGTATCGTGCTTCCATTCAATCAGACGGCAACACACGTGACGTCAAGTCTCACTCGCGTGAGACTTCCTCTCTAGATACTCTACCTGACCAGGGTACTCCTGGGTCCTAGTGCCCCCCCAGGTTATGTGTTATATGTCATGCACATGTATTTTATATGTTAATAAAATTGCATTTATCTTTAGTCCTAATTCTGTCACTGTTTGATGTCACAAAGAAGGGTGTATCCGAAAGCTGTCTACAACATTTGTAACATGTGATGAAAAAGTAAACAAATAATTAACTGTATTAGACATTTGTTAATGATGAATAGGCTTCACGTCAGATTAGGGCACACAATAGCATCTGCAAATGATTTATAGATGTTTTATGAATGTCTTGAAAAATAAATGGAGATACAGTATAGTTGTTTTTTCATATCCATTTTTCAAAGCATCTACAAATGTGTTACTACACATTAAACAACATTATTTAATGATGAACAAATCAAGTACAAACAATGTTGATAATGAGTTATAAATAATGTAGAACTAATCTGTAAATGTTATACAAATATAGTTATAAATGATTTAATAATCATTTATGAATGCATATAAATGGTTTGTTCGACTTCCGGTTTGACGACAGCATGTAGCGGTCGCGTTGGTCTAGGGCTCCGCTCCCGTTCATGTTAATTTTGCTTCAAAACCCACTTTTTACAACACTAATGTGTTTAAACCTCGACGTATATATTAACTAAGACCTTCTACTAACTATATCAACAGAAAGAATCAACATGACATCAAAGAAAGAACCTGTAAAGAGACGCGGAGCAGACAATCTAACGGCAGACCCTGCGGAGACGCGCTCTGTGAAGGCTCGGACAATCGAGATCGAGAATAAAACAAACGATAATACCATCGCTTCCACCGCTCCTGCAACCTCATCCGAAACAGTCATGGAGAATACATCACACGATTTCGAGTCTCTGGCTATTCTGATAAAGAACTTGACCGACAAGGTAAAGATCTTAACCAACAAGGTTGATAAAGTTGACACCAAGGCTGATAATATTGCTGATAGGGCTGACGCTAATGCTAACGCTTTCAAGTTATCTATCGAAGCTAAAATCGAAGAATTTAAAGCAGCGGCTGCAGTACAAACCGAGCGCATTATTGCAGTTGAAAATACCATGGGCGAATATACACTGAAACTCGTTGAGGGCAATAAGGCTCTACATGATAATATCGCGGAACTAGTGGTGGAGATGCAAGAGGGTGACAAGGAGCTTTTGCAGAAGATACTTGATAACAACGAGAAAACAACGGATAGGTTGCTTGAAATCGAACGTTACTCCCGTAGATTTAATGATCCGTGTTAGCTGAAATTCTAGGTTCAGATACCCTCCCTACAGCACCGACAGTGGACCAACGCTACAGAGTCGGCACCCGAGACTACAGCAGCAACAAATCGAGGGTGATCATTGCTAGCCTGCGTAAAGCTGAAATAAGAGACACGATCATCAGGGATGCACGTAAGAAGTGGGAAAAACTGACGTACAAAGGGAAACAAGTGTCGTTCTACGAAGATATGTGCAAGGAGGCTATAACTCTACGAGCCCGTTACAAGGTTGTGATGCATCAGCTCTATGAGAAAAATCTCCGTCCTATCCTACGTTATCCAGCAAATCTTTCCATTGTGGAGGGAAATGGAAAAAGGTTCGGGCTCCGTTCGCCTGAAGTGGCAGAAGAATACATGAAGAATATACAACGTGGATGACAAGTTTATTCATATATATTTTTTTATCTATGTGGATAACTTTGCTATGGCTCGGACATCAAAAACGGCATCAAACAAGCTTTTGACAACATTGAGGTACAAATAGTTTAATACGGTTTTGTGCAGGTGTCGACATTTTAATCTGATGTCGACATTTTGGAACATTCTGGATTTTTTCGAACGCTCTGTGTCATATTGGAATATACTGGAATACACTGGAATGACATAACTCTATGGCAGGAAGAATGCACTGGAACATAAACATCAGTTTTCCACAAGTCATGATCGGTGGCAAACTTTTTGGAATACACTGGACTTTTTCAATGAAGGCCCTGGAACAATAAAATCGGTATGTGACCTGCACATGAACCAGATATGGAAGATCAATAACCTTCATAACGGATTAATGCCCACCCTTGGATGTGTAAGCTTGGCAAAGTTATTAAAAAATTTAAGCAATTGTTCCCAAATTTTTGGGATATCTATAATTTAGTTCTAAACATCTTTCTTTCCTTTTCTCGGTTTTCTGAAATGTTCCAACCTATACATGTTAGTAGAAGGTTCAAATGAGTATACTAATTGAGGATTTTTTTTTTCATTTGATTTTTTATTACATTAACGGGAGAGTGGCTAGGCCACGGGTGACATTCTATTAAATTCGAATTTAAGTTTTACATTTACATTTACATTTAGTCATTTAGCTGACGCTTTTATCCAAAGCGACTTACAAGTTCTGTACAACAAGCCATCAGGAAGGGCACAACTCTATCAGCTGAGTAACAATGTTCATCAAAGTGTTGATTGCTACAGTGTAGGTTAGTTTATTAGGACAAGTGCATGATAGTATGGTTAGTTAGGGTTAGATTTTTTTTTTTTTTTTTTCCAGATAATGGTTGAAGAAGTGCGTCTTTAGTCGATGGCGAAAGATTGGACGTGTTTCGGCTGTCCTAACTGGGGTGGGTAGTTCATTCCACCATTGTGGGGCAAGGACTGAGAATAGGCGACTTCTCTTTGATGACCCTCCCGGAGCTTGGATAGGAGTAGGTCTGAGGCGGCCAGAAGATGCAGAGCGTAGGGGTCTTGAGTGTGTGTAGTTAGAGACCATTGACCGGAGGTAGGCGGGAGCGGTTCCCTTTGCCGCACGGTATGCTAGGTCGAGGGCCTTGAAGCGGATTCGTGCAGCAATGGGGAGCCAGTGCAGGTCCCTAAGAAGTTCGGTAGTTTTGAGATCAGGCGGGCTGCTGCGTTCTGAATGAGTTGAAGAGGCTTAGTGGCAGTGGCCGGGAGGCCAGCGAGCAGTGCGTTGCAGTAGTCGAGGCGGGAGATGACTGTTGATTGGACGAGGAGTTGGGTGGCTTCTTTTGTCAGGAAGGGGCGGATCCTTCTGACGTTGCTCAGGAGGAATCGGCAGGTTCTGGTTGTCGCTGCGATGTGAGCAGAGAAGTTCAACTGGTCGTCGAGGACAACACCAAGGTTCTTGGCGGTCGGGGACGCGGTCACAGCTGCATTCTCGACTGTGATGGAAAGGTCGGTCAGGGGGGAGGATTTGGCCGGCAGGTGGAGCAATTCTGTTTTGCTTAGGTTCAGTTTGAGGTGGTTGGTCGTCATCCAGGCGGAGATGTCGGACAGACAGGCCGAGATCCGCTCAGAGACGTGGATATCTAAGGGAGGGAAGGAGAGGAAGAGTTGAGTATCGTCGGCATAACAATGGTAGGAGAAGCCATGAGACGTGATAATGTTACCCAGTGATTTAGTGTAGAGGGAGAAGAGAAGAGGTCCTAAAACCGAGCCCTGGGGGACACCCGTCCGCAGGGGGCGGGTGGCCGACAGGGTCCCTTTCCATGACACTTGGTAGGAGCGGTCATTGAGGTATGATGACAGCCATGTCAGCGCAGAGCCAGCCACTCCCATTCCTGCGAGGGCCGCGAGGAGGATCTGGTGGTTGACTGTGTCGAAGGCTGCAGATAGATCTAGGACAGGGGTGTCAAACTCATTTTCACAGAGGGCCACATCAGCATTATGGTTGCCCTCAAAGGGCCAAAGACCGTATAAATGTTAATGTAATGTAAAATAAATGTAGCTACTCATTTACATATTGTTAAACATGTTGTTTCTGTATTTATTACTTATTCAAGTTATACATATTGCATATGCATTTGCATAGATGTAAAAATATAAGTTAGCTTATGTTATTTTAACAAATAATTTTAGTTTATCAGAACCCCATATTACTCCATCAATCAATGATCAAACCATTCAAGTAAATAACAAAGAAGAATATCATCAAATACAAGCTATGACATTAAGTTTGTTCAAAACCTTTTTGTCACAGTCAAGAGGGGCAGAACTAACACCTGTGAGCTGCAAAGAACACGTGGGACAGATGTAGCAGATGTTACAAAAACAAATGGCTGCACACAACCTTGCAGAGGCCATACATCTAACTAATGGAAGATAGTTTAATTAACTTTAATTAACAGATTGCAGAATGGGTACAGTACAGTACAGCTCAATACACACAATTGTTAAGGGGATGCAGACCAGAGAAAGACTTTCGACTTGTTTACATCAGGGTCCCCCATTTTCAATTCGTAATGAAATTGCTATTATGTGTCTGCATGAACACACAACTGTAACTGTACTCAAAAATAACAAAATAAGGGTTGTCTCAGTTCACAACTATATTGGTCAAGTTTTGGGTGGGACTTGTTTGCGTCCCTACAGCTTCTTATTCAATTGAGCGAGATGCTCGGTTATGTCACACAGCCAGCTTGCATCTGACAGTTCAGACAATATTTCTTCAACCCTTTGTTACCTATTCCGCCTGGATCTTTTTTGTATTTTGGGCTGTAAAATTGTCAAAGAATGTCTGAGGAGTAAGTGCTTTTGGCTTTTTTCCTTTGTTACTTCATCAATACCTCAGATGTTCAACACACATGTATGTGTAAGAATGTGTAATAACTAAGGCTGTCAAAGCTTTATTAACGCATTAACCCACAATTATTTTAACACCGCTATTTTTTAACCCAAGATTAATGTAATGTAATTTTTTTTTTTTTAACTAGAGCTCTTGGGGGGCCACATCAAATGACGTGGCGGGCCGCATTTGGCCCGCGGGCCGTGAGTTTGACACCTATGATCTAGGAGAATCAGGACAGAGGAGAGGCCTTTCGCTTTTGCTAAGTGAAGTGCCTCTGTGACCGCAATGAGGGCTGTCTCTGTGGAGTGACCAGTCCTGAGGTCATTCTGTAAGAGATAAGCAGTAAGTTGGTTGGATACAGCACGTTCAAGTGTTTTAGAAAGGAAGGAGAGAAGAGAGACAGGACGGTAGTTGCCTATGACGGTAGGGTTCAGGGATGGTTTTTTTATGAGGGGCGTGATTCTGGCTTGTTTTAGGGAGATGGGGACCACCCCCGAGTTGAGTGAGGAGTTGATGGTTGCAGTTAGGAATGGGAGGATGTCTGGTGCTATGGTCTGGAGGAGTGGGGAGGGTAGCCGGTCCAGCTGGCATGTAGTCGGACGGTTCGACGTTACCAGTGTCAGGGTCTCGGCTTCTGTAATGGGAGAGAAAGATGACAGAGTGAAGGATGAGGTTCTCGATTCAGCATTTGGAATGGGTGGGGGTTGGGAGAAGGAGCTGCGGATGTTCTCCACTTTTTCCTCAAAGAAGATCGCAAAGTCTTCGGAAAGATGAGGGGGGGGGATGGGGGGGGAGTGAGGAGGGAGGACATGGTAGCATGCAGTTTGCGAAGATTCTTGGCAGAGGCCTCGATCCTATGGTGAAAGAAAGAAGCTTTGGCATTAGTAATGGTTTTGGAGAATGTTAACAAGAGTTGTGATATGTGTCGATGTCAGCAGTGAGGCGTGACTTTCTATACTTCCTTTCAGCTGCTCTCAGGACCTGTCTTTGTTCTCTCACTGGATCTGTCAGCCATGGACTGGGTGGGGAACGGCGGGCAGGTTTCTCAACGAGGGGACAGAGCTTGTCAAAGGAGGTTGCAAGGGCTGAGAGGAGGGTGGAGGTTGCCATCTCTGTGGAGAGAGCAGAGAAGGTGTCACTCAAAGGTAGAGTGGATAGTATGTCAGAGGAGAGGGTGGAGGGGGATAGGGAGGGCAGGTTGCGTCTGAGTGAGACGGTTTGAGTTGGGGTGAAGACCTTTCGGTTAAGCATGAGAGTTAGTGAGAAGGATATGAAGGAATGGTCAGATCCATGTAGGGGAGTTACCGTGGTGTTAATGATGCTGGAGTTACGGGAAAATATGAGATCCAAGGAGTTGCCTGCTTTGTGGGTGGGAGGCATGGCAGTGGGAGTCAGGTCAAATGATTGTAGGAGGGAGACTACTATGACTGACTGAGATGAGTCAGGCAGGTTGAAGTCGCCCAATAGAAGGAGAGGGGTACCATCTTCCGGTAAGGAGCTTAGAAGCATGTCCAGCTCATCTGTGAAGTGATCGAGCGGACCTGGAGGGCGGTAGAGTGTAACAATGGTGAGATTGAAAGGATTAGAGACAGATACTGCATGATATTCAAAAGAGGAGAGTGACAGTTCTGGGAGGGGTGTTAAGTTTGTAGTCCATGAAGGAGATGTCATGAGGCCAGTGCCTCCACCCCGTCTGGAAGGTCGAGGTGTGTGAGTGAAGTTATAGTTTGTAGATAATGCTGCAGGTGTTGATGAGTTATTGGGGGTTATCCAGGTCTCAGTTAGAGCCAGGAGCTGCAGATTTTGACTATGGGCGTAGGCAGTAATGAAGTCAGCTTTCTTGACTGCTGATTGACAATTCCATAAGCCTCCCCGTACTGTGACAGGTGTATTAGTGGCTGTAGGAGGGTAGGATAGATTAGCCGGGTTGCTAGCAAACTGCCGTGGGTGGGTTGAATCTGTTCTGGAGGAGCAGATTGTGGATATGAGACACATTGTGGTGTCAAGAGTGGCAGGGAGGAAGTAGAGAAATAGCAGAGTGGGAGTTTTAGATTTTAGATTAGATTTTAGATCCTATGGCAATTTGCATAGGAAAGTTAAGGATAAATGGCTCATTCTGGGCTAACCGGTGGTGTAAGGGAGGGTGGAGTTGTACGTGAAAGGGGGTGTCAAAGGAACACAGGTACCTTGTACGGCTCTTTGAGGGAGGGGGGTTTAGGGGATTATTTGTATGTTTTTAAGCTCGGCTCTCAACGGGACCTCAATAATTGGATATGTATCCATTGTGAATTCGTACTCCAGACGCATTACTAACAAGTACACAACAACCTGCATAGATTATGGCTAGTTTGAATATAATGATTTGGAATACTGGGGGAATAAATAAACAACATAAACGCAAAAGCGTGCTCACACTGATGAAAAACAAACAGGTTGATGTGGCTCTTCTAAGCGAAATGCACCTTTTAGTGGAAGACAAAGTAATGCTAGCGGACAACATATATCATAACATTAGCCACTCTTCCTTTGGAACAAGATCCCGTGGAGTTGCTATAGTCGCGAAATGGAAGTTGAATATTGAATTGCAGGCCGTATGGTCTGATACGGATGGTCGGATAACCATAGCTAAAATTGTATACAGTAACAGGAAAATAGCGTTGGTAGCGGCATATGGCCCAAATCTTTACGAGGCTAACTTCTACGCTACTGTTATGTACTAGAGGCCTGGTCACTCCTGTGTCACCAGGGCAGGCAGGTGAGGGCTGCCAATTAGCCAATTAGTGCTGATTGGTTACCTGCTGGGGAGCTTCAAAGGCAGACCCAGAAGCACACATGCACTGTCTGTGCCTAGTGAAAGAGCTGTCAGGTTCTTACAGTCCTTGTCCGTTGGGTTACCAGTACATTAGCTTATAGTTATATTAGTAGTTCCTTGGTTTAGTAGCATTTTTGAGTTAGAGCACAGGGTTTTGGTGTTGATTACACATAGGTTGCATACCCATGAGCCAGGGTCGTAACAATTGGGCGCTCGTCCGGGACCTTTTACCCCTAGCACTTAGTTTGGTGATTTTTTTTTGTGTTGCACGGGGTGTCATCATATTATGGTTTGGGTGGTGTTCGTTACACATGGTGTAACGTGGGGGCTGAGCCATTTTCATCAAACAGGTGAGTATGCCGTATTTGTTTGTAATTTGATGTGACTACTTATGCTGTTAAAATATATAGTTTAGTAAGCACCACATGTAGATAGGGATATTATTTTCTGGTTGTTGGTTAGCGTCCGGTGCACCGCGTACTCCTGGGGCGGTCAATGAAATGATTGTATATGATCTTTGACTGGTAGCAGGTGTGGTTGAAGAAAGTTAGGTCTACAGGGCATTAGTTTAAGGGTAGGTAGGGCGGCCAGGAAACACAGGTAGTGTGGTAGGGCTTGATTTAGTGTTTCTTAGGGTAGACATGTGGTAGGCCAAGGTTTTCTGCAGTTTAGACGTAGAAGCATATGTGGTCACATCAGGTTAGAAGGCGCACCTGTTTGGAATATTTTGTTGGATTTATTTTGTTTGTTTAAGTGTTTGGTGAGCATACCTGGTAGCACCTAACACCCTGCGTGTATGACACGTCTATTTAGGGTGGGTGTGTTTTTTATTTAATTTTTTTTGTTTTGTTTGTGCAACCTGGAAAGGTGCGCTCCGTAGAGCTCACATTTCCACCGCGTCCCTTTATGGTTGTTATTATTGGCATTAGCATTCTTCATGGTTCTTCAGTGGTTCTTCGTGGTTCTTCAGTGGTTCTTTAGTGGTTTTTCAGTGGTTCTTTGGTGGTTCTTCGTGGTTTGTTAGTGGTTCTTAGTGACTGTAGGGTAAAGTGAGTAGCTTGTGGTGACTGGTACAGTAACGATGGCTACCATTAAGGATTTTGTTGAGAACCCCTCTGACGAGATGTTGGGAAGGTTTTCCAAAGAGCAGCTTCTGAAGCTTGCTGTGCACTACAATGTGGAGCTTACTGCCAGTGAGAAGCGGTTAAAAACGACTGCCTTGGGGACTTTGAGGGCTATACTCATTGAGGAGCAGGTGATTGTGGCAACGGTGGATGAGCTTCTTTTGTCTGAGGTGTCTCCACAACTCTCTGGCGTGGCGGAAGGTGTTGCCATCGATTGGGGGCCTAGGGAGTTGGCATTTAGGGAAAAGCAGCTACAACAAGAGCGTGAGTTTAAGGAAAAACAGCTACAACAAGAGGAGAGGAGAGATGAGAGAGAGCGGGAGCTTAAGGAAAAACAGCTACAACAAGAGGAAAGGAGAGAGGAGAGAGAGCACGATCGTGCAATGAAGGAGCTTGCATTTAAGCATGCTGCCTTGCAGGCGGGTTCTCTGCATCCAGAGTCACGTTCCGGGTTTGATGTAGGCAGGAATATTAGGATGGTGCCACCATTCTTTGAGAAAGACGTGGAAAGATATTTTCCCCTTTTTGAACGGGTGGCAACCACATTGAAGTGGCCTGATACCGCCTGGACACTGCTGCTGCAATGTGTTTTGGTTGGTAGGGCACAAGAAGCCTACACTGCTCTGTCCCTTGAACAAAGCGCTGATTATGAGCTGGTTAAAGCTTCCATATTGAGGGCTTATGAGTTGGTCCCCGAGGCCTATCGTCAGCGTTTTAGAGGTTATCGTAGGCAGGAGGGGCAGTCTTATGTTGAATTTGGAAAAGAGAAGGAGAACCTGTTTGACCGGTGGTGCACCTCGCAAAAAGCAGAGTCAAGGGAGCAGCTCAGACAGTTGGTTCTCCTAGAGGAATTTAAGAGGTGTGTTCCTGATAACGTTTCCACACATCTAAATGAGCATAAGGTATCGAAGATAGCCGACGCTGCTGTCTTGGCTGATGAGTTTGTGTTAACACACAAATCTGTCTTTGTAGAGGAGGGCCGTGTGGAGTCCAGGGGTAGTAGGCGTCCTTCTCAGGGGAGCCGGTTCCCGGCACCCGTGTCTGCTGGTCGGTTTACTTCGACTCCTAGGCAAGGTGGCTCTGCTAGTGCATTCCCAGAGGGGGTTATCTGTTTTTACTGTAAGGAGCCTGGTCATATCGTTGCTGGATGCCCTGTGCTTAAGCAGAAAAATGTAAAAACGGTGGCTCTGGTAGAAATCATAGACAGGACACCTATGCCGACATTAGAGGGTGGGGTGCGAAGTATCAAAGGTGCAGACAGGGAGCTAGAGGGCTCCTCAACATTTAGGATGGATGGATTTGTTTCACTGGTTGGTGAATTAGGATCAAGGCAGGCTATTACAATATGGAGAGATACAGGAGCTTTCCAGTCTCTCATTCTGGATGGGATTTTGCCATTTTCGGAAGATTCTTCATTGCATTCCGGTGCCATTGTTCAGGGCTTTGGAGGAGGCTTTGTGAATACTCCTTTGCATGAGGTCTCGCTAAACTCTCCCTTAGTATCAGGCAATGTTGTCGTAGGAGTGTGTTCTCACATTCCCATAAAGGGGGTGTCCTTCATTCTAGGGAACGATTTGGCCGGTGGCAAAGTGCTGGCTACTCCAGTTGTAATTCCCGTCCCTGTAGTTTCTGAGGTTCCTGATGAGCTCGCACAGAAGCATCCAGGAGTGTTTCCTGTGTGTGTGGTAACACGCGCAATGTCAAAGGTCAAATGTGACACCCATGAGGTTGTTAACTTAGATGGTGATATGACACTTAGTGACACGTTCTTTGTTGAGTTGAAAAGTGGCCCTGATGAGGGGTTTGGTAAGGTGATTCCGTCTGATGAGCAGTTGGTACTAGAGCAAAACAAGGATGTCTCCTTGTCGTCCCTCTTTGAAGAGGTGGTTTTAGAGGATGAAATGGTAGATACGTCTCAAGGATACTTTGTTAGCAATGACGTGCTCATGAGAAAGTGGACACCACCTAACCTGTCCAGTCTGGATGACTGGGGCAGTGGGTTTCAGATTGTTGTTCCAGCCGTGTATCGTCCTGATATACTGCATCTAGCACATGATCATGATCTTGCTGGTCACATGGGGGTCAGGAAGACTTATGACCGTGTGCTGAGACATTTTTGTTGGCCTGGTTTGAAGTCAGATGTGGCACAATATTGTCGCTCGTGCCATGTGTGTCAGGTGGTTGGTAAACCAAACCAGAAGATCCCTCAGGCTCCTCTGCAGCCTATCCCTGCCGTTGGGGAACCTTTTGAGCGGATCCTCATTGACTGTGTTGGTCCCCTCCCTCGAACTAAGACAGGGAACCAGTACCTTTTGACTATTATGTGTGCAGCGACCCGTTTTCCTGAAGCCATTCCTTTACGCAAGATCACAGCCCCAGCTATATCCAAAGCTCTGGTTAGGTTTTTTTCGACTTTTGGTCTACCAAAGGTCATTCAATCAGATCAAGGGTCTAACTTCATGTCCCGTCTCTTTGCTCAGGTCCTCCAGCAGTTGTCTATCCAGCATTGCCCTTCCTCTGCCTATCATCCAGAGTCCCAGGGGGCGCTGGAGAGATTTCACCAGACTATCAAAACAATGCTGCGGGCATATTGTACGGAGTTCGACAAAGACTGGGATGATGGAATTCCTTTGCTTCTGTTTGCTGCTAGGGAGGTAACCCAGGAGTCTCTTGGATTCAGCCTGGCTGAGCTGGTGTTCGGTTACACAGTGAGGGGTCCTTTGAAACTGCTGAAGGAAAAGTGGTTGGCTGACCAGACTCCTTCCTCTACTAATTTGTTGGACTATGTGTGTGACTTCAGGCTTAAGCTTAGTAGAGCATGTGAACTAGCGAAAGAGAACCTAAAGGTAGCCCAAGGAAAAATGAAGGTGTGGTATGATAGGCGGGCCCGACATAGGGTGTTCTCACCGGGAGACAAGGTGTTGGTTCTCTCGCCTATTCTTGGGTCTGCATTACAGGCTAAATACAGTGGGCCATACTCCATTGAGCGCAAAGTTGGTGAGGTCGACTACTTGATTAAAACTCCCGACCGCAGGCGCAAGAGTAGATTATGTCACGTCAATATGTTGAAGGCGTACAATGATAGGGCTCAGATTGACCAGTCAGGGGTCAAGCCTGTGGCTGTTCTAACAGTTTCTGCATCTCCTATTGTAGCCGACTGTTCTGTGTCGAAGGAGATTTCTCAGGGCCGGTTGCCAAACACCCAGATACTAGGTGACTTGGACTCACACCTGTCGTACTTACCACTTCCTGAGCGTACGGATGTGGTGCGCCTACTTAGACAGCATACACATTTGTTTTCTGATGTCCCTAGTCGTACTAATGTACTCGAGCATGACATTGATGTTGGTAGTGCAGAGCCAATTAAGCAACATGCCTATAGGGTGAATCCGGAAAAACTAAGGATCTTGAGTAAGGAAGTAGACTATATGGTGAGACATGGCATTGCGGAGCCCAGTTCTAGTGCGTGGAGCTCCCCCTGCCTGCTTGTTGATAAGCCAGACTGCACTCATCGGTTCTGTACTGATTTCCGTAAAGTTAATGCAGTAACCAAGCCGGACTCGTACCCTCTGCCTCGGATGGACGACTGTATCGATCGGGTGGGTTCAGCAGCCTTTGTAAGTAAATTGGATTTGCTAAAGGGATACTGGCAGGTTCCGCTTACTCCGCGAGCACGTGAGATATCCGCTTTTGTCACACCAGAGAGTTTCTGCCAGTATACAGTGATGGCCTTTGGCATGCGAAATGCCCCAGCGACGTTTCAGCGGCTAGTGAACAAGGTCCTGTAGCGTTCTGTGAGGCATATCTGGATGACCTGGTTATCCACAGTTCCTCTTGGTCACAACATGTGGAGCATCTGGCCGAAGTGTTCAAGCGGTTGGGTGATGCTAACTTGACAGTTAACCTTGCGAAATGTGAATTTGGACAGGCCACGGTTACCTACCTGGGTAAGGTGGTTGGACGTGGGCATGTGTGCCCCATTACAGCTAAGGTGGAGGCTATAGTGGGCTTCCCTGCTCCCATCACCAGGCGGGAGTTAAAGCGCTTCCTAGGTATGGCAGGGTACTATAGGAGTTTCTGTAGGAACTTTGCTTCTGTTGTTGCCCCTTTGACCAATCTGCTCAGTCCTAAGGTACCTTTCGTGTGGACTGAGACTTGTCAACAGTCTTTTGAGAGCATCAAGGGTATTCTGATTAGCGCTCCCGTTCTGTCAGCTCCCGATTTTCAACTGCCATTCAAGTTGGCAGTGGATGCTAGTGACCTCGGTGCTGGAGCCGTCCTCCTGCAAGAGGATGCATTAGAGGTGGAGCACCCAGTGTGCTACTTTTCAAAAAAATTTGACAGGCATCAACTGCACTACTCTACTATAGAGAAGGAGGCGCTCGCTTTGGTTCTTGCCTTGAACCATTTTGATGTTTACGTGGGATCCTCCAGTTTACCCCTTGTTGTGTATACAGACCATAACCCTTTGGTTTTTCTTCGCAGCATGGTGAATTCGAATCATCGTTTGATGCGATGGAGTTTGTTCCTCCAGGCGTATAACTTGGATATTCGCCACATTCGTGGGAGGGACAACGTGCTAGCAGACGCCCTCTCACGATCGTAGTACCGGTGTTTGTGGTACCCGTTATCGCTGTTGTGGTAGAGGCCCTGACAACTAAGGGGTCACAGTTGTTTTTGTTTTGTTTATGGGTTGTTGTGTAGTGGTTGCCTCTTGGGCAACCAGTTTGGTGGGGGAGGTGTTATGTACTAGAGGCCTGGTCACTCCTGTGTCACCAGGGCAGGCAGGTGAGGGCTGCCAATTAGCCAATTAGTGCTGATTGGTTACCTGCTGGGGAGCTTCAAAGGCAGACCCAGAAGCACACATGCACTGTCTGTGCCTAGTGAAAGAGCTGTCAGGTTCTTACAGTCCTTGTCCGTTGGGTTACCAGTACATTAGCTTATAGTTATATTAGTAGTTCCTTGGTTTAGTAGCATTTTTGAGTTAGAGCACAGGGTTTTGGTGTTGATTACACATAGGTTGCGTACCCATGAGCCAGGGTCGTAACACTACACTTACCAGAACAATGTTAAACTTTCCTGAATACTCATTTATAATTGGTGCGGATTTTAATGCCATTTGGGATCCCGGGATGGATAAATCTTATCACACCTTTTCCAATGATCAGAAAAATTCATCTAATGCACTAAAGGATTGGTCTAAGAATACAGGTGTAAATGACCTATGGCGATCACTCAACCCAACCGCCCAAAAGTACTCTTGTCGATCTGCAAGACACAATACATTCTCCAGAATAGATTATGTTTTCGCATCCCCTAGACCAGTGGTTCTCAAACTGTGGTACGCGTACCACTAGTGGTACTTGGTGGTACTGCTGGTGGTACTTGAAAACATTTACAAAAAAGCACAAAAAAATAAAAATAAAAAAAAATGTGCAGTCACGCCACTGAACTTAGAAGCAGGCCAGGCCAGTGTTTCTGGTTGCGGCGGCGCGATAGTTAGATAATAAGTGGGGAACAACCAGGAGATCACTGTGACAGAGAGTAATGCAGTCTAAACAGTCATAAATCTTTAATTCAACTTCAGCCCTGATCATAACCATTTATCTTTCTTTGATTTTTTTGTAATGTCAGATAAAAAATGAAATACTCCCACTTTTCTGAAAATAGTTGGTGTTAAATCTGACATTACAAAAAATCCATCAAAATCTGTGTTGCTGCTAATCATTGACACATGCCTAGCCTGTAATAATCCCGCCCAGAAAAACTTACTTTGCATTTGATATATTGAAAATATTTAACTTTTTGTGTGTTTTTTTAACAATAATTTGTGATGCCATCACACAAACTGGCATTTAAAGGGTAAACATTCAAAAATGTATTGAATATGTGTTTTCTTTTCTTTTTTACAATAATTTGTGATGCCCATCACAAACACGGCATTTAAAGGGTAAAAATTCCAAAATGCCTGCACCAGAATGCAGTAAATACATTTTTTGTAACAAAATGTGCAGATATCCCTACTATTAAGGCACAGCAAGGACTTGTTATAGACCCTAAAAAAATCAACGAGACATTCAAAAAGTTTTACTCCAACTTGTACAAATCAGAAATGGCCTTCGATCAAAACAAAATTGACATATATCTTAATCAAATTAACCTTCCTAAACTATCAGAGGATGACGCTAAACAGTTAGAAACACCCATCACACTAGATGAACTTAGGGAGGCTATATCTGAAATGCAAAGTGGTAAGGCTCCTGGAAGGGACGGTATCCCACCAGAAATGTACTTCTCATGCTGGGATGTAATTGGACCCCTATTACTTAATATGATTTTATACTCAATCAAGGAGGGGAATTTTCATAAGATCGACAATATTGCACTCATAACAGTCCTCCTTAAAAAGGACAAAGACCCCACCGATTGCGGTATTAGCCATCAGACTTCAAAAGCATATGACGTCTTTAGTTCATCCTGATCAGACTGGTTTCATAAGAGGCCGATTGATCACGGATAATATAAGACGGTTATTACATGTGCTAGATGCCAGCAAGGATGACA
Organism: Notolepis coatsorum; assembly: GCF_963971535.1. Classification (NCBI taxonomy): domain Eukaryota; kingdom Metazoa; phylum Chordata; class Actinopteri; order Aulopiformes; family Paralepididae; genus Notolepis; species Notolepis coatsorum. Next base: position 107,866,911 of record NC_140177.1, on the reverse strand, counting down.
CCCCACCTATAGCGATGCTGTCCCTGGATGCGATGAAAGCCTTTGATAGGTTGGAATGGTCTTATTTATGGGCAGTACTAGAAAGGATGGTGTTACAAAGGGTCAGATTAAACCGAATATATATATTTATTGCTTGATATCCCTTGTATAATATTTGTATATCGTTTGATATCCCTTGTATATTCTTTGTATATATACACGGAATATCCCTTTACCTGGGTACAAACCAGACCATAATATTCGTTCTCCTATTGGATAGCGACCCCTAGGCGCCAACGACCATACCCCCAATGGCAAGTTCAAAGGCAACGCCAAGGCATGTCTCAACATGTCCAGGTTTGCGCAGTAATACGAGACAGAACTGAGGTTGGCACTAGATAATTCACCTTACGTATAAATACGGCGCAGGTGGAAACAGCAGCAATTCGTTCATTACTAGTGAAGCCTTCACCACGAGTCAACGACCAAGTGAAGTGAGCAACCTTGCGTCTAAATAGAGCACTTAGAACATGTGCGAATAGGATAGTAAAGTGTCATAGTTTGGTGAAGTAACGTCAAGTTCAACCTAATTTAATGTGACGGATAGTGCACAGGAGAATCTACACCGGCGAATGCAGAACCATTTTCTGGTTGGATTATATTGCTTTGGTACCGTGACTGCTGGAGCAGAGAACCGTCTACCCCACTATCGTGTGGGATCTACCCCAGTGAGGAGCATCCCTCGAGCCCGCCTCTAGGAGGAGGCTGGCTAGCTTTCATCCATGCTGTCGGGCATACTGGATTATAGCTGTTGCTTTGTCTACCGATCAAGGGAGTACTGCACTGGTTCCTGTATCTGGAACCTCGTTATTCCTCGTTGACCCAGACTTTGCACCCGAACATTCCTCTACCCTGCCGGCCTTACACCCGGAGGGAACCCCCCCGTGTCTCCAGCTGGTACTAGTGTGCCTTATGTAATTGCTATGCTACAGGTGGCGTCAGTTTAGACCCATCTTACTATTCTCATTGACTTACGCTCTTGACCTACTTTACGTGTGTTCTTCGCCTTACAAGCGCGAGTATAATTCTCAATCTGTAACTTAACGTTGCTTGCTCTGATAATAATAAATCCCTCTAAATAGAACTTTATGTGTCATTGCCGTATTCTTGTGTGGGTGTTCACCATATATATTCATGTACTGTATGGCCAGTAATTAAAGTACATAACTAAGTAGTGGTTTAATAATACCATACTCTCAATACAGTCAGGGAATTGTACCCCTCAGTTACAATTGGTCCTTCGAGCCGGAGGGTATCAGTGTAATATCTAATATAATATTGATATTAACCATGGCCAGCGGTGAACACTCCCCAAGCGGCTCTCCCAAGCTAGAACGCCTGCAGCGCAGACGTCAGCCACCTCCCTATCTAGAGGAATACGCTGTCAGTCTAATACCTAGCTTTAAACAGAAGTTAAATGCGGATAAAGCGGATAGTCAAAGCATGTCAAATCCTACCGACCAGGCGACCCTGCCAGTAGAGACCCTAGTGGGTTCTAACGAATCTGACCAAGCTCACGGGGGGGACCAGGGGGGACATGACATGACTATACCCCCAGACAACGTCAACGGTATAATCCCCGGAGAGCTCCAGGATAAAGAAAGCGCTCCAGGGACAGAACCCAACACACGACCAGAAGAGAAGCGCGCCCAGGAGATGGACCTCGGGGCGCGCCAAGAGAACAGATCTCCAACGAGCACTGTCAGAAGCCGATCACCTCCGTCAGTGTCATCCCCCAGCGAAGCGGACCAGATGCTGGCGCAGGCATTCATCGCCACCCTGGCAGCCTCCACTGAACGCGAGCGACTTCAAGCACAGACGCTTAGTGAGCGCGAACACTCTACCATGGAAAGAGAACGCCTTCAGGCTCAACAGACGAGCGAGCGCAAACAAGCTGCAGACCAACGAGAGCGCCTTCACGCGCAACTCCAAGCGCAAGCCCTTAGTGAGCACGAACACTCTGCAACCGAGCGAGAGCGTTTCCAGGCGCAACAAAGGAGTGAAGACGACCGCATAAGACTGGAGACCAGACGCCTTCAGACGGAAGAGAACATTGAAAGAGGCCGCGCCGATGCACAGCGCGCCGCCGCCAATGCACAGCGCGACGCCGCCCATGCCAGCGCCGATGCACAGCGCGCCGCCGCCAATGCACAGCGCGACGCCGCCCATGCCAGCGCCAATGCACAGCGCGACGCCGCCAATGCACAGCGCGACGCCGCCAATACCCAGCGCGAAGCACAGCGCGACGCCGCCAATGCACAGCGCGACGCCGCCAATGCCCAGCGCGAAGCAGAGCGCGACGCCGCCCATGCCCAGCGCGAAGCAGAGCGCGACCGGCTGCAGGCGCAGATGATAGAACAATTGATTGCCATGGCGACACCCCCTCTCTCCGCACGGAGCTCCCGGAGATCATCACGACAAGGGTCTAGGGCACATTCCCCTACCCGACGAAGCGACCCGGGACCCGGCCAACAAGAGGATCCTGTCTACGTCTCCGACCCCCCTCCCCGGTCCATACGAGACCCAGCCACCGGGAAGAACCGGCCTACGTCGCCGAGAGACTGACTAGAAGACTCCAGGACCTAGAAGAAGACGAGGAAGAGGAGGAATGTCAAGCCCACCAGCAGCAACATACTCTGGACCAGGAGGCCCAGTACAGCCCCGACCAGCAGCAACGTACTCTGGACCAGGAGGCCCAGTACAGCCCCGACGTCAGCCCCGAGCCACTGCACTACAAACCCCCGACCCAACTCACGGGTGAGTTTGACGTACAGTCAGCACCGAGGAACAGCACCTGGGTACCCGGCCCCTGGTACCCACCAAGTACCAACCCACGACAACACGTACGGGGAGACTCGCCCAGGAGGCCTATTCCCCTACGCTCACCAATGTGCCAGCCATCCATGGTATCGTACCTTGGCACACCGACGTTCCCAGACTTTACGCACAAGGACAGAGCACAGTACACGGAATTACGGATGTGCTTGGAGACTATGATGTCCGACGTCCCCGATGAGTCGTACAAATATGCCATCCTCCTCAAGCACCTCAAGGTGCCCAGAGCGCATAATATAGCGCTGGCATATTCCAACTCAAGCACCCCATACTCCGCGGCTCTAGTGGCCCTCGACCAGCGTTATGGACGCATATGGGACTACGTGATACAAGAAATAAGAGATATCGACCGCCTCCCCCCAGCCAAAGACAATAGAGCATTGGATGACCTCTCTATCAAGGTACAATCCCTGGTAGGGATGCTGGGGTCCCAAAAGGAGAAAGGGAGATATGAACTATATGCTAACTCTAATGTGGAACGAATACTAGAGAAGCTCCCTCCAGCCCGCCAAGAGCGCTTTCGGCGGCAGAGAGACCACCGTGATCCCGACGGTCCCGAGCCATCCCTCCTAGACCTGGCCGCCTTCCTCGCGAGGGAAGTCAGCAGCCTACGACTGGATACGTTCGTGTGGAGTGGACCAAGCCCAAGAGATGGACCTCGGAGATCTAATGATAACCGCCGGTCAGTGACCGTTATGCACCAGGCCGAGTCAAGTTTCAAGTTTCAAGTTTCTTTAATAGTTGTCATACAGAAGTACAGAATACTTTTGTACAAAATGCTTCTTACTGTTGCGCTCCAGAGACTGTGCAAGACAAGATAAGTATGAAATAAAAACATAGTAAAATTAGAAGTAATAAAAAAAAAAGAGGTCACAGTGTTCAGTTTAGACATATGTACAATGTTCGATGCAGAATAGACGTAGTTACCATACAATATACAATACTGTGCAGTGTACTAATATACAATACTATATAGTGCAAGGCAGAAATGGAGAAATGGGACGAGGTGCAATTTAGGTACAATTCACAGTAGGTGTACGAGTTGTAGTGCAAATCCTTTATCAATAAATATAAAGTGTAAGTGTGTTTGTGTGATCTAAAGTGTGGAGAGTGGGTGCTGCAGTGTGTTGTTTGTTTGAGTGAGTGTGTGCGTGTGGGTGTGTGTGCTGTGTGCATTTGATGGTTGTTGCATAGTGATTATTGTTCGTTTAGCGATTATTGTTCGTTTAGCAGCCTGATGGCCTGGGGATAGAAGCTTCTTCTGAGTCTTTCTGTGCTCGCCTTAAGACTCCGGTATCGCTTGCCTGACCGCAGCAGTTCAAAGAGGCAGTTGTTCGGGTGGCTCGAGTCCTTAATAATTCTCTTAGCCTTCCCCTTGCACCGCTTGTTGTAAATGTTCTGGAGGGTGGGAAGCCCCCCTCCAATTGTGCGTTCGGCTGAACGTGTCACTCTTTGTAGTCTGCTACGGTCTTGTGCAGTGCTATTCCCAAACCAGGAGGTGATGTTGCCGGTCAGGATGCTCTCTATTGTACATGAGTAGAAGTTCCTAAGGATCTTCTGACTGACTTGGAACTTCCTTAGGCGCCTGAGGAAGTAGAGGCGTTGTCGTGCCTTCTTCACAACACTGTCAATGTGTGTGGTCCATGTCAAGTCCTCGGATATGTGGGCTCCGAGGTACTTGAAACTGTTCACTCTCTCAACCGGTGCCCCGTCGATGCTGAGGGGGCTGTAGTCCTTGACCACCGACCTCCTGAATAATAATAATAATAATAATTTAGGACCTGCTCCGAGGTCACCATTTGGCACACATGCGAACCATGCATACAATGCGTATCTGCGATTAACCCATCCCGTCGTCCTTCCCCCCCAAGGGCAGCCGGGAGCAGACAGGCGCCACGTGAGCCGCGCCAGGGGACCAATCCAAGTGCTCCTGTCCGTCTTCGTCAAGGACGCCACAGCGATTGAAGTCCACAATCATCTCTTTTGTTTTGCTGACGTTCAGGGAGAGGCAGTTCTCCTGACACCACTGTGACAGGTTCTCTACCTCTTCCAGGTAGGCCCTTTCGTCGTTGGCAGAGATCAGGCCCACCACTACTGTGTCATCAGCAAATTTGATGATGGTGTTGTTGTTCCGCTGTGCTACGCAGTCATGTGTGTACAGGGAGTAGAGGAGGGGGCTCAGAACACAGCCCTGGGGGGCCCCTATGTTGAGCGTGATGGATGAGGAGGTGCAGTTGCCGGCTCTTACCACCTGGGGTCTGCCCGTCAGGAAGTCCAAGACCTACTGGCACAGGTCATAGTTCAAGCCCAGGTCCCTGAGCTTGGCTATGAGTTTGGAGGGGACTATGGTATTGAATGCTGAGCTGTAGTCGATGAACAGCATTCTCACATAGTTCCCCTGCCTCTTGTCCAGGTGTGATGCTGCTGTGTGCAGCACATGGGCTATGGCGTCCTCCGTGGACCTGTTGGGGCGATATGCAAATTGCAGAGGGTCCAGGTTGATGGGGAGGGAGGAACAGATGTAGCCCTTCACTAGCTTCTCAAAGCACTTCATGGCTATGGAGGTGAGGGCTACAGGGCGGTAGTCATTGAGGCAAGCGGGCGTAGATTTTTTGGGTACAGGGATGATGGTGGACTTCTTCAGACAGGTGGGGATGACAGCCTGTTCCAAGGACAGGTTGAAGATGTCAGTGAATACCGGGGCCAGTTGGTCGGCACAGACTTTTAGGACGCGGCCGGGGATGCCGTCCGGTCCTGCTGCCTTCCTGATATTCACTTTTTTAAAGATCCGTCTCACCTCATGCTCTGTTACCCTGAACACTGAGTCTCCATCAGCAGACCCCCCCCCCCCCCATTGCCTTGGTTTGTAGGCTGGTGTTGTTATTCACAGCCTCAAACCTCGCAATTGAGATCATTTGCTAAGGAGATGTCACTGTTCAGTTTGAGGGGGGTGCCTTTGTAGTCTGTCATTGTTCTGAGGCCCTGCCACATGCCTCTAGAGTCAGCCTGTTCAAACTGAAGTTCAACGTTATCCCTGTAACGCCGTTTTGCCTCTATTACTGCTCTCCTGACGTTGTATCTTGCCATCTTGTGTTCTTCCATGTTGCCTGTCACCAGCCCGGTGTTGTATGCTGATGTGCGCACTTTCAGAGCCTCACGGACGGATTTGTCTACCCAGGGCTTTTGATTTGGGTAGATTTTAATTTTGGTGGAGGGGATTGTTTCTTCTACCTGAGTACAGACATAGTCAATCACCGTTTCGGTGTATTCGTTAATATTGGCTGTGTTATCACGGAATACACTCCAGTATGTGCATTCCAGTACAGCTTGGAGTGACTCCTCTGACGTCACGGCCCAACGCTTAACCTCTCGCGAGACCACCGGCGTTCGCTTGAGACTTTGTTTGTACTTTGGCAAAAGAAATATTGCGGCGTGATCGCTTTTACCGAATGGACTAAGAGCCTGTGACTTGTACCCATTCTTAAATTGCGAGTATACATGGTCTAATATGTTCTCGCCTCTGGTGGGACAGGTCACATGCTGATAGAAATTCGGCAGCACCTTTTTAAGACGCGTGCTGTTGAAATCACCCAAAACCAAAATGGCAGCGTCAACATTAGCTGCCTGGAGTTTGTTTACCTCGTCGTGAAGTTTTGAAAGTGCGACCCCAGTGTTCGCGTGTGGTGGAATGTACACTCCGATGAGGATGATGGACGTTAACTCTCTTGGGAGGAAGAAGGGTCGACATTTTATCGTGATAAACTCCAGGTCTGGGGAGCAGTGGTTAGACAGTTCCTTTGTGTTGCCTAAATCGCACCACTCCTTGTTTATCATGAAGGCAATGCCGCCTCCCTTCGTCCTTAGTGACTCTTCTGCCGTCCGGTCCTTGCGGAGAACGAAGAAGTGGTCTGCCGGTTCTATTGCGTGATTCGGGACATCTGGACTCAGCCAAGTTTCTGTGAAACAGAGGACGTTACAATCCCGAATGTCCCTCTGGAATTGGATCCGTGCTCTGATGTCATCCAGTTTATTTCCTATCGATTGCACATTGGCCAACAATATGCTGGGCAATGTGGTTCTGTGTCGTTTGGACCTCAGTCTGTTTCGGACCCCGGCTCTCTTTCCACGTCTTCGCGGCGGCTTCTCCTGGTCTTGGCCATGGCCACAACAAAGGATCTCGGCGGGCCATTTCTGCTGTTCAGCGATCCGGTCCAGAGAGCAATCCAAACGGTAAGTTTTCCTTAATCCAATGTCAATGATTGACTGACGGTCATACACATATAATGCACCAACAGTTGGTGCAAATAAAACTCCTAATACTATAAAAATTAACAAAAGAAAGCACAGTCTCGACGGAGCGATCAGAAAGGCAGCCATCAGTGCAGCGCCAGTTGTTGTAATGCCTCGTCAGTGCCGCAGCACGAGAACCACAGCAACCCCCCGACCAAAGGGGAGTGGAAGATTGTATGCCAGTACTGTGAAGAGGAACATCGGCTGTATCAATGTGACACTTTCAAGAAGCTGACCACTGACGAGGTGAGTCAGTGGATCAAAGCCAACCGCCGCTGCTTCCGCTGCGCGCGCAGCCATATGGCAGCTGAGTGCCGTTTAAAGAAGAAATGCAGCAAGTGCGACGGCGCCCACTTGGAGGTCCTGCACGACATCAACAAGCGTCCGCCAGGAAACCAAAGTGGGCCCGTCACGGTGATGTATCAGGCCGAGGCGGTGGCACCACTACCGAAGATCCATAGGACCACCCCCTGGTGTCTTGACTGCTACAGCAGACACTGGGAGTCACGGTGCTACTCGGACGACCGCGAGTCGGCACCACTAGAGAAGATCCAAGGCAACCCACCAACAGGAGTGCTCCACATAGACCAGCATAGCGGGACCCCCCGAGTGCTCATCAAAGTGGTCAGAGTGCTCCTGAGCTACGAGGACAAGGTCCTGGACACTTACGCCGTCCTAGACGATGGGTCTAAAAAGACTCTCCTCCTCGCTTCCGCCGCAGCCCAGTTGGGCCTGCGGGGTGCCAAAGGAACAATGACAATCCGTACCATTAGAAGAGACCAGAAGACCATAAAGGGTGAAAATGTCTCCTTCAAGATAGGAGCGATCGAGCAGCCCGAGAAGCAGTATAGCATCACCAACGTCTTCACCAGCCACGACATAGGCCTGTCACAGTACACCTACCCCATCCCACAGCTGATGGCGAAGTACGTGCACCTACGTCAACTACCTATACCGCTTATCGACGGCGCCACACCGACCCTGCTCATAGGCTCCGACCACGCGGACCTCATTCTCCCAATTGAGGCGGCCCACATCGGACCCAAAGGATGCCCAGTCGCGGTTCAGACCCGACTGGGGTGGACGCTCCAGGGCCCCCTCTACGGACTTGACAGTCAACCCACGTTTACACGCTGCCTGCACACAAAGGTGAGCGACACAGGCCACTCTCTCGTACAGCCCGTTGAGAGGCTCTTGACATTAGACGAGAGGCATGTGAGAGAACCGTGGGCCCAAGAAGAGGGAGTTCCGAACTCCACCCCCCTCAGCTGCGCTCCAAGCGACGTAGCTGACCTCGAACCCAGCACCCCACACGACTTCTTGATGGCGCGGCCGGAACCGGCCCCTCCTCAGATGGGGTACAGACCGAACAAGAGGACCAGACGGAGGATGTGGAGACACAGCCAAGCACAGATCAACCAGTCTCAGGCCCGCTTCCTCCTAAGCTCCCTACCATCCCGTCCAGCCCGTCAGAAGCGGGTCAAGGACAGGGACAACTTGAAGGTGGACACAGTCGTTATGATCATAGACCAGTCACTACCCCGAGCTGCGTGGCCGGCCGGCCGCGTAAGCAAAGTGATCACTGGTGCAGACGGAAAGGTCAGAGCGGCAGAAGTTATTGTCCAGGGACGGACATACACCCGACCCGTGGCGAGGCTGATAGAGTTGCCAAGGCTCCCTGACTCCCTTGATGACGATCGTGACCCACTGACTTTGTAGATTGCCCTACTCCCCACAACAGACATTGCGTAGTTGACAGGACTATTAATCTGTCTTTGCTTTATCTAATTAGGTGCAGACTAATTAGGAGGCGGCTGTTACAAAGGGTCAGATTAAACCGAATATATATATTTATTGCTTGATATCCCTTGTATAATATTTGTATATCGTTTGATATCCCTTGTATATTCTTTGTATATATACACGGAATATCCCTTTACCTGGGTACAAACCAGACCATAATATTCGTTCTCCTATTGGATAGCGACCAACAAACTGGGTTTTTGTAGCTATCAAGATATACATAACAAATTTAACCTCACCAGTTCCACATATTATTTTTACGCACAGTTATTGGATTGTTTGAAGGCTCATGGAGTCCCATTAAGGATACCAATTTAGCACCACAGATATCACAAATTCTTCTATGAAAGAGAGACATCGGGAGGATTCATATCTGATTTTTATCATCACTTAATAACGTCTTCGTATGGAATCCTTCCCCTAGACTCAGTCTGGAGGAGGGATATACCAGACTTGGAAATAGATTTTGATTGGCAAGAAGTCTGGGCAAACGTTCAAATTGCGTCACGCAACCCGGACCATCAACAAATTAATCTTAATTATATTCATAGGACATACCTGACTCCTATAAGATTGAACAGAATGGGAGGCTTCCGGTATGAGAGCGGAAGAGTAGCATGCATGCGGTGAGGCTCCTGGTCAAAAGAGCGAAAAACGGAGAAATAAGGACCCGAAAAGTGTCGAAAAGTAATTAAAAATTAAGATGCAAACAAGAAGGAAGGAGGAGAAAACAAATATGAAGGAAAGAGAAATGGAGAACTCACAGGAAGAGGAGAGTTCGATGGAGCAGAACCCCCGAGGCGAGACCGAGAAGGAGCAGGCGGAGGAAGGGGGAGTCTCGGCTGAGACAGACAAGGAAATGCCAGGATGGGCCGTGCTCATGCAGGCCGGGATATTGGCGACCATGAAATTGAACTCGGACACGATGCAGGCGAACATGAAACTGAACTCGGACACGATAAGAAATGATATTGGGAAGTTACGGGAGGAATTGAGGAAGGAACAGGAGGACTTCAGAGGTGAAATTAATACAGAAATCAAAAGGGTGGATGAGAAGATGGCGGAACAGGACAGTAACGTAACAGAGGTACAGACTAGAACGGCGCAGATGGAGGAATGGAGCACAGAGATACATAAGGTGTTAACGTGTGCGATTCAAAAGCAAGAACAGATGGAGACAAAGATATCGGACATGGAGGGGAGGTCACGGAGAAATAACATCAGAATATGGGGATTGAAAGAAGGAGTCGAAGGGGAATCGGTGATCCAATATGTGGAAGAGCTTATCAAGGAACAACTGAAGGAGACGGGACTGGAAAAAATTGAGATACAGAGGGCCCACAGGGCGTTGGCTCCGAGACCGAAACCGGACAGACCTCCGAGGGCGGTGATTATTAACTTTCTGAGATTTGAGATTAAGGAATTGGTACTCAGAACTGCGTGGACCAAGAAGATAGAAATCGAGGGGAAAAGACTGTCGTTTGATCAAGATTACTCGACAGCGGTGGCAATAACACGCAGGTTCTACGCGGGACTGAAGAGAATTCTGAAAGAAAACGGAATGAAATTCCAGTCACCCTTGACCTCGCTAAGGATTCACTGGAAGGAAGGGACGGTGACATACGCGACGGCGCGGGAGGCGGCGGAGGAGATGAGGCGACGGGGGATGCAGATGGCGGAGGACGGAGAGGGAAGGAGACAGGAGGGCCAGACGCGGAGCCTGCAGCAGAGATTGGAGGGGGCACGCAGATGGACCAGAGTGGGAGATCAAGGCCCGGGAGAGGAGGGAGGAGAGAGGAGAAGGCCGAGGTGAGACGTGACAGACCGAAGGCGGAGACGGACGAGGAGGCCAGAGACGGAGAAGGAGGGGAGAGGAGGCGGGAGGAGACGAACGGATGAGTACACGCACAAGAGATTGAAAAACTATCCAAATAGAGACAAAATATAGAAACTGAAATAACATATACATAAAGGAGGAAAATAAAATAAAAAGGGGTACACAGAAGACACCACACACGGGTTTGGGAGGAAAGAGGGACATTGGAACATATGAGCCGCATTGAGGGGGACCTAGGAAATGGGGGTCTTCGATCAGAATGAAGGACAGAGCGCTTTTGACCAGGAGCACGACAGCAGTAAAAACAGTAAGAATGCTGGACAAATATGACGAGCGGTTGGGGGCAAAGGTTTCAAACCCCCAAGCCGTCAGGAGGAGGCCTCTCACTAGGAGAGCAATTACTCCTCACCCACCAGCAGGGGACAGGGGGGGACACAGGGACCCCCCGAACGCCTTGGGAGCACTTTATGTAAAGTTTATGTTTTTTATTTATGTTAATCATTATATGTATTCGGTGAAGAGAGCGGCGGCTACAACCGGAGGGGGGAATGAATGTGACATGGGGGGGACTGACAGACAAAAGAAGAAGAAAGATGACAATGGTTAAAGGTATAAAAATGATGTTGTTAAACGTTAATGGAATGAATAATGCGATAAAGAGGGGCAAAGTGATGTTGAAATGTAAAAAAAGTGAGATGGAAGTGATTTTTCTGCAGGAGACACATTTGGTAGCACAGGATCATGAGAAACTGAAGAGATTTGGATATGAAAATGCATACTATAGTTCCTTTAAACGGAACCTGAGGAGAGGAGTAATCACGTTAATCAAAAACACAGTCAAATTTGAATTGATCAAGGAAGTAAGAGACAAGGAGGGAAGGTTTGTTCTGGTGAAGGGGAAAATGGAGGGCCAAATGGTTACGTTAGTGAATGTTTATGCACCCCCAGAGAGTGAGAGGGATTTATATGAGACGATTTTTGATATGATAGTGATGGAACTAGAAGGGATATTGATATGCGCGGGAGATTTTAATGTAGTACTGAATCACGACCTAGACACCACGAGTACTAGAAAAGGACGGGCACCAATCAGTAGATATATGAATATTCAGATGATGGAAATGGGAATTACAGATGTTTGGAGGGGGATGCACGCCATGGACAGGGAATACACACATTACTCACACCCGCACGTGACATATGCGAGAATAGACTACTTTTTGATGACGACGGGGGACAGTTACAGGGTACGGGAGAGCAGAATAGGAGTAGCGGACATATCGGATCACAGTGCCATATATCTAACAGTAGATCTAGAAGGGAGACGGAGGAACACGATCTGGAGACTAAATGTAGGAATATTAAATAACAAGGGGGTGGTTTTGAAGGGAGACGGAGGAACACGATCTGGAGACTAAATGTAGGAATATTAAATAACAAGGGGGTGTGAGTCAGATCAAGGAGGAGATAGCCAGATATAAGGAAGAAAATGACAACGGGGCGGTAGATCCGAACATTCTATGGGACACACTGAAGGTGGTGATAAGGAGGAAATTGATGGAGAAGACAGCAATGCTGAAGAAGGCCAGAACGGAGACATATCACAATCTGATAGGGAAGCTGAAGAAGCTAGAGGGGAGACACCATATATCAAAAGAACAGGAAACGCTCGGAGAAATCAAAGAAGTAAAGGCCAGGATAAATAGGGAATTATTGACGGAAATATAAAAGAAGGCGAGGTTCATGAAACAAACGTACTATGAAGGGGGACCAAAAGCGACCAGACTGTTGGCTAGGAGAATTAGGACGCAACAGAAGTTGAACACGATACACACAATAAGGGATACAAAGACTAATGAAATATTGAGAGACCCAGCTGAAATAGAGAGGACATTTAGAGAATACTATGAGAAACTATACACACAGCCAAAAGCAGCGGGAGAAGAGGAAATAGAAGCATATCTGGAGAAGCTAGAGTTACCATCGATAGGGAAAGAACAGAATGAAGAATTAAATAAAATAATTACGGAACGAGAACTGGAAGAGGCAATTAGTAGAGCTAAAAACAACAAGTCTCCGGGGAGCGACGGATTCCCATCGGAATTCTACAAGACATTTAGAACGGAATTAGCACCCATGTTAGGGGCGGCGTTCAGACACACGATGGAAGAGGGAAAAATGCCCCCCTCGTGGAAGGAAGCCATAATCACCACGATTACGAAGGAAGGGAAGGATAGAGAATTATGTAGTAGTTTCAGACCTGTGTCCATACTCAACGTGGATTACAAGATGTATACATCGATAATATCAAAGAGATTTGAGACGTTTATGCCAGACATTATAGATGAAGATCAAACTGGATTTATTAAAGGGAGACAGACACAGGACAACGTGAGAAAGACATTACACATAGTAGAGGAGATACAAAAACAAGGTGGTAGCGCGGTACTGATTAGCCTAGATGCAGAAAAAGCATTCGACAGTGTGAGCTGGACATTTTTATATAAAACATTGATGAGGTTCGGACTGAACGGGAGGGCGATGAAGATGATCAAGGCGCTATATCAAGAACCGACAGCGAGGGTTAAGGTGAATGGCAGCTTGACGGATAGAATCAGATTAGAGAGGGCTACCAGACAGGGATGTTGTCTCTCACCGACGCTCTTCGCCGTTTTCATAGAACCACTGGCACAACTGATCAGACAGACCGAGGACATTAAGGGAGTAAGGATAAAGGGAACGGAATATAAACTAGGCCTATTTGCGGACGACGTGATAGTATACATGAGGCAACCAGACAAGAGCTTCCCGGCACTGATGGATCTACTGAAGGAATACGGCCACTACTCAGGATACAAACTAAACGTGACAAAGACACAGACCTTAGCATGGAACTATACCCCAACGACGGAAATTAGGGAACAGTACGGGATAAGATGGGACATGGACAAGATTAAATACTTAGGGGTGAACATCACGAGAGGGGTGGAGAAACTGTTTGAGGCGAACTATACACAGATAAATCAGAACATCAAGAGAGACTTAGAGAGATGGACAGTAATGCCCTTGGACTTCAATTCAAGAATAGAGGTCATTAAAATGAACATACTATCAAGGTTACTGTACCTATTCCAGTCACTACCGATACAAATACCACAGAATCAATTCAGGGAGTGGGACAGACTGATATCGAGGTTCATATGGGCGGGGAGAAGACCACGGTCAGATATAAAACACTACAACTACCAAAGGAAGAGGGAGGGATGGCAGTACCCAGCCTACAAGATTATTACTATGCAGCACAACTGAGAGCAGTGACGTGCTGGTGTAACGACAGATATGAGGCAAGATGGAAAGACATTGAAAAAGAAGGGGAGGGATACAAGGTACAAGCTCTGGTGGGAGATAGGGAACTATTTAAAGAAAAAGAGGGACTATTAGATCCAATCACCAAATGCACCTTGACTATATGGAACAGAGTAGTAAAAACACACAAATTGGAGAAGCAGTCAGTGGTTCTGAGATGGGTAGCACATGACAAGAGATTCAAACCAGGGAGGTTAGACCATGGATTCAGAAGGTGGGAGAGGGGGGGGGGGCAACAGCGATATGCAAAATGATAGAGAATGGGGAAATGCAGACACTACAAAAATTAAAGGAGAAATTTGGACTAGAAAACAGGGACCACTTCAGATATCTACAGGTTAGAGACTACTACAACAAAGAAATAAGGGGGGCCAAAGACGAAGAACAGAATGGAATAATAAAGATGATAGTATGGGCATACGAAGAGGGGCAAGGAAGAGTAATATCAGCAATATACCGGGCTATAATGAACAGCAAGGGACACACGACCGATTACATAAGGGAGAAATGGGAGAGAGAGCTAGAGATAGAAATAACAGGGAAGGAATGGGGGAACATATGCGAGGTGCAACATTCAACAACAGGATCGAGGATATGGAAAGAGTTTGGATGGAAAAACATAATCAGATTCTTTATAACCCCAGAGCTGAAGGGAAAATATACACCAACACAAAGAGCATGCTGGAGGATGTGTGGGAAGGAGGGGGCAAATCACACGCACATATTCTGGGGATGTCAGAAGCTGAAGGGGTATTGGGAGGAGATAGGGGAGGCAATGATCAGAATATTAGGATACGGATTACCACAAACAGGACTGGTGCTTTACTTAGGAGACCTGACACACTAGGGAATACAAGGGGGGGACAAATATTTAATAAAGATAATGTTGATAGCGGCCAGAAAAGCAATAACGAGACTGTGGTACAAGGAAGACCCACCGACAATAGCACAATGGGTAGGAATAGTGGAAGAAATACAGAATATGGAGAGGATAACACACATGCTGAGGTTACAGGAAGAGAAATTTGGAGAAAGATGGGGTAAGTGGGAGGATTACAAGGGGAACGAAAACGACATCACAGAGGAAGAACCAAATACACCACAAGAGGGCGAAGGGTAAAGGAGGAAAGAGGTTCAAAGAAGGTCTCTGAACCCATGTCACACACTTAATGTTTTCTAATTTCATTTTGGTTTAAGGTATGACAACTGTTTTATGTTTTTTATTTGCTTAAGTCAGTATTTTTTATTTTTCGTCTTTTGGATATACATTTTTTTATTTATTATTTATGTCTTTTAGTGTTGTTGATGTTATTGTATATGTCGTGTTGTTTGTCTATAAATGTTTAATAAAAAATGTAAGTTTAAAAAAAAAAGATTGAACAGAATGGGACTTAAACAAGATTCTCTATGTTCCTTATGTTCAAATGGGGATGAGGGTACATTTATGCACATATATTGGGATTGCCCACCGGTTAAAATATTCTGGGAAGAAGTGACCCAGCAATAATCAGAATTCTTATTTCTGAACATACCTGTACATCCCTCTGTATTGCTGTTGAATGATGTTTTTCAGTTTGCAGCCCCTATACAGCTAAAGAGACTAGTTTTATCCGGTCTCACAGCTGCTAAAAAGTTGATAGCATCACGATGGATTCAACCGGATAAAATGTGCCGGAAGGTATGGGTTATTATTACCTATCTCGATGTGATTTATCTAGAGATATCTACAGCAAAGATTTTAGGTGTCAGTGAAACCAACATTGCAATCTGGTTAGAAGTGGTGGAGAGAATAAAAGCTAGCATATGAATTGTAATGCCTGGTTAGAAGCGAATGAAAATGGATGGATTATCCAAGTGGGTGTCCGGGGGGGGAGAGCGAGCAAGATCATATGTATGTATTGTATTAGATAGCAAGTATTAGGTATATATCTCGTAAACTACATTTATATTAATTCAAATGGTGATTTACATTGGATGTTTACTGTTAATGCTTGTGTGTCTAATTTTATGTTATGTTTTAAAAAGACAAATAAAAAAATAATAAAAAAAACAGGTAATAAGACATAAGATGTACATGCTAAATCCCTGAGAAGGCACTGGGTCCTATGTACACTACTATACAATATACAGTTTTAACTCTGTCATTATGCTATACTTACTATATCTAAACTATACTATACTATACAAGAACCTGCCTACTGCCTTCACTGTCTACAACTCCTTTACACTGTAATCATAACTACCTACCTAAAACTACAGTATACTCTACCCATATAACTCTTTATGATAGCATTTACAATAATGCTGATGTAACCCTTTCACCAATGGCTCAATATAGAAAATACTTGTTAGAACAAAACTGTACTCAAAAGTATTGAATCCCTTTTATCTCCAGTACTTGGTAAAATGGTGAAAAGGACATCCCATTGTAAATTAAAACATGTCTAAGAAAATTATTAATCTCACTCTTTAATCATCAATGAGAGGCTATGGGAATTATCTTATTCAATTATACAGTATATGCTGGAATGCAATAATGTCACACACACAGTAACTCAGTTTGGATTTTGTATTGAACTGAATTCAAACCAAAAACACCAGTTCACTCTGGATTCAATATGAAAATAAAGAAAACAGAGCAGTTTCACAGCCTCTCTGTATGTTTCTCAGTCTCAGTATCTCTGTGCATTTGGATCTTAGGTTACAGTGGTTTTACTTGACAGTAACTTACCATTTCCTTGCATTTTACTTTGACAGATGTGTATACAGATATAAATATAAAATATAAATAAAGTTATTATTATACAGAGTACCAGCATCTAAGAATGAACTGCAAAATGAAGAGGACCATAGTCTCTCAGCCTCATTCTATCATGTTGCTGGTGGGATCTGACTGGAGGACATCTTCACTCATCAATGTTCCAACCAAAAATGGATGTCAAACGTTTAAAGTAAGGATGATGTCTGAAGACCTTTTGTGAAATGTATCTACTCAAAGTAAACAGTAAAAAGCTTTGAGAAATGCTACTTCTTTGATAGTTAGCTAGGTAAAGTATAGTTGGAGGAGGAAGTGTATTATAGTGCACTATATAGAGGACGTTCATTATTTATTAGTGTTTTACTATTTTTGATTGGTTTTCAACATTTCTGTTACCAGACTTATCATGTCATCATAATGTACATATATCATGTAATCGGAATTTATTAAAAACATTCACAAGGACCACAGGAAACATAGCCTTGTGAGCCATTTGTGTCTCACACTGGTGGTGACTTGTTGTTCACAGTCTGTAAGTAAATGAAAATCACTATTTAAATGCAGTGTATTTGTGTGTATGTGTTTGTGTGTACTTTCTGCTTGTAAATTCTACCTTCCAGAAGCATTAATAAAACATGAATACATGTATTTTACCAGGATACATAAAAAAAAAATTAAATAAATAAATGGTTTGTTCATGATTAGTTCATTATCCACGAATGCGTTATGAATACTTTGCAAATGTTATACAAATATAGTTATAAATGATTTAATAATCATTTATGAATGTATATAAATGGTTTGTTCATGATTAGTTCATTATCTACAAATACCTTATAAATGTATTATAACAGGGTGTTATTATAAAGTGCTACTGTATTTTTCTTTGATCTCTATTGTTGGAGTGTAGTTCAGTGCTAAAGTCTGTGTCTTCGTCACGTTGAGTCTATACCCTGACTGAGTAATATCCATATTCTGTCAGTAAATCCATCAGTGTCGGAAAGCTTGTGTCTGGTTGTCTCATATATACTATCACGTCGTCTGCGAACAGTCCCAATTTATGTTCTGTGCCCCTTATCTCCACCCCTTTGATGTCTTTGGTCTGTTAGTTAAGCCAGTGGTTCGATGAATACATCGAAGAGCGTCGGCAAAAGACAACAACCCTGTCTGGTAGCTCTCTCTAGTTTAATCCGGTCCGTCAGACTACCATTTACCTTAATCCTTGCCGTCGGTTCTTGATATAATGCCCTAATTGTTTTCATAGCGTTTTTGTCTAATCCAAATTTCTCCAATACTTTATATAGAAATATCCAGCTTACACTGTTGAATGCTTTTTCTGCATCTAGGCTAACTAATACTGCACTTCCTCCTTCTTTTTGTATATCCACTACCACCTACACTGTCTTCCTTATGTTATCCTGTGTCTGTCTTCCTTTAATGAATCCGGTCTGGTCTTCGTCTATAATATCTGTCATAAATGTCTCAAATCTTTTGGATATTATTGATGTATACATCTTGTAATCTACATTAAGTATGGACACTGGTCTGAAACTGCTACATAGTTCTCTATCTTTCCCTTCTTTTGGAATTGTAGTAATTATGGCTTCTTTCCATGAAGGTGGCATTGTGCCTTCTTTCATCGTGTGTCTGAATGCTGCTTCTAATATGGGGCTCAGTTCCTGTCTAAATGTTTTGTAGAATTCAGAGGGGTATCCGTCGCTACCCAGTGACTTACTGCTCTTTGCTTTACTGATCGCATTCCCCACTTACTGTTCTGTAATCTCTGCGTTTAATATTTCGTTCTGTTCCTTCCCTATCGATGGTAGATAAAAAATTTCAAAGAATGTCTCTATCTCCTCTTCTCCTGCCGCTATCAGTTGTGTGTATAGTTTCTTATAGTATTCTTCAAATGTCTTCTCCATTTCAGCTGGTTCTCTTAGTATTTTGTTTGTGTTCGTGTCCCTTATTGTGTGTATTGTGTTCAGTCCGTTACCCCTATCCTGCAGTCTTCTACCCTGTATCTGTCCCCTGTTGTCATGAGAAAATAGTCTATCCTTGAATATGTTGTGTGTGGATGCGAATAATGTGTGTATTCTCTATCTAGTGTGTGCATTTCTCTCCATATATCCATGATTCCTAATTCCGCCATTTGTATATTCATATTTGCTAATGTTTGTCCTCCATTTCTTTGTGCTTGTCGTGTCTATGTCATAGTTCAGTACTACATTAAAATCACCTGTACAGATTAGGACCCCTTCCCCTTCCATCGCTATGATATCAAAGATTGTTTCTAATAGATATTTCTCACTTTCTGGTGGAGCATACACATTCACTAGTGTTACCATTTGACCTTCCATTGTCCCCTTGACCATTACATACCTCCCCTCTTTATCCCTTATTTCCCTGATCATTTCAAACTTCACTGTGTTCTTAATTAGTATAGCTACTCCTCTTCTAAGGTTCTGTTTAAAAGAACTATAAAACAGATTCTCATACCCGAATCTCTTCAGCTTTTCATGTTCTTGTGATATTAGATGTGTTTCTTGTAAGAAGATAACCTGCGCCTCTTCTTTCTTAAGTTTCGTCATCACCTTACTCCTTTTGATCGGACTATTCATACCATTAACATCATTTTGATACCCTTAACTTGTGTCATATTTATTTTCCAAATGTTCTCCCGGTCTACCCATGTCACATAAAATAATATTTGTGGTTGTAGCCTCTGCTGTGTCCGCTCTCGTCTCCTCTCTGCTCCCTTTCCCCGTGTCTTTTCGTCTTTCTTCTCAGTTGATCCGCTTTGAATCAGTTCAGATCTCCTTCACCTTCCCATCCTCCTCTCCTCTTCCTCGTCCCTCGACCCTGGTCCATCTTCTCGCCTTCTCCAACCTCTGCATCAGCGTCGGTCTCTCTCCTTCTCCTCCCGGCACCTTCCATCCTCTCCGGTTCATGTCCCTCGTCGCTTCCCGCATGTTGTTGTACACCTTTATGCCTTCTTTCCAATGGACCTTCAGCGTGGTCATTGGTGATTGAAATCTGATTCCTTTTTCTTTCAGAGTATTTTTTATCTGAACATAGCTCTGACATTTTACAGCCACCTCTGTTGAATAGTCATGGTCGAAGGTTATCCTCTGCCCCTCCACCTCCATCTTCGTCTGCCAGGCTGCTCTGAGAATGTTTTCTTTGACTTAGAATTTCAAGAAATTAACTATAACTGCTCTCGGTGTTCTGTTTATCTGTGGCTTCGGTGCTAGGGTCCTGTGTGCCCTTTGAATCCCTATCTCGTCGAGGTCTGACATTTCCAATTCTCCTCGAATTAGGTTGTCTACATATTTGGTCATCGAGTCTCCTTCTATCCCTTCTCTCAGTCCCCATATTCGTATATTCTCCTTGACCTCCCCTCCAAGTCCGTTAGCTTTTCTCTCAACATTTTTTGTTGTTCGAGCGTCGCCATTAGAATTCCTTGTATTTCTGTATTCCATTCCTCCGTTTCAGCTGTCCTGTCTTCTAGCATCCTTATGTCCTTCTCTTGTTCCTGTAGTTTTCCATCAATTGTCTCGAGTCTCTTATTTATTTCTTCTCTGAGCTTGTCCTGACCCTTCTTTAATTCTTCCCTGAGTCTGTCGATGTTGTTCTGGATGTTCTGCGTGTTTGCTTGGATGCTAGTCTGTATGCTAGCTTGTAGCTCCACTACCCAAGTGGGTACCTCTGCTCTGTCGCCCTGCGTCATGCTAGCTTGAATGACCTCCTGCGTCACCTCCTCGTGTCGATAACTTTACTCCGGTGTTTGTACTTCTTCTGGGGTCACTTTTCTTTAGCTTTTTCTCGTGTTCATCCTTCCCTTTCTCTTATATCCTTGAATTGTCACTTTTTATTTTTTTTAGATAATTTTACTTCCTTTTTTCGATATTCTTTGACCGGGAGCTCTTTTCTATGGCCGCTTACCCGAACATCTCAAACCGGAAGTCCTTGTTATTAATTTCTTAGGATTTCTTTTAGACTGGTCTAATAAATGTTTAAGGTTCTTAGATGGATCCCCCCGCTGCCTCCTCCTCCTCCTCCTCCTCCTCCTCCTCCTCCTCCTCCTCCAGGGGTCACTGCAGGGCGCCACGGGGAGCGGCGTACTGGCTCATGTTAGGCAGGCCATGCATTATGCAGCAGCTTAGGCCACCGCACTGGATCTCCATGTCCTCAGCTACAGTCCACCTGTCGCTGCTCTGGTCGTAGCGCTCCACATTGGAGATGGTGTTGAAGCCATTGTAGCCTCCGGCCACGAAGAGCAGGTAATCCAGCACCCTGATGCCAAAGTTGCTGCGGGGGGTGAGCATGGTGGGCAGGGCGCGCCAGGAGTCAGTCAAGGGGCTGTAGGCCTCCGCGCTACGCAGGTCGTTTACTCTGTCAAAACCTCCCACCTGAGGACAGGACACATGAGAGGAATGTTTTAGTATGTGGTTAAGGCAGGCAGGCAGGCAGACACTGTATTAATCCACTTAGGGAAATGAGGGCATCACAGCAGCATTGCAAGTCAAATGATACATATCTATAAAAATATCTAGTATAAAGCATTTGTCTCTGTGTGCACCCACCACATAGACTTGTCCTCCATACGCAGCGACTCCCACTCCGCCACGCCTGCTGCTCATGGGGGCGATCAGAGTCCACTGGTTGGTGTCTGGGCTATAGCACTCAGCTGTGAGCAGACACTCCATCCTGTTGAAGCCACCACAGATGTAAACCTGTAATAAGAAAGAATATTCTAATTTAGTTTATATATTCCATTTTATTTCATTCTACTTTAATTGTCTGTTAATGTTGATGCACCAAAGGACCCAGACAAATTTTTTGTATGTGCAAGCTTACTTGGCAATAAAGACATTTATGATTTCTGATCTACCACCTTATGTTCCTCAGTTCCGCCCACCCTGTTTTCATCTACCACCTTGTGTTCATCTACCACCTTGTGTTCATCTACCACATTGTGTTCATCTACCACCTTGTGTTCATCTACCACCTTGTGTTCATCTACCACCTTGTGTTCCTGAGTTCCACCCACCTTGTGTTCATCTACCACCTTGTGTCCCTCAGTTCTACCCACCTTGTGTTCATCTACCACCTTGTGTTCATCTACCACCTTGTGTTCATCTACCACCTTGTGTTCCTGAGTTCCACCCACCTTGTGTTCATCTACCACCTTGTGTCCCTCAGTTCTACCCACCTTGTGTTCATCTACCACCTTGTGTTCCTGAGTTCCACCCACCTTGTGTTCATCTACCACCTTGTGTCCCTCAGTTCTACCCACCTTGCCATGGAGGGCTGCTGCCCCGGTTACGCTCCTGTGCTCCAGCATGGGTGAGATCAGTGTCCACTGGTTGGTTTCAGGCTCATAGCGCTCTGCGCTGTTCAGTCGCACGTGTCCGGTGAACCCTCCCATGGCATAGATACAGCCGTCCAACGCGACCATGCTGACGTAACCGCGGCGTGAGTGCATGGCCGCGACTCCAGCCTCTGATGGCCAATAGGACCTCCTGGGGCAGGCGTGGGCGGGTCAGGGGGTTTGGGAGCCTGTCGGAGCCAGGGGGGTTCAGGACGCTGAGGATGAGGGGCCTGCAGTCGTGGCTGTCCCTCACCACAGGGTTGTTCTGGACGTTGTTCAGGAAGTAGTCAGGCCTCATCAAGCCCATGCGAACCTGGGAAGAGACAAGCAAGTACAACTTAGACAGCGGTTGTAGACGGTTTCACTGGAATTCTGTTGCTAAGGAACAGTTTGGACCCAAATGTTTGAGAACCACTGTACTAGGCCCAGGGAACCTAGTGTTGTTTTAATGTATTGCACAGTAATACAATTAGTTACCTTGGGCAGCAGGGATGTGTGTTTTACGCTCCTCACGGGAGTGGTCGATCCAACGGAGGACGGCCTCGAACACCGTCTCCTTGCTCTTCATGTTCAGATCATCCCTTTTGATGATGTCCACCAGTTGCTGCGGGGACAGCTCCACAAACTCCTGTGAGACAGGCAACATCTCTTCAAAGTGGCACACGATTGTAACACTTCCCCCGGTCCTGTGGGACCAGCCGGCAACCCTCCGCCCGGTTCGGTTGGTCCAGGACCCAGACATTCACAACCCCCCATCAATAACCCTCATAACATAACATTGCCAACCGGTGGGCTGATGCAGATCTGGCATCAGCTCACACACCAGCTTATTATTATTTACTGCCAGTTATGTTTATTATGTTTATTGTCTGTGTTGTCGTTGTTTTCTCCACTTTGTTAGACTTGTGTTCCCCTGTCTGTGTTTTGTAAATATGTTTTAGTCTGGTTGTTTAATTGTTATTGTTTTCCCAGTGTGCTCTGTGTTCTGTTGTTTTTGTCTACCACACCTGTGTCCTGTTTGTAATTACCCTCTGTGTCTATCAGTGTCTGTATATTAGGTGTTGTGGGCCAGCAGTCCCTTGCGGGTTCATTGTTAAATGTTACCTATGTTTGTCAGTCGTGTATTGTTCCTGTCTTGTAAAGTAAACTGTTATCATCACCACGTCGACTTCTGTCTCATCTATCATCGTTATTTACTCTGCCACCTGGGTTCACCATGCCGAAGAAGCATAAGCGTAACAGATTGAACCCGCCGCCTAACCTGAACCTGGCAGAGAGGAGAGACGGAGCAAGCTTCGCGCTCGGGATCCTGGGCGCTTCTGTCCTGCGTGCCGACCAGGCGACTGCTCGGGATCTGGCACCATGGGACGCAGTGGCCGGGCCAGCGGCGCCGATGACATCGGGTGCTTGCGCCGCGGCCACTCCTGTGCTAGATCCCTGGGTGGGGAGTCGCCTGGTCCGCAGGGGAGCGTCGGGGAAGGGGCGCGGATCCCGACACCACAGCCTCAGGGGAGGGGGTTCCCAGGACCGCAGGTCTTCCTCGCCGGCCTGGTCGAGGTCTCCTCAGCCCTGGGAGGTTCCAGAGGACGAGCCACCACCATGGCAGACCTGGAGGACGACGGCGGATTCCGCTGCCGGAGGGACCCTGGTCGGGGGTCCTGCACCGCGTCCTGCCGTCAGGAAGCCTCCGGTTCGGGGTTCGGCGGTGGGTCTCGCCACCGTGGAGACCCCAGCCCCAGGTCCTACTCCGGAGTCGCTACCCCTACCCTCCATCCTTCCCTGTTCCAGTCTTCCTCATCAGCCCCCTCCTCCCGATCCAGTTCCCGCGAGCCCCGGCCCTCGAACCTCTCTCCCTCGAACTCTGCCACCTGGGTTCACCATGCCGAAGAAGCATAATCGTAACACACGATGAAGAGATAGGCCTTGCGCCTCAGGTCAGAGCAGCAGTAGATGTCCGCAAACCTCCAGATGCCGACACAGTTTTCCAGAGACAGCTGGCCTTCTAGGAAGTCACAGCACGCTCCTACTATGCCAGTGACGAGAAGCTGGTCTGCAGCCACCAGAAGCTCTTCCACATTCTCTGCTGTCACCGGCACAAAGCGTGTGTAGTCGTACTCTATGATGAGCTGCATCATACCCGGGGACACCCCAGGGATACTGTAGACTGGTTTCTCTGAGTCGCTCCAGCAAGTGAAGAGGGTTCTGTGGGATGCAGAGTATAGAGATATCTGATGAGTAAACAGTAGCAACATTCTGTCCTGTGTACTAATATATATTTTCACTGTAGAAGTATAGGGTCTTAGCACAGTAGAAGTATAGTATATTTTCATAGTAGAAGTACAGTATAGTATCTGTTTACAGTAGAAGTACAGTATAATATCTTTCTACAGGATAAGTACAGTATAGGGTCTTAGCACAGTAAGGCTGTCCCCAAAAAGTTATTTCGTCTTTCTGTGAGGGACAGCTGTCAATCACTGGCCTCTGCAGTTAATTAATTGCCATGCGGCATGGCAGGTGTGTGGGCTTGATTGCCACCTGATTGGTGTCAGGTGTGCAGTGCCTTTAAGTAGGTTTGGTTGACTATGTTTGGATGCTTGTCCATTTCATGTTTTTCCCTCAATAGTAGAGGAGTGTCCCAAGCTCATGCTTCTAGGGTTTTCTCTGTCTCTAGTGCTATTCTTTTTCTTGTTGTTTTCAACTGCTAGGCAGTGGTGGTTATTTTGGGATTTTTACCCAGTTATTTTATACTGGTGTTTTGTGTTTCCTACAGTTTAAATTTATTTTTATTTTATTCTTGTGTTTTCCCCCAACCTCTCTCATCGTTCAGCGAGGGGTAACTTTAAGATTCCCATTTTTGTATGTGTCTGCATGTGTGTCTGATAAGAGCTACAGGTGTCTCTATCTATCTCAATCACCTACTCGAGATAGAACCCTGTGGCCGCTCGATATCCCCCAGCGAGGTGCTAAACTCGCCAAGTTCTTGAGTCAATTACTATTTCTATCACGCTTACTTCATAGTCACTAGTTTAGTTATATCCAGTTGATATGAAATGTAAGCATAGAAGAGTTGTTAACCTCTTCTTTGTTTGTAATAAACCGAATGTATGTCTGGGAGAACTCTTATTGCCTATAATAACACTAATATAATTATCATCATTATTATCATCATCATTATCATCATTTTACGAAAGGGCTTGTAATACTGCTCATTTGAAAGCCTGATTGTATTACTTCACCATCACCGCCGCTATCCTCATTTGTGAGGAATGGTCTGTAATTGCTATAATATTATTATTATCATTATTTTACGAAATGTCTGTAATGCTACCCATATTAGCGTACTAACACGTAATCATTATTTGCACGCCCCAGTACCCCCTATCAATCCGACAGGCCCGTCCGTCCGTGGCACCGACCCTCAAGTCCTGCAGTGACTAGAGCATCGGTTTCCCACAAAACCTGACAGAGCCCATCGAACACCGAGATACCGGAACCCGCAAACAACAAACAGTGAAACTAAGCATTACTACCGTCAATAGCATATATATATATATATAATATATAACTTTAGCTGAAAAGCATTAACCAGCAATTGATTCAATCTGTAACATAGTCACCTCAAAGTAATGCAGGGCGCGGTCAGTACCGTGGCCCATTGCTGTAGGAAGCAGTCCAGCAACTCAAAAGATATTATAAAAAGTAATTTTTATTTAAGAAAGTTACAAAAGAGACTGTATTGGAAATGTCCCATTTAGTTAAAAGAATTATAAAAACAAAACAACATCTCATCTTTAGTATAGCATCGTCTATGCGCCTGGTGTATCAAGTCAAAAGTGAAAATCTGCTTCAAAATCTGAAAATCCTAGCTCCCGAAGTAGGAGCAGTCATTTATATATCACACCAAGACCCCTTCTCCATTGGTCCAAAAACAGTGATGTCACACCGATGTCATTCCACTAGCCAACCAACGTACAACACCTAACGCATTCCGCAAGGATGAACTCCTCCTTTTGTCTCTCTGTGCTGGGAAAGCACCTAGAATTCCATCTGCTATGGGTCCTTCTTGCTCGGAGCCGTCTCCCAAGGTCACCATCTCCCGGCACATTCCTACCCACTCTAACAGTAAGAGAAACAGACGAGGGAGACTGCTGTACTATATAGTACATGGTCCTTCTTAGCATGAATAGCCTAACACGCCTATATATACATATACAGATATATATACATAATAATTTCAACACTCATATACAATAACACTGATTCATATATCATTATAATGTATACTAGTTCTCTGCCACGGATCCCGGCCCTCTCTGCAGGCAGGACAGGAAAGGGTTAAAATGTGCCACCCTGCTCTTAGCTTGAGCTGGAGTGGAATCTTTCAAGGCCACATATAGAGGGAGCACATTCCTACCCATTCTAACAGAGACTGCATTATCAAAAAGGTTTCTGTTTCCATTCTGACTGCATATTAACTGTAACATAACATTAACATTAACTGTAGTATAGTTTTAAAGTGTATAAAGAATATACAGGTTATATAAGAATACAAAAAGACATCCGTCATATCATAGGCCTATTCCATTCTCCAGGATCACACAAGATATTGTAGTGTGCACAAGTCACTGTTCCAGAGTCTACAGTCCATAGTTCTCACAGTTTTACACAAGTGGGAGGAAGAATATACAGACATTCCTCATAATCATATATAATAAACATAAGAACAGGATGTCATTATTAAAAGTGTCATTCGTTGTCAGTGGCACTTCACAGTGTCCTACACCCCCCCCCAATCCTGACAGAGTTAGGGTGTGGGAAAATCAGGGTTTATTGAAGGCTAGGGAGTAAAAGTGTGTTTTTAGTCGGGACTTAAATGTCTCCAGCGAGGTGGCAGTTCTGATCTCCAGGGGTAGCTGGTTCCATAGCTTGGGGGCCACGGCCTTGAAAGAGCGATTGCCTCTCTTTTTGAGTCTGGTGCGGCGGGGACCAGCCGAGCCTGGTTGGAGGATCTTAGTGACCTGGGACCACTCTCTCCTCTTATTATCTCCTCATCTACAGTATAGATATAGAATTCTGTAATTAAACATATCTAAAAGCAAACATCTTATCAAATGGGGGTCAGTGGTCTGTGTCAATTTAGGGTTGTCTACCCTGTCTGCCCCCCGCCCCCTCCAGACAGGTGTCCCCCAGGGCTCGATCCTTGGATCCTCCTCTTCTCCCTCTACACCAAATCTCTAGGTAACATTATGATGTCTCATTGCTATGCCGATGATGCTCAACTCTTCCTCTCCTTTCCTCCCTCAGGTATCCATGTCTCTGAGTGGACCTGAGTGGGGGTCCGACATCTCCGCCTGGATGACGACCAACCACCTCAAACTGAACCTAAGCAAAACAGAATTGCTTCACCTGCCAGCCAAATCCTCCCCACTGACGACCTTTCCATCACAGTGGAGAATGTAGCCGTAACCTCGTCCATGACCGCCAAGAACCTTGGTGTTGTCCTTGACGACCGGCTGAACTTCTCCGCTCACATTGCCGCAACAACCAGAATTTGGAGATTCCTCCTGAGCAACGTCAGAAGGATCCGCCCCTTCCTGACAAAAGAAGCCACTCAACTCCTCATCCAATCAACAGTCATGTCTCGCCTTGACTACTGCAGTGCGGTCTACTGACAACCACCAACAAGCTACTTCAACTCATTCAGAACGCAGCCGCCCGCCTGATCTCCGACCTACCAAAGTCAGCCCATGTTACCCCACTCCTTACTCCTCAAAGGTGAAACGAATTTCCCACCACAGTTAGGACGGCTGAAATCCGACCAATCTTTCGCCGTCAAATAAAGACACACAACCTGGTACCTAATGGTCAATTATGAAGTCCATCATTGGGTTTTTTTTCATCAAAATGTGCAAG
Source organism: Notolepis coatsorum (assembly GCF_963971535.1). Taxonomy (NCBI): domain Eukaryota; kingdom Metazoa; phylum Chordata; class Actinopteri; order Aulopiformes; family Paralepididae; genus Notolepis; species Notolepis coatsorum. The sequence goes on along the minus strand of NC_140177.1, from coordinate 107,838,699 downwards.
ATGTGAGGCGCATATTCATATTGAAGGTTTGGGTGGCATTCTCCTTAAAGCTCTAGGGCAGGGGTGGCCAACCCGCGGCTCGCGAGCCGCATGCGGCTATTTGCCCGTCAATGTGCGGCTCTTCCATCGATAAAAAAAAAAAAATTACATTTTTATTTTTATTTTTAACTTTTTTTAAATGGTCCATTGGCATGTTCTTGGGATCTGAATCTAGGGACATAATAGATCAGTGTCAGAAATAGTGTGTCTGTTACTAGGTGTTAAGGATATTCTCAACCTGTGCCTTAACTGCACATTCAATACCAGTACCCAATAACAACAAGACACAATGTAATAACAGCTTATACTGGTCTGCAGAACAGGAGTGGTCTCTGGTCAGAGCACACTGAAAAACTTCCTGTTTCACAACCAGCTTTATTGGGCGGGGAAAGGACATGGACATCATGTGTTCATCAGGAAACATACAATTAATCATCTGAGACATGGCGCCCCCCATTGACCCTCTCGGCACATAGACATGTCTTCACATTACAATGGAAAGTGCTTATTACAGCGGTTTCTGTTTAAGGAACTGGTTTACATAACTGGCCCCAGAGAGGTCCAGTGGGACTTCCTGCTTTAGCTCAGAGGAAGAAAGCAGAAGCGTGTGTCTGTCAACATTGAGACACACATTCTGGCATTTAGAGACCTTATCAAACAGTACCTCAAAACTTAATGTATTCAGACATTTGTTGATAATAACAGATAGATCTAGTAATAACTCTAACATTTCCCTACTCTTATCACTAAATGGATGATAACATTTTAGTTTTTCCATTGGTAACCTACACCATAATTGTGGCAATACTGTAATTGCCGACCATTCTAAAAACATCTGTCATCATGTTTTTATCAGAGGGGGAATGCATGCAGTGGTGATTCCCTGAGCTCATTTATTGACCAGACAGTTAGTTAGAGCCGACAGCTACATTTCAAGCAACAGTTAATTAGAGCTGTCTGTCTGGGAGGTCCAAACTTTCATTGACCTTCCGTTAGCGAAATACATGTCTGTCACCAAAAGAGGAACTCCACTTTCTACCACGGTACGTGCATTTAACAGGAGGCATGTTAGTATAGAGACATGATGAATTACAATCATAGATACATATAGAATCAGGCATAATGACTATAGTCATTCATCTGTCATTCATTTGCAGATAATTATCATCTTTCATCAACAGTGCCTGCTTTTCTTCAAGAATGTCATTTTTTACAGCACAGTTTCATCTACATTATACTCGGGTGGCTCGTCTGGATCAGCGTAGCCAAACAGTGGCATGAAGATATGCACTATCAATGATATGAACAATAACGCACATATAACCATTATTGTGAAACCAGTTATCACGATCAGAACCTGCTCCATTTTTCTATATGTGTATAGGATTAGTTGTTTTCTTCACCAGGGTTGAGACGATCAGTTCCTAGCGAACTAACCCCCTTTGTAGCTGGACTTCTCTCCTATACGTCGAGATTTTGGCAGGAATTCAAGCTGGTATATTGTTATTGCGTGGATCCTTTCTTCTCTTTCCACTGAGGTAGGTGTGGTTTTAACAGCACATGATGTGGTCAGGTGGTGTTGCCCAGTTGACTTCTTCGGAACACCTTTCACCAGCACCTGGTCATCTGGTTTCTGACCTGTGGGGGAGATAAGAACTCAGGCAGATCATTTGTTTCTTTGATCGTCTTGTTTTTCAAGCATTCTTTTCAAGTATTATTTGTGCGCTTTCACCAACCCAACACTTTTGGGGGCAATAAACACAGTGGTTTCAGTTTTTGTATTTATTACCAAGTGTGCGGAAGCACTGCTATTCACATGCACTGTTACGTCATGCTTTTAGAACATGCATCAATTATTATAAAGCAGTATCTTAGCTTCCCTTCCTTGTGAGTTATCTTTACACCAGATTTACACCAAAAGGATTATACAAAAATAATTTTTGTTTTGTTATAGTTTTGGTACTTGGGAGCATAGCTAGAACATCATCACACATCATTTGTGATTCCATATGCTTTCAATGCTTTCATCAATCATCATAACATCATTTGTGATTACATATGTTTTTCAATGCTTTCATCAATCATCACAACAGCATTTGTGATTACATATGCACAACATCATTATCCCTCCTGTTGAACCTATGGTTCCGCCCATGGTTCAATATATATTTTGTTCTACATATAGATTTAGGTGAAACCCAGTTTCTCCTGTATAGTGAGTCATTTTTAATGACGTATCAATTAAGAAAGCGTTGTCTCTCTTTTTTTTTTTTTTCTTTTTTCTTTTTCCCAAGGCTGCTATTTGCCATTTTTTCCTGCACAATTGTTTCCAGCGGTGTTCGTCTTGTGTGCGGACATTTACATAATGCGAGTGAATTCGGTACTGAGACTAGTGGTGCCTTTCTGATATCACTGTGATTGCACGCTAATGGCGCCATGTGCACGCGCTCTCCCGGCGCGTGCGCGCTCCCCTCGCTTGAGCACAGACTAAACACACTGCCTAATTGCCTCAATGACTGGAATGTAGCATATATCATTCATAAGTTAGGTGTGAATATATCTTGAGAATGTATTTAAACACACCGGACGATTAGCGCTATTTGATATGCACAGTAGCCCAGGTGGGTACTTATAGCGAATTGGCGAGTGCAGCACATTCCTGTGTGCGTGCACGCTCTTTTGCTTAAACTCTTTGTCTGCACGGAGTGCAATCTCGTCCTATGAGCAACGCATGCCTGCATGAGACCATGTCTAAAGGTTGTTTCAATATACAAGTTAATCTTTTTATCATCTGCTCGTTTGCTTGCTCCACTAATAATACAAATGATAATAATAATAATTATTATTATTCGGCTGCCTGTGCAGGCAGGTATGGAGATCATTTTCCTCCTATGAGCAGTATCTCCATTGTTGTTACTGCGACTCTCGTATGTGTTTTGTCATACTGATCTTTTGGGCGATGAGCCATCTAAAGACGTCATGCATGTCTTGTCTGGGTTTTGTAGCCTGATCTGTTTCATGAATGCTACAATGTGGTGAGTCAGCCTCTGCTGGAGTCTAGAGTGTTCCTGGATTCAACATGGTGGATCGTTATTAACTCCTGCAGGGGGCTGTGACTCTAGACTATTCAGGGATCCAAAGTCTGCAATAGTTGCATTTTCCAATGAACGACATTAGTGGCCGTGTAGTGGTTGGTTGGTGCCTGTGCAATTTCCAACTTCCTGTTTTCATGCAGTCCTTTTCCCTGCCGTGAAATCTGATGACCCAGTTTGTAAATTAAAGAACATTTTTGGCATGTTCTTTAGGAATAGGTAGACATACATTTCTGTATGTTTTCTGAAAATATTGAAGGACTCTCACTGTACCCTTGTGGTAAGTGAGTGTAGGTGTATTTTACTCCTTCAAACGTAAATCCAAACCAATGTTGAGCATCTGGGTGTAATGGTATTTAAGAAAAATGCATTACTCAAATCTATGACTGAAAACACCTTTTTCTGTGTTTCTAAACTGTTCAACAACGTATTACATATTTATATGTATAGTTCAACTATAGTCTAGCAGACAACAGCTGGATACTCTATTGTGCTTGTCCATTAATGTGACAGAACCCTGAGTTCCAACCCATCTCTAGACTCCTCCCCCCCGGGTCTGGCCTCTCTGTAAGGGAGTCCGTGGCTCAGTCGAGTTTTCTCATTGCGTGGGGCACATCCCCATTTTCCTCAGTCTCCTGCTCCATTCTCCCAGCCACCCTGCCTCGGCTGCGTCTGCTTGTCTTTGCCTCATCTTACGCATTTTTCTGTGCAGTAATATTTTGCTCTGTGTACTTTAGTGGTTATGATTTTCATATTTAGCTCATCCACCACTTTCTTGCCACTTTCTGTTGTACAGTGGCCATTTAGATTATGTTTTCTCCTTTCACTACCCTATGTTCTATATTTTTTCCTCATTTTTTCCACATGTATCTCTCGTCTTTTGTGAGCACTTTACTCTAAATGCCTTGCCTCTATATTATAACGGACGTGGTTTCTAACGTTATATAAGACGACTCTCCTATCTATTTATCTATCTATCTACCTATCTATCCACATATACACATATACATATACATACACATGCACATATATAAGCAGGTTGGTAGTTCTTAATGCAAGTCTTTATTCATAGTTCTCCATTTATAGGCTGTAGTATTAGCCTCTTGCTACCATTTCCTTTGTCGAGAGAGAGAGAGAGAGAGAGGGAGAGAGAGAGATATAGACAGAGAGAATGTGCACACTGGGTGGTCCATCCGCTTTATGCCTCCCCTGAGTCAGCCCGTACACTCCCGACTCCGTCATCCAGCGGCCGGCGCGTCCACCAGCGCCAGGATGGTGGAGTGTTGAGTGAGTTGCTGACGGGACCAACCCGACCCCAGTCCCAGGGTCGCTTAATATAGTTTTTTTCTTTTTCTTTGGGGGAGGATTCATCAACTAGTGTCGGCTGTTAGTTCATTTATTTATTTAGGTCTCGCCGTGTCATGCGCAAGAGGGAGTCACATGCTAGCCTGCTGGTTTCTACCCCATTCTCTGTCTCTTGGCAGTAGTGTATATATTTAAGATCCTCGTTGGCCTCCATAAAATGTCCCAATGACCCCCATTCCGGTACCACTGCCTCATCTGGAGGCAGACCGACCACCTCACGCTCTTTGTCACTAAGCTGCGGGATGTTTTCATCATCTTCATAATGCGTTTCGGCTTGGCACAAAGCTGACATAATCATGTCAGACACTTCCCATTCTTCTTCATCACTATCTTGAAAATCGCTGTTACCGGTCATAGATAACTCATGCTGCAGGTATTCGTAATATTTTCTCAGCTCTTCCTCCGCCTCTGTGTAACCTGACTTCAGTACTTGTTCACCACTGGGAGAACAGCCTGGTTTGTCTGTCCCACCACAGCACAATTCACATTTCATGTCTTGTGTTGTGGGTGTAGGTTGATTACTGTTCATCTTTACAGTCGTTCAATATTATCAATATTATTTACTCATGTATATTTCTCAGAGATACCTTTTTTCAGTTTAGCAAATCCAGTAAAAAACCCTCATGAATGACTCCTTATTGGTCAATTGGAACTGCAGGAAGTCAAGCTTCTACAGTCCTCCGCTCGGAGGATCCGCGGCCTGTTTTAAAATTCACACAGTTCTCCAATCTTTTAATTCATGAGATTAATTCCTTTAGCCAACTTCTAGTATCTCTTAGAATTATACCATATACTCACATTCTCACTTGTGTACACAAAAACATTCACTAGCACCTACTAACCGTTACTATTTCCCAGAAATATTTTTATCGTAACTTTAGTGCCCCTTTCCGGTAGGCGGCAACCAGTGCTTTCAAATATTCACAAACACATACTAAGCGTAACCTTAGTGCCCCTTTTACAGGTAGGCGGCAACCAGTGTTTCTTTTACAATGAATATTTATTATAGATCTGAACACATACTATTTCCGAAATAGTGCCCTTTTTCAGGTAAGCGGCAACCAGTGTTACATAATCATTTTTTGTTCTTACCCTCGTGTGTTGCTGTTGTTGCTACTGGCGTTCTGGTCGGATCCCGTCAATCCCTCATTCAGGGGAGAAGAAGGCAGTTGTTATCGCCGGCCGGACTGGAATTCAACACGTCCGGACTTTCCGGTTCGAAGGACCAAATTGTTAAGGATATTCTCAACCTGTGCCTTAACTGCACATTCAATACCAGTACCCAATAACAACAAGACACAATGTAATAACAGCTTATACTGGTCTGCAGAACAGGAGTGGTCTCTGGTCAGAGCACACTGAAAAACTTCCTGTTTCACAACCAGCTTTATTGAGCGGGGAAAGGACATGGACATCATGTGTTCATCAGGAAACATACAATTAATCATCTGAGACATGGCGCCCCCCATTGACCCTCTCGGCACATAGACATGTCTTCACATTACAATGGAAAGTGCTTATTACAGCGGTTTCTGTTTAAGGAACTGGTTTACATAACTGGCCCCAGAGAGGTCCAGTGGGACTTCCTGCTTTAGCTCAGAGGAAGAAAGCAGAAGCGTGTGTCTGTCAACATTGAGACACACATTCTGGCATTTAGAGACCTTATCAAACAGTACCTCAAAACTTAATGTATTCAGACATTTGTTGATAATAACAGATAGATCTAGTAATAACTCTAACACTAGGCTTGAGTAAATTGTAACCAAAGGAGAATATCAATTCTATAATTTTTTTTAATCTTTGACTGTGAATAACACCATGCTAAAATTGACCAGACCTGAAAAATCTAAGCAAATGAATAAAGGGAAGATTATTAAACAGAAGGTTTTGTACTGAATTCTGCCATCTTTTTTATAATGTAAATTTCTCCACCATTTTTCATCGTATTGCAACACCGTTTTTTGCAAGACGTTCACAGAAAGGTAGAGAAACCAAATGCGTTCTGTTTTATGGCAATAACGTTCAGGTTTGTGGGAGATAATCCCAAAAAATAAGAGAAATAAAAAAGTAAATCCAGAAGTCAGATGATTGACAGGGGCTGGTGTGAGCTGGGTAGGGTAGTTTTTCGAAATTCGAAAGCCCTGAGTCTCTTCCTTCAAAAGACTACACTCACTTTTGGCTGTGCCACTTCCTCCTGTCAATATGCGCCGGATTCCGACTCAATGCCCTGAGATTTCTATAATCTTATATTTCACTAATAACAGTTAAAATAATTGGTAAACAAACGTAATGCTGAAAATATACACTTTTACTGTATATCTCGGGCTTAAGAGGTTAACCCTGTGAGGCCCAAATTAAAAAGACATTAGCAACTTCAGAGGCCGGAGGGTGGGACATATAAACACATTTACTATCAAATAGCATTGTGAGGCTGAACAACAGGACCAATTGACTATAGGCCTACATGTGCTTAATTTCTTTTAAATAAACATTATTTTTTTTTATTTTATTTTTTTTATTTCTCTTTCTCCAATTTTCTGTTTTTCTCCCCGTCCCAATTTAGTCGCTGTGCCAATTCCCCCCCTCCCCTACCTGGCTGCTGTATGCATGTTCTCCTACAAGTCGGTACAAGGGCGTCCCGAAGCCGACCACACGCTTCCTCCGATACGTGTGGCGACTGTCAGTGACGTCTTTTCACTTGGCAGCGAGGACTCTCATTGGTGAAGTGTAACGCGTGGGAGGGCACGCTATCTCCACCAAGTCCTGCCCCCGCTGAGCAAGCGTCGAGACCTGACCTGTAGGCGTCGCTGTCCACAACGCCAGATTCCCACCCACCAGCTTCCCACCCCCTAATACTGCCAATTGTATTAGTATGAACGACCAGCCAAGCTGGTAGCAACGCAGAGAGCTGGGCTCGAACCCAGCATCTCCTGCGTTGGTGACGAGCGCAATCTCCACTACGCCACCTGACCGCCCTATAAACATTCTTTTTTTAAATGGCTAAAAGTGATTTTGTAATTTTGCAACCGTGGGTCTCACAGGGTACTTTTAACCCTGTGAGGCCCAAATAAAAAAGACATTAGCAACTTCAGAGGCCAGAGGGTGAGACCTATAAACACATGAAGGGTGCCGTGGTGTAGTGGTTAACACTGTCGCCTCACAGCAAGAAGGTCCAGGGTTCGATTCCCGCTTGGGGACCAGGTTTCCATGATCCCAGGTACCCAGGTGGGGTATCTCCCAGGCCTTTCTGTGTGGAGTTTGCATGTTCTCCCCGTGCTCGCAAGGGTTTCCCCCCCGATAAGATAAACCCAATGGAAAAACATGCACAACAACAGATCGCTAACGCTGTGGCGTCCTTGACGAAGACGGGCAGGAGCACTTGGATTGGTCCCCTGGCGCGGCCCCCGCCGACGCCTGTCTGCTCCCAGCTGCCCTTGGGGGGAAGGACGACGGGATGGGTTAATCGCAGAGATGAATCGCATCTGCGATCCTACAAAGAACAATGCATGCGTGTGTGTTCCGGTGTGTGTGTGTGTAACCGTGTGTGCTAACCGCTAAAAACATTGAGGATAGTTGCATGCCAATTAAAGACCTCTGAACAGGTCCTGCATTATATATTATTATTATTATAGTGACTGAAAAAAAAGGTTGAGAAACGCTGGTATAATATGGTGTGGCTCTTTGTGGTACCACAGTCATTTTTGTGTGGCTCTTAGTCTCTGACTGGTTGGCCACCCCTGCTCTAGGGTCCCCCAATTGACAGACCGTATTAATGAATGTTGTGTTTCTTTTTCAAATGTAGCCAAGAGTAAAGACCCTAGCCCTATCAAAACAGCAGTCAAAGTGTATATTTTCAGCACTAGGTTTGTTTACCAATGTTTTTAACATTTTTCGAAAATACGAGTTTCTCTAAATCCACTGACTAAATCCAGATTTAACACTGCCATTTGAAAGAAGAGATTTGGCCATATCCATAGATGTATGACTTGGCCATAATAAGGTAATTTATAGGCCTGATATTCTATATTCTATATTCAAATTAGTGCTGTCAATCGATTAAAATATTTAACTCGATTAATCGCATGATTGTCCATAGTTAACTCGCGATTAATCGCAAATTAATAATTTTTTTCTACCTTAAACGGATCTTTTTCAAGTTCCAAGTTTTAATACTCTTATCAACATGGGAGTCAACAAATGCTTGCTTTATGCAGCCATTTAACACAAAAGGATGACCCTCATGCATTGCAAATGTGCATCAAATTCAAAACAGAGTGATGCACAACATGTAAAAAAAAAATGTAAAACAATGAATAAAGTGTGCATGAAATAATAGGGGAAAGAAAACGTTAGGAACTTGTTACATTTACCCACACAAGGGCTGATTAATCACACACCCCCCCCCTCTCTCTCACACACACACACTCTCCCAGCTCTCTTTTTCTCTTGCCCCTTCCTCATCTCTCTCACCCCCCTCTCTCTCTATATTTCACACACACACACACAGACACACACACACTTCAGAAACAAACATAGTATCAATGAGAGCATCAATAATACACCTTAGTGAAGTCTAGTAAAAAAAAAAAAAAAAAAAAAAAAAAAAAACATTCAGCAAGGGACGCCGGGTCCGGGAATCAAACCCCGGTCGGCCGCATCGCGACGCAGTGTGTTACGTGGTTCGCCACTTGGGTGCCCCCATCACAACACTCTTAATGTGTATTATCTAGTCATCACAACGTCTAGTCATCACAACACTCTTAATGTGTATTATCTAGTCATCACAACACTCTTAATGTGTATTATCTAGATTGATTGATTGATTGATTGAAAACTTTATTAACAGATTGCAGAATGGGTACAGTACAGTACAGCTCAATACATACAATTGTTAAGGGGATGCAGACCAGAGAAAGACTTTCGTCTTGTTTACATCAGGGTCCCCCATTTTCAATTCATCGTAACATATATGACATATATGACATACAGATAGACAGTACTGCTACATCTATACATTAATGACATACCAGATTTGCAATTACAGTACTGTTTGTGATACAAAAAGAGTCCAGAAAAAAAAAATAGTATATACATTTGACGTAGAAACTGTACATTGGATTGGGTAGGTGGGGGTGGGGGGGGACTGTACATTGGAGGTGGGGGGGGGGGGGGGGGGGGGGTTGGGTAGGAGGGGTGGGTGGGGGACACTGTACAACTGTACAAACAAAACTGTACATTGGATTATTGACAAGACCATACTTGGTAATTTACTGTACATTGGAGGGGGTTGTATTCGGACATTTACAGGGGCCAGTTTCGAGTTGCAGTCTCCCTTAGGTGTTTTTTGAGAGTGTTTTTGAAAGTGGGTAGTGATTCACATTCCTTTACAGCTTTGGGTAGGGCGTTCCACATTGATGTGGCATAATTGCGAAACGTGTTTAGTCCCTTGTTTGAGCCGAATCTGGGTTTAACATGATTTGTGGAGCTCCCTCTGGTGTTGTGATCGTGGTATTCACTGACCTTTGGGAAGTATTTTGTCATGTACATGGGTACCTTGGTCGTGTAGTGTATCTTGTAGACCAGGCCCATTGCAAGTTGCTGTACTCTGTCGTCTACTCTAAACCATCCTAGGTTGTCAAAGTGGGCAGGGGTGAGGTGGGTTCTAGTCATTGCAACACTCTTAATGTGTATTATCTAGTCATCACAACACTCTTAATGTGTATCTAGTCATCACAACACTCTTAATGTGTATTATCTAGTCATCACAACACTCTTAATGTGTATTATCTAGTCATCACAACACTCTTAATGTGTATCTAGTCATCACAACACTCTTAATGTGTATTATCTAGTCATCACAACACTCTTAATGTGTATTATCTAGTCATCACAACACTCTTAATGTGTATTATCTAGTCATCGCAACACTCTTAATGTGTATTATCTAGTCATCACAACACTCTTAATGTGTATCTAGTCATCACAACACTCTTAACACATTGACGACCGGCCCTCGCCATCTAATATGTGGCTGGAGGACAACGCTTTGTAAACAAACCGATGTACTTTTGGATAGCTATATATATACTTTATAGTATTGCTATCTGTCCATTCTCATTGTCACTTGAGTGCATAAACCGTGCCTTCATAATGGCTTAAAGAAAATAAAAATCCATCGGTTGGTTGTCATTTTATAGCGTCGTGAATATAAGCTTTATCGCAGTTTTCGTCTCGTATTTTTTCTGGAAAGCTAGATATGAGGCTAAAGGCTACTCACGTTATATCAAACGGCATTTCTGTTGTATATATTCGAATGAAATAAAACAACCGGCTTATCATCCGGACTATTACAGAGCATCTATGGATGAAATGGGGGCGGCGGGGGACGCCGATTAGTATTATTGATTAGCAATACAGTGTGCGTTCAAGTAGCCACATTCACTGATCGATCGCTTGCGTTTTACAACAATGTCTGATCCGGCTGTAATTTGGGTGAAGAGTGTCCTACCGTCAGCCCATGTGATCGCCGGCAGCATTTCCCCATTATTCATCGGCATCTGGTAGATCGATATGTCCATTGGCTGATCATAAATCCCATTATTCCAGGCTGAAATCTGCGCTTCGAACCGTGATCAACGGTGGAGGATGTTCGCTTGGGATCCAGGCTCATATGAAACGCCCATAGACAGTAAAAAAAAGAAATTATCCACTCGCCCACAATGATACTGCAGTGGAGCGATGGCGCCCCTAAGAGGATCTGGCCGGTATTGCATGTCGCCGATTTCAAGGAGGCGGGTAAATCTGCAGAGTCGATCGGGGATCTTGATCCGTTTATTAATATGGAATAAAACAATAACAACTTGCCACGAGTTAACTCGTGGCTCTGGTCCTCAACGCATGGCACCAAAACCTGAGTTAACTCGTGGTTGGGCGGCAAAGTGTTAATGTGTATTATCTAGTCATCGCAACACTCTTAAAACCTCTTAACCTGCAATGAGTCTCCTGGCCATTTTCGTTTTCGTTTAAAAAAAACGAAAAATTGAAAAAAAAATTAAGAAATCAGTGATTAGGAGTGATTTTGGTAAACTGTGTACAAAAGAAAAAAGTTTTCTCATAGACTTCAATTCATTCGGCTGTTTTTCTCTTCCTGTTTTCGCTCAAATTCGTTAGTTTTTCACCAGATTCCTGATTCATACATCCCCAGGTGGGGTATCATTGGAAAGCCACACTCATTTGAAAGCCACCGCCACAATACATTTCGAGATCGGATCTAGATTGACGGAACTACTGCGCCAAGAGTCGGGAGTGGTATTTTGCGCAATACTGTGTACTTTGCACAAGCCTCAAATAACGGCATGTAACTCGAGAACAAAATATGCACACCCGAGCCACTAGGGGTTGCCAAAGTGCCGGTGGGCAAATCGTCCTAAAAAGGTCCCGCCGGCGGGACGTTGCATGCTAAGAGGCTAGACAAAAAAAATCTATTTTCGATAGGTACAGATGGGAAGAAGAGCTTTAATTGCATATTAATTAATTAATTAAAAATACGTATGATACTGTACACGGACATGCCACCAGGGGTAGTACAACAGACATCGTCCCAGTGAGATGTAATAGAAAAATAGGCCAAAACTGTATAGGCCAAAACTGTATTGTACCCCCCAATGTCTAGTTCAAAGCCACCGCCAAGGCTTGTCTCAACATGCCCAGGTTTGCGCAGGAATACGAGACAGAAATAAGGTTGGCACTAGATTATTCACTGTACGTATAAATACGTCGCAGGTGGATACAGCAGTAGTCTTGTCTTATCCTAATACGTTCGTTCAACGTATCGTTCGTTACCCTCAAACGTAAAAGCCTTCATCACGAGTCAACGACCAAGTGAAGTGAGCAACCGTGCATCTAAATAGCGCACTTAGAACCGCGTGCGAATAGGATAGTAAAAGTGTCAGAGCTTAGTGTAATAACGTCAAGTTCGACCTAGTTAATGTGAAGTACCGCGCACCGGAGAATCTACACCGGTGAATGCAGAGCCTTTTCCGGCTGGATTATTGCTTTGGTCCTGTGGCTGTTGGAGCGGAGAATCGTCTACACCCACTGCTGTGTGGGATTTACCCGTGAGGAGCATCACTCGAGCCCGTCTCTAGGAGAGGCTGGCTGGTTTTCACCTATGCTGCACGCATACTTGGATTATAGCTGCTGCTTTCGTCTGCCGATCAAGGGAGTAATGTACCGCCTCCCGTAGCTGGAGCTTATTGATTCCTCGGTGATCCAGACTTTTGCATTCGAACATTCCTCTCCCCTGCTGGCTTACAACCGAAGGGAACCCCTTAGTATCTCCAGCTAACCTACTAGTGTACCATATATAATTCTTATGATACAGGTGGTATTAATTATCCCCTGCGTAATATGCTCATGGACTTACGCTCTTGACCTATTCATGCACATTCTTCGCCTTACAAGCGCAATTCATAATTATCATTCTGTAACCTACCGTTGCTATAATAATAAATATTCTAAACAGTATTTCTTGTGAAGCCGTGTTGTTGTGGGAGTGTTCATCACATATACCTGTGTACTGTATGGCCAGTAGTAATGTACATAACGCAGTAGTGGTTTAATGATACCATACTTATTCAATACAGTCAGGGAATTGTACCCCTCAGTTACACCAATGATGAAGGACCACAATGGAAACAAGCCTATGGCTTTATTGTATTTGAATCCTATTGGTAAATGGATAAATGTATACCTGTTCATATTGTGATCAAATGTATATGTGTGATTTCCATTCTAAATCAATAAACTATTCTATCTATCTATCTATACGTGAAATAGTGAAATTCAATGAAACATCCTTGATGGAAGGTGCCTATGACTCTCTGCCCTCTCCCTTCACTTCAAAGCCAAGTTTCTGACTAAAGTCTTAGTCCTATTTTACAACACTAGGGATAGTTGCATCAGATTATGTGTACTGGAAAATGCTATCTCATCTTTCTCTCTACTTCCTTCCCAGCCTTTCCTTACTGTATAGGTTCACTGTCAACGAAACCAATGCAATACTGGAGCAGAGCAGATTGCGGGGATGACTGATAAATACACCTTATACAACAAACGTCCAGTTTACTAACGCTATATTTTCATTTACTTGACCAAATTATGTAAGTGATTTATAATTTTAACCATTTATCAGTTACGAAGTAATTTATGATGTCTGTGGTAAAGCAATCACTTGTCTTGAACTAGACACTTTTCCCGCTCTAAGACATTACTATGAGTCTGTAGCGAGCTCTCTGGGGTCTCACCTTCACATCCATGCTCATTTCATGGTAGTCCTATAGGGTCAAAACCATGCAGTTATATGCATGCAGTACAAAGATGTTATTGCTTTTTGGGAAAACCTTTATGGATCCAAAGAGCCTTCAAGTGCATTCATGTGTGATGATCTGAGCAGATAGCTCCTTCAATATGATTTGATTAGAGATAATCACATGTCTTGTCATCATACAGCACAAGTACAGTACAACGAAGTTTGGCATCCAACCAGAATGCAAATGTGGCAGTAAAGTGCAACAGCAATATACAATGTACAGGATATTAAACTGGGTACAAAATATACAAATTAGTACTACTGAGTGTATACAGCATTTGTACATGCTATCATACAGAGCTAAGGGTTATTTGCAGGTGTATAGTAAGTATATAGAGGGGTTATATGCACTTATATTCTGCCAAATGGATATGCAGTAAATGCAGTAAATATATAGAATATAGAATATAAATATGTGTAGACTATAGTATGAGGTGGGTAGTTCAGATTATTATGATTACTATTATTACAGTGTAGGGCAGGTTGTACACTGGAAAGCAGTAGGTAGGTATAAATTAATTGAGTATAGGCAACCAAGTTCAAGTCGTACAGTACGGGGAGCAGAGCAGAGTTCAGAGAGATGACAGCTGAGGGAAAGAAGCTATCAATATGAGTGATACTGTTTACATTGAATGTACATTGAATGAAGTGGGATAGAATAATGCAGATATGAATTAAATCATATCAGAACCTCACGTTCCAATAGGCTTCTTGCATTTCTGTAATCTGTTACAAAACATGATAAAGGTCATAGTATGCACTCAGTGGATAGTGGGGCGTAGAGATAAAAGTAAAAATAAGTAAAATAATAGCAAGGGTAAAATGAGCAGACATATAAAATCACAGTTTTTCACATTAGGATCTAACATCCCAAAAGGCCACCTTGTTTATGGTTTAATTGAGTTTTAGTAGAATAGAAAATACATGAATGATGAAATGATCACATAAAGTGCAGACATACTATAAAATCACAGTTTTTTACAGTACAATAAAACATTTCTGGATTACTGTTTAACAGTTCAAAGTCGTCTTTACCTTCTGTTTGGTATATCCACAGTTTAAAACCTCACAGTTTTCCCTCTTGTTTGATACCCACTTTGACCCTTCAAACCTCCCACACAGGGCAAACCTCCCTCTCAGGGCACAGTTCCCTCTCTCAGGGCGCAGTTCTATAGGCTTGGGTCTGACACAGTTTTAAAGCCTGACAGTCTTTCTTGCTTGATACCCACACAGTTTAATACCCGACAGTTTCAAACCTGTAATAAAAGCAATAGACAGAGTAAAATAGTACAGTGCAATAACAATTATAATAAATAATAAAGACACCAAGACTTGGTCTGTAAAGCCTTTCACATTTCCTGCTCACAGTCCCAAAATGTCCCGCCTATCTGTCATTGACTAGTACGGATGTCCAGCCTCTAAAATAAAAGAGAATAAAAACATAAAAACATAAAAACATGGGGAATAAAACATAGAGAAATAGTGCAATGTCAATCACAGAGAAATAGTGCAGTATAATAATGGTTAATCACAGCACTATGACACTTTACTCCACTAAACTAGAGGCCTAAGTGTATGTGTCTAGAAACATTCAGAAATTTTTCTTCGCCATCCAATCACAGAAAATAAATTAAACTCTTTGAGGGATTTTTGACAGTTTATTTCCAATTTACGAGTGGTCAAAACGGTTGGGAAATGCACCAAATCTGTGTAACTAATGACGTCAACCTCAAACCTATGCCGCAGCAGCAAAATAATCGATCAATCAATCACTTGAACACAACACATTTCCCAGATCATTAAACATTACATTAGACTGAACACAAACTCTAACCAAACACTATTATGTAAACAACCTAGGAGTGAAGGAGTGCTTCTCACCTGACTCAGAGCAGGGGTGCGGCAAACACAGGACTCCTATAAATGAAAGCATGTCTGGTATTTCATTCACAACATTCCCAAACCTCAACTAAAGCGCTTCACCTAGCACCATCCACACCTCGCCCCCACCCACCATGCTGAGAAGAACACTCACGCTCCACTCTCTCCTGACCTGGCTGTCTCTCCTGCTATCCCTGGCCCACCAAGGTGCACCCGATGCAGGCCTAGAGGAGGAGAGTCAGCGGGGCCTCATCCTGGAGGTCGTGAAGATGGGGATCCTGAACTCTTTGGGGATGGAGACTGCACCCCGGCCCGCTGAGAAAGCCACAGAGCAGGATCTGAGGGTGATGTACCGCCGGTACCGGGAGAAATTGAGGGAGCTGAGAGGGAATTCCAGCCAGCCGAGGAGGGAATCTGGACGTTCCCTGAAGGGGATCTCCACTGTGCTCTTCCCAGCCACAGGTGAACTGTCCAAGAGTAAAGGCACACTACAGGATTTGAACCCGATTTATGAATGATTTTATTTCTTCTTTTATAAAACAATGTACAGTAGTAGGACATTATATATATATATATAATAATTAAAAAAAAAACGACCGAAAAGGTGTAGGATGAAGCCGAGGCTTGTATTGCCTACCCTTTTTACATTACATTATTAATAATAATACAAAAAATACATAATTCAGTCATCATTTTGCAAAAACAAAAACAAAAGGTTATGAACGTTTCATAGTTTTAGTGTACAGTACACTAGTGTACAGTAATATACAAAAATTATATATTTTTGTTGTGTTATAATAAAATATATAATTAGGATTATAATAAGGTTTTATATTTATGTATCACCTTATATTTGAATAATTTCTTAAATGTATGTATCGAACTACACATTTTTTATTTGTTGTCAGTTATTCCATAGATTTACCCCTTTATCAACTTTTTATATTTAGCTTGACTTTTGCCATCATTTTACACCAATCTAGGCTTGAGGGGAATATTTAATGTTGAAGTTAAATGCGTTGCTTTCCAAAGAATCTGACACTTGTTCTTATTGAATAATTGCTGACCCAAAGGCAAAACTCACTATTTAATTAATCATTTAACTTAATATTTAAATAAACATACAAAATAATACGAATTCAAAGGATTTAATAAATAAATAAATAAAAATAATAACATTGAGCAATGAAAATTGAGTAGCAATGTTTTCACAATTATATTTTATATTAGGTAAATACATTGCTTACATTAAGGCTTTCTCTGGACAGCCTTCATTGTGAAACTTTGTCTGGGGCGGCAACTGTGTGAATGGACCTGTCTCAAACCCTGCCCCTTTTCTTGATCCTCCAATCACAGCTGTCGCTTACCTCGGACAAACTTGGTTTGTCCGAGGTAAGCGACAGTTGTGATTGGAGGATCAAGAAAAGAGGGCAGGGTTTGAGACAGGTCCATTGAGAATCCTGTGGTGTCAGTTCACCCTTGCTAATACAGACAATAGCTACAGTACTGGTTTTGCTATAAATACCCTTGTCCTTATTGTTCAACATACTCTGACAAAAGATAGGAATCATTTGACTTCATGGAAATTAACTGCAGAGTTTAAATGGATATGAAATGTTCTGAATTGGAATCTGTAACCCCTGTAAACAAAGAAAACACATTCCAAACAAGCTTTTAGAAGTCACATTTATACACAAATGACTCTTCTAACGATGAGAATGGTAAAACAAATGTGTAGAGGCAGATGAGCTTGAAAACACATTTTATTTATTGTAGTTATTTTTTTCATCTCACAATGTTCTTTCCACATGGTATAGACATAAATATCCATTGCTGTTCTAAACACATCTGGACATGTTTAAACGTTTAACACAGGCAAAAAGCACAGCTAATTTATTAAAGGAACACACCAACATTTTGGGGAATTGGCTTATCGTCTTCTCCAGAGAGAGACAAGACGATAGATACCAGTTTCCTCTCTGTGCGTTCAGTAGAAAGCTTTCTCGCTGCACGTTAGCCTAGCTTAGCACAATGAATGGAAGCGGACAGTGCCGGTTAGCCTAGGCATTGTCCAACTAACACCTCTCCCGAAAGCTAACCGGCACTGTCCGCTTCCATTCATTGTGCTAAGCTATAGGCTAGCAGCCAGATATAGCTTTCTACTGAACACAGAGGAAAATGGTATCCATCTTCTTGTCTCTCTCTGGAGAAGACGGTAAGCTAATTTCACAAAATGTTGGCGTGTTCCTTTAATTAAAGCTAAACTGTTGCTTAATCTGAAAACGTCAAACCCTGTCCAATCGCAAGGAGTACCTATGTCATTTCCCTGCAGCATCTAAATAACATATCAGACTAACCCATTTTCCATAATATGTCCCCTTTAAACAAGTCATGTCATAAACCTGATGACTTATTCACAACAACTTCTCTCTTCTCTTCAGTGGAACCAGTTAAAGTACTCGAGCCTGGACATCCAACATCTGACCACCATGTCCAGTGGTACAGGGCCGTATTCCACAACAACCCCAACATCCACTCTGAGCTGACACTGGTCCGGGCTCAGCTGAAGATCCGCAGACAGCTCTTAGACAAACCTCGGCCTGAGCAGACCGAATCAAGACAAGAGGTTCAAGTCAAAGTCTACGTCACAAAGACACTGAACTCTACTGCGCGGACACACTTAGAAACTCTTTTCCAAACGAACGTCGCCGATAGTAATTCTTTTGTTCTGGATATCAGTGGTGCGGTGGAGAGTTGGAGGAGAATGGCCGCTGGTCAGTCTCTGGTTGTGGACGTGGGTCTGATTGTGGGTGAAGGCCGTAACCCCAAGGCGAACCCCGAGGTCGCCATAGAGGTAGGCCTCGCAGAGCCGGCCGGGGGACGGAGGCGTCGTCGCTCGAACAGGGAGGACGTCTGCGACGAGCAGGGACACTGCTGCCGCAAGTCCGTCAGCGTGTCGTTCAAGGAGATCGGCTGGTCGGACTGGGTCGTGGCCCCGACCACCTACGTCATGCACTTCTGCGACGGCACCTGCCCGCACAACTACAAGCCGGCCAGCATGCACACGCAGGTCAAGTCCCGGATGCACCAGATGAGCAAAGGGGCGACGCCTCGACCCTGCTGCGTCCCCGCGGCCTACGAGCCCATGATCCTCATGCACTACGACAGCAGGGGAGAGTTGACGCTCACACCTTTCAATGACTTGATTGTCAGCAAATGCCTCTGCGCCTGAGTGGCTCCAGGGTGGTTGAGAGAACAGAGGGCAGAGAGAAAGTCAGAATGGATGTTTTTAACTTTCAACCCTGGCTTTTGGCAAAGAGAAAAGCCACTAGATACGGTGACACGGTACATGCTGAAATAGAGGTCCCAGAAGGGGAATTACAAAACATTAGCAGCATTCCTGTCATCATTTTCTGTGATTAGCTCAACTAAAGACCCATCAGCACCCATAATTGTGTGCCTTTTGAAGACAGAAATGTCTCACGAAAACAAGTTACTGTGGTAACGCTGTGTGTTACATTATCTAAAAACTTGTTTTGTTCTATACAAATAAATTAATTGACAGCCTTTGCTTTTACATCTGAATCTTTGAATACCTAGAATTAGATGATATTTATACTGTATGATATGTTATGTATATTTATTTAAGGTCTTAAGATTATATTTGTGATGTTTTGTAGTTTTACGCAGTTTTCCAAAGTTGCTGTTGAATTTAATTCCATGTATCCAATCGAACCAAATTTCGAAAATGTTTTGCAGAAATAAAAACATATTTTTAAATTAACAAAGAAACAAAACACTATATATATAGTGTTTCAGTGGAATTGTGTTGAGAGAACAGACAGCAGTTGACTTCCTGTTGCAATGTTTGCTAATATCAACAACTGACAGGAAATCAAATGTAGTCTATTTAAAATGTATGTTAAGTTAAAACCGTCTGTGTAGGCCTATATTGATGAGGTTTTTTAACATGCCAGAAGTTGTGTATTTGTGCTGTTTTACTTGTTACAGTGCAATGTGCCTCTGTAATCCTCAAAGTACTGCACTATTCCCCCAGGTTCATTATTTAGACATAGGGGGAAATCTGACTTTGTCCTGTCTTACACATTTCGATAATAACATCAGTACTGTACATGTGGAAATATGTACATTTTTATAATAAACACGTTGTCTTTTATCCCCTGGCCAATTTACTATTTTATTATTTATAGGCTATATTTTATTTATTATACTGTATATCAGAGTGTGCCTTACAATGGTATCGTAAAAAAAAGAAAGAAAAGAGAGCGATAGTCTTGGGGGGGGGGGGGGGGGTTAGGAAGTTCTCCGACATGGTGATGTCAGTTTACACTAATCTACTGAGATAGTTCCTCAAGGTTAGGGTGTGCTGAACGAGACGGCATGTAAAATATATGACAGCCTGTATCTCCCAGCGCTAACCTTGTAGCTACTTTCACCGCTGGCCTTGACGGAGTCATTGACCTGGAGGACAGGTAGGGTCTGTGACTCATCCTCTTAGAATTCTAGACTTGCAGCAGCCTTTTGTTAGATGGATGCACCTCTATGGTAGGCAATGTCACTCACTGACTCACTCACTCGTTCATTCATGCAGTCATTTACTCACACTTAGCCACTATGCCCATTACCCATCTCTTTGCATGGCACTTTGTGTAAGACCAGTTCACTTTATGCAAGAATGCTTCACATCTATGACACTGTGAGTCCCTATTTAGAGATTTGGGTGATACAGTGTTTTGGGTGATACAGTGACCTGAAGGACACAACGTTAGAACACCAGTAATTCTCCCGTATTCACTCAGCAGTGGTGGGCCAAATTGCTATAGAGAATTGTTTTGATTTGGAGTTATTATTATTATAATGCTATTATTGTTGGAATTCTGACGACTCCAACCTCAACTTCAACCTCAACTGTAAATTAATCAAATTAAATCGAGACTATTTCAGATTAATTAGAAACGACACGTCCACTGAGGTGGGCAAGATGTGCATGCGCTCAATGATCATCTCTCGCATGACTGACTGTTTGACGAGCTGGTCACATGAGGCTAAGGCTAACCACACTACACTGAAACCACTACATTCTTTGTATAAACTCATAAAACTCTAGACTTTATTCCAACACAAAGAACTCAACACATACCGATCATTTAGCTCTCACATGCTTCGTTGTCATGTCAAGGTAAATCGTTTTTGAGGTAAGGGCTTCTTTTAGACCTGTTGTGTTCAGTTTCTCATTCTGATCTACACTACAGCTCTGAGAGCAAGTCGCTTTATGTTTTGTATGGCTTCCATGTGCCAAGACAAGTGTTCATAGGTCATAAATAACAATGATAACACATTTCTCCAGCATCTGTGCCAAATCCAGCAGGATGCTACACAGCTTCTACCCACAGGCGGTCAGGATTATGAACATAATGACTATGACACCACCCCCCCCAACATAATGCCAACATTGAACTGAACATTTTCACAAAATGCACTTTCTCTATACTGTCGTGCTGCTAACTGATTTTATTGATTGAATGTCTTATATGTTTTTCATACGTACTGCTTCCTAGTGGATTTCTTTGATATTTTAGATTGGATATTTTATTTGCATATACATTTCTGTTTCTTTAAAAAAAAAAGTACCTGTCTTGTTACACTGCTCTGCAGGGCTGGGAGGAACAGTATTTAATTTGTTTTATGTATGGAAGTACACAAAGAAATGACAATAAACTAAATGGGGTGGAATAGTCTGACACCATAAAAAACACGTCCCACTCTGTCCAGCTTCAAAAGGTAAAATCCATCAAGGAGAGACAGCCAGTGTGAGCCCATCTCCTAATGCTGTCCAATGGAGAGAGAAAGAACCATTGTGAGCCCATCTCCTAATGCTGTCCAATGGAGAGAGAAAGAGCCATTGTGATGTTTAGCCCCTTTGGGCTTGCACCCTAATGATAATAATGTAATACAAAATACACGTCATTCTGGACTTAACTTGATAGCCTTAAAGCATTAAAGAGACTGTCCCCAGGGGCGGTCAGGTGGCGTAGCGGAGATTGTGCTTGTCACCAATGCAAGAGGCTGCGGTCTCGACTCCCGGAGTCAGCATTGCCTTGGCTTGGGTTGCCTTGATCGTTATTGTTACAAAGGATCAGATTAAACCGAATATATATATTTATTTATTGATATATATTGCATAGTATTTGTATATCGTTTGATACCCCCTGTATATTCCTTGTACATATACACGGAATATCCCTTTAGCCCAGACCATAATATTCCATTCTCCTATTGGACAGCGGTCCACCGGCGCCAGGGACCGGCCTCCGGAGCCAGGTTCAAAGTCACCGTCAAGATGTGTCTGGACATGCCCGGCCTTGCCCAGGGATACGCGACAGAAATAAGATTGGAACTAGTTTGTTCACTGTGCGTATAAATACGGCGCAGGTGAATATAGAAGCCCCTTACCCCTTACCCTTCGTCCTTAGTATGTTACCGATAAGTTGAAGCCTCACCCACGATACAACGTGCGGTGAAGTATGGCCTGTTTGGCCCCAGAATAGAGCATCGAGACCGCGTGCGAATTAGTAACTGAATTGTCAGAGTTTGGCGCTATACCGTCGAGTGCGACATATTTCTATTAAGTCTTTAATAGTCTATTTGTGTATAGTGTATCGTGCGGTTAGAATTCTACAGTGACCAGCATCTCCAACGCTTCCTCGTATTAGCTAGAGTTCTTATCCAAGCTGGGCCGACCACATGGCGCTTTCACCCGAGGAGACCTAGACGAGAGCCGTATGGACATGTACACTGGATTAATCTACCCGACGACTACATAGCCCTTTGCGGCTGGAATATATTTGCTTTGGTCCTGTGATTTATGGAGCGGATAATCGCCGACGCCTGCACGTGTTGGATTTACCCCGAGAGGAGTCAAGTCGAGTCGGCGCCCAGAGAGCCTGAGGCCGACTAGCTTTCTTCCCTGTGGAGCTACAGTCTACAAGAGAACCAAGCTGTATTCGTCTGTGGATCAAGAGGCTACTGCACCGGCTTCTGTACCTGAAGTCTCCCTAGTCATCGTTGACCAGACGTCCTACTACCGACAGATCTTCTACCCCCCCCGCTGGCTTACAACCAGGGGAACCCCTTCCAGTATCTCCCGCTATATTACTAGTGTACCATAGATATAATTCCCTAAGATTCAGGTTGTATAATTACCTCCTGCGTAACCAGAGAATGGACATTCGTTATTGATTTGCCTACGCATACTCCTTTGCCTTACAAGTGCATTCAAAGAATAATGTAAAGTATCCTATGTACCTTTTGCTCCATTAAATACTTGATTAATACCTTTGACTGGAACCGATTTCATTGTGGGAAGTGTTCATCATATTCATATATCGTGTACTGTATGGCCAGTAATTAAAGTACATAAAGCGGTAGTGGTTTAATGATACCATACTTATCAATACAGTCAGGGAATTGTACCCCTCAGTTACAATTGGTCCTTCGAGCCGGAGGGTAACTAGTGTAATATTAATATAGTGGTATTAATATTGACATGGCCTATGATGAACACTCCACAAAACGGTTCTCCTAAAGTAGATCGCCCGCAGCGTAGACGGCAGACACCTCAGTACTTAGAGGATTACGTTGCCAGTATACTACCTAGCCTTCTACAGACGGTAAACGCGGAAAAAGTAGATAGTAAAATTATGTCCGACCCTATCGCCCAGGTTACCCCGCCAATAGAGGCCCTAGTGGGTTCTAATGTAACTGACCAAGCTCACGGTAGGGACCAGGAGGGACCTGACACGACTTTACCCCCCGCCAAGACCGAAGAAGTAGTCCCCGGAGAGCTCCAGGATAAAGACAGCTCTCCAGGGATGGAACTTTACCCGCTACAAGAAGAAGAGACCCCGGAGATGGATCTCCAGGACTCGCCACAGGAGAGCAGATCTCCAACGAGTACTGCCAGGAGCGGATCACCTCAACCAGCGTCTTCCCCCAGCGGGGCGGACAAGATGCTGGCACAGGCATTCCTCGCCAGCCTAGCAGCCTCTACAGAGCGCGATCGACTCCAAGCACAGATGCTTAGCGAGCGCGAACATTCTTCCATGGAAAGAGAACACATTCAAGCGCAGCAACGGAGCGACGAAGATCGTATACGTCTAGAGATTAGACGCCTTCAGACGGAAGAGAATATGGTAAGAGACCGGGCCGAAGCAGAGCGCGCCGCCACCGAAGCCCAGCGCGCCGCTGCCGGTGCCCAAAGAGAAGCAGAGCGCGCTGCCGCCGAAGCCCAGCGCGCCGCTGCCGGTGCCCAAAGAGAAGCAGAGCGCGACATCGCTCTCACCAAGCGCGAAGCCGAGCGCGACCGATTACAAGCGCAGATAATGGAGCAGCTGATCGCCAGGGCGACACCCCCTCCCTCCGCACGGGGTTCCAGAGCCTTGTCAAGACACGGGTCAAGGGCACCCTCCCCTACCCGATCAAGCGACCCTGAGCCCGACCACCAGAGAGAGCCTATACCCCCCTCCGAACTCCTTCCCCGACCGGTCCACGCGAGGACCAGCTACAAGGAAGAAACCGTCTACACCGCGGAGAGGCTAAATAGACGACTACAGGATCTAGAGGACCTGCCAGAGCAAGAAGAAGAGGGAGAGGAGGAGAGTCAAGCCCGACAGCAGCACAGAACTCCACAGGACCAGGAGGTCCAGTACAGCCCAGGCTCTACCCCCGCGGCTCTGCGCTACAGACCCCCGACTCAATTCACGGGTGAGCTTGACGCACGACCAGCCCCGAGGAATAGCACCTGGATACGCGGGCCATGGTACCCAGCAGGTACCAGCCCACCAAGAGGCGTAAGAGGAGACTCACCTAGGAGGCCTCTCTTCCAACGCTCACCGATGTGCCAGCCATCCATGGCATCATACATTGGCACACCGACGTTTCCGGACTTCACCCACGAGAACAGAGCACAGTACACGGAGCTACGAATGTGCTTAGAGACAATGATGTCCGATGTAGCTGACGAACCGTACAAGTATGCTATCCTACTGAAGCACCTCAAGGTGCCCCGAGCGCACAATATAGCGCTGGCCTATGCCACCTCTACTACCCCATACACAGCGGCTCTAGCAGCACTCGACCAAAGATATGGACGCATATGGGATTACGTAATACAAGAGATAAGGCATATCGACCGCCTACCCCCAGCCACAGACAATCGCTCACTAGATGACCTGTCTATCAAGGTACAATCCCTGGTAGGGATGCTGGGGGCGCAAAGAGAAAAGGGTATGCACGAACTGTATGCGAACTCTAATGTCGAGAGGATTTTAGAGAAGCTTCCGCCCGCCCGACAAGAGCGCTTCAGGCGGCAAAGAGACCACCGTGATCCTAACGGTCCCGAGCCATCCCTCCTAGACCTAGCCGACTTCCTGGCGAGAGAAGTCAACAGCCTACGGTTGGATACGTTCATGCGGAGCACCCCAAGCTCCAGAGAGGGACCTAGGAGAGCAAACGATGGCCGAAGATTGGTGACCGTCATGCACCAATCAGAATCAGTACCGAGCAGCAAGAACCACAGTACCCCCTCGATGAAAGAGAAGTAGAAGATGGTGTGCCCGTACTGCGAAAAAGAACACTGGTTGTCACAATGTGACACGTTCAAGAAGATGACCACCGACGAGGTGAGTCAATGGATAAAGTCCAACCGACGCTGTTACCGATGTGCGCGCAGTCACATGGCAGCCGACTGCCGCTTAAAGAAGAGGTGTAGTCGGTGTGACGGAGCCCACCTAGATGTCCTACACGACAGTAACAGAAGAAAGCCTGCACCCTCAAGCAGCACAAAGGCAAGTGTTATGTACATTGACCCCGCCAGCAGCGGGGGCGCCCGGGTGCTCTTAAAGGTGGTCCGCGTAACACTGAGTTACCAAGATAAGGTCATGGACACTTACGCCGTCCTTGACGACGGGTCAGAGAAGACCCTCCTCCTCGCGTCCGCTGCGGCCCAGCTGGGGCTGCGGGGGAGCGAAAACCAGATGACGATTCGGACAATAAGAAGAGATCTAAAGACGATAAAGGGCGAGAATGTCTCCTTCACTATCGCAGCAAGCGGGCAGCCAGAGAGACGGTATAGGATTACTAATGCTTTCACCAGCCAAGAAATAGACCTGTCGCAGTACACCTACCCCATCGCCAAGCTGATGGATAAATATGTGCACCTGCGTCAACTACCTATCCCGCTCATAGACGGTGCCACCCCGAACCTGCTGATAGGCTCCGACCATGCAGACCTCATAGTCCCGATAGACCGGGTCCACACAGGGCCCAGAGGCTGTCCTGCAGCAGTCGAGACCCGCCTAGGATGGACATTACAAGGCCCCCTCGCTAAGTCTCTTAACCGAACCGCAGCCACTAGCTGCCTCCACTCCAGAGTGACAGAAGAAGACACCACCCTCCTACAGCACGTCGAGAGGCTATGGACACTAGAGACAATGCCCTTTAAGAACGAAAAGAAAGACATTCGTTCCAAGGAAGACATTTACGCCATAGCACTCCTCGAGCAAGGGACAAAGAGAGTCAAAGTCAACGGAGTGATGAGATACGCAACTCCACTCCTGAGGCGAGAGGGTATGCCCACCTGCCACGCCCCAAAAGAAGCGACGGAGCGGTATCTATTGAACACAGAGCGGCGCCTAGCCAGAGACCCCGCTCAGGAGACTGTGTACCGCGCTGAGATTAACAAGCTAATCACAGCGGGACACATAAAGAAAATTGACATTAAAGAGGCCGATCAGACGACCGAATCATGGTACGTGCCGCACCACAAAGTCCACCACAACGGCAAGGATCGTATTGTGTTCAACTGCAGCTACCAGATCGGATCACAAAATCTGAATAAAGAGCTCTTGCCCGGCCCAACACTCGGCCCCTCCCTACTAGGCGCGTTACTACGTTTCCGCCAGGACAAGGTGGCCATCAGCGGCGACATCAAAGGGATGTTCCTGCAGGTGAGACTAGTGGAAGAGGACAAGCCCCTGCTGCGGTTCCTATGGAGAGAGAGGATCGGGGATGAGCAACCAGCCATCTATCAATGGGAAGTCCTCCCTTTCGGAACCACATGCAGCCCATGCTGTGCTACGTTTGCACTGCAAAAACACGTCGCAGAGGACCCAGCAGCTGATGAAGAGGTCCGAAAAAGTGTAGAAAATAGTTTCTACGTGGACAACTGTCTGCAAAGCGTCTCGACGCCAGAAGAAGCCGAGGCCCTTCTACTCCAGCTCCGCGCCTCCCTGATCAAAGGCGGCTTTGATCTCAGGCAGTGGGCCAGCAGCGACCCGCAAGTATTGCGCAGCCTCTCCCCCGAGGACTAGGCAGCAAGCAGCGAGACCTGGATGGCGACCATCCCAGGAGAAGCCCAAGAAATGACATTAGGACTAGTCTGGCGCTTCAAAACAGACTCGCTCCATTATAAACACACACCCCTGACCAAGGAGCAGGGAAGGTCGACTGCACTACCGACCACCAGACGGAGTGTATACAGAACACTCGCCAGACAATATGACCCGTTGGGATGTATTCTACCTTACACCACCAGGGCAAAGATGATTGTAAGAGCGTTATGGGACAAGGACCAGGGCTGGGACGACCCCATACCCGAACACCTTGCATCCACATGGAGAGAGTGGGAGACGGAACTCAGCTCACTCCCAGGTGTTAACATACGCCGCAGCTACTTCCCACCCACAGTGAGGCCGGAGACGTGCCAGATGGACCTGCACGTCTTCAGCGACGCCTCCGAAGTAGCCTACGGTTCGGTGGCCTACTTGCGTGCCCGAGAGGAGGGAGGAGAAATACATACTGCTTTCATCCTGGCTCGCTCAAGAATAGCCCCACGAAAGCAACAATCTATCCCGCGTCTAGAGCTCTGCGCAGCCCTAGCAGGAGCGCAACTCGCCACGTTAATCCAACGTGAACTCACCATTCCGGTGCAAAGAACAATCTTGTGGTCAGACTCCACGACAGTACTCACATGGATCCGGTCTGATTCGTGCAGATACAAGGTCTTCGTGGGAGTCAGAGTCACAGAGATTCAAGATTTAACAGAAGTAGCAAGCTGGAGGTATGTGGACACAAAACACAACCCAGCTGACGTCATCACCCGGGGAATGTCCCTGGATGACCTCACCCGTCACAACCTATACAGTGACGGGCCGGAGTTCCTCAAGCTCCCGGAAGAAGAGTGGCCTACACCCACCCCACGGGAAGCGAGTAAAGAGGAGGCAGAAAACAAGAAATCTATGTTCTGTGGATTGAACACACTCGTCTCCACAGACCCCGACATAGACGATTGCCTCACCCTAGAAAGTGCGCAGCTAAAGACATTCCTGTGGCACCACCCAGAGGTTCAGCTCACTACTGACATTACTGCAGCTGACTACGAAGAAGCGGAACTTCTTCTACTACAACGAGCCCAGAGAGCCTCGTTCCCCGATGAGCTAGACTGTCTACAGGGAGCAAAGCCCGTCCCATCAGACAGCAGACTGCTCCACCTAGCCCCCGAGAGCGACACCCATGGTCTCATCAGAGTGGGTGGTCGTCTGCGGAGAGCTCCAGACTTACCGGATGACGTCAAGTACCCGATAGTCTTAAACAGCCGACACAAGGTCACAGAGCTGATCATAAAGAAATACGACGAGGATGTGCATCACGCCGGGGCAGAGAGAGTCTTCGCGGAGATCAGACGTCGTTATTGGATACTGCAAGGGAGAGAAGCAGTGCGGCGCTTCCAGCGAACCTGTCTAGACTGTCGTAAGTGGCGAGCGCAGCCCAGTATACCCCGGATGGCTGACCTACCTCCCTGTCGCCTCCGACTCGGCGACAAGCCTTTTCACTCCACCGGTATGGACTGTTTCGGCCCGCTGTATATAAAGAAAGGAAGAGGCACCGAGAAGTGGTGGGGTATTGTATTCAAATGCATGACCACCCGAGCGATGCATATAGAACTCCTTCCAACCATGAGCACAGACTCATTCCTTATGGCCTTCCGAAGATTCACATCGCGGAAAGGAAAACCGTCTATATTATTGTCTGATCACGGGACAAACTCCAAAGGCGGAGAAAGAGAGCTGAGAGAGAGCTTCCAAGCTATGGGCCCAGAACTTAAGACCCACCTCGCTCCATACCAGATTGACTTCCAGTTTAATCCCCCGAACGCACCTCACTTCGGTTGAACCTGGGAACGAGAAGTACGTTCAATAAAGACAGCCCTGTACGCCGTGCTTGGGGCCCAGACCGTGGCGGAAGAAGTCCTAATGACAGTCCTCACGGAGATCGAGGGAGTATTGAACTCAAAGCCCCTCGGTTACGTCTCAAGTGATGTAGCAGATGTCGACCCAGACACCCCCAACACACTCTTGATGGGGTGGCTGGACCCCGCGCTACCACAGACAATGTACAGGCCTGAAGAAGCGAACGGCCGAAGAATGTGGAGATACAGTCAAGTACTGGCTGACAAGTTTTGGAACAGCTTCCTACTCCACTATCTACCGTCTCTACAGACCCGCCAGAAATGGGTGAAAGAGAGAGACAATTTGACAGAAGGAACAGTCGTCATGATTATCGACCAGTCACTACCCCGAGCTATGTGGCCGGCCGGCCGCGTAAGCAAAGTGATCACCGGTGCCGACGGAAAGGTCCGAGCAGCCGAAGTGCTCGTCCAAGGGCGGACCTACACCCGACCCGTGGCGAGGCTAATATAACTGCCAAGGCTCCCCGATACCATCGATGACGACCATGACCCCATGACTTTGTGAACTGACAGACCCCTCACAGCAGACATTGAGTAGTGGACAGTGCGGTTAATCTGTCTCTGCTTAGCTAATTAGGTGGGACTAATTAGGGGGCGGCTGTTACAAAGGATCAGATTAAACCGAATATATATATTTATTTATTGATATATATTGCATAGTATTTGTATATCGTTTGATACCCCCTGTATATTCCTTGTACATATACACGGAATATCCCTTTAGCCCAGACCATAATATTCCATTCTCCTATTGGACAGCGGTCCACCGGCGCCAGGGACCGGCCTCCGGAGCCAGGTTCAAAGTCACCGTCAAGATGTGTCTGGACATGCCCGGCCTTGCCCAGGGATACGCGACAGAAATGAGATTGGAACTAGTTTGTTCACTGTGCGTATAAATACGGCGCAGGTGAATATAGAAGCCCCTTACCCCTTACCCTTCGTCCTTAGTATGTTACCGATAAGTTGAAGCCTCACCCACGATACAACGTGCGGTGAAGTATGGCCTGTTTGGCCCCAGAATAGAGCATCGAGACCGCGTGCGAATTAGTAACTGAATTGTCAGAGTTTGGCGCTATACCGTCGAGTGCGACATATTTCTATTAAGTCTTTAATAGTCTATTTGTGTATAGTGTATCGTGCGGTTAGAATTCTACAGTGACCAGCATCTCCAACGCTTCCTCGTATTAGCTAGAGTTCTTATCCAAGCTGGGCCGACCACATGGCGCTTTCACCCGAGGAGACCTAGACGAGAGCCGTATGGACATGTACACTGGATTAATCTACCCAACGACTACATAGCCCTTTGCGGCTGGAATATATTTGCTTTGGTCCTGTGATTTATGGAGCGGATAATCGCCGACGCCTGCACGTGTTGGATTTACCCCGAGAGGAGTCAAGTCGAGTCGGCGCCCAGAGAGCCTGAGGCCGACTAGCTTTCTTCCCTGTGGAGCTACAGTCTACAAGAGAACCAAGCTGTATTCGTCTGTGGATCAAGAGGCTACTGCACCGGCTTCTGTACCTGAAGTCTCCCTAGTCATCGTTGACCAGACGTCCTACTACCGACAGATCTTCTACCCCCCCCGCTGGCTTACAACCAGGGGAACCCCTTCCAGTATCTCCCGCTATATTACTAGTGTACCATAGATATAATTCCCTAAGATTCAGGTTGTATAATTACCTCCTGCGTAACCAGATAATGGACATTCGTTATTGATTTGCCTACGCATACTCCTTTGCCTTACAAGTGCATTCAAAGAATAATGTAAAGTATCCTATGTACCTTTTGCTCCATTAAATACTTGATTAATACCTTTGACTGGAACCGATTTCATTGTGGGAAGTGTTCATCATATTCATATATCGTGTACTGTATGGCCAGTAATTAAAGTACATAAAGCGGTAGTGGTTTAATGATACCATACTTATCAATACAGTCAGGGAATTGTACCCCTCAGTTACAGTTATACTAACTCGTTTGGCTGGGTTAGGGGGAGGGAAGCCGTGGGTGGGAAACTGGCGTTGTGGACAGCGACGCCTACAGGTCAGGTCTGGGCGCTTGCTCAGCGGAGGCAGGACTTGAGGAAGGCAGCGTGACCTCCCACGCGTTACACTCCACCAATGAGAGCCCTCGCTGCCAGGTGAGAAGAGAGCCACTGGCTGTCGCCGCACGTGCCGGAGGAAGCGTGCGGATACTTCAGGGTTCCCTTGTACCGACCAGTAGGAGAACATGCGCACAACAACCAGGTAGGGGGGGGGGGGGGGGGGGGAATTGGCACAACGACTAAATTGGGACGGGGAGAAAACAGAGAAAAATCATTAGGGTCATAAATGAAGAACTTAACAAACTATCAATTTGGTTTAAATGCAACAAATTATCACTAAACATTAAAAAAACGAACTTCATTTTTTTTGGTCTCAAATCTGTGATTTTTAACTCTTCATCTAAAGTAGTGATCAATGATATCCCCATAGCTAGGGTGTGTTTTACACGATTCCTTGGTGTTCTGCTTGATGAATCCCTATCATGGAAACCTCATATCACAGCCATTACTACAAAAATGGCCAAGAGTATTGGTATTCTTGGAAAAACACGTCACTTGCTGAGCACCGAGGTTGCCACAATGTTATATTACTCTATGGTTTACCCATATATCAATTACTGTAATTTAGTTTGGGGTAGTACGCATCAGACCAAACTTGAGCCCATATACCGTCTGCAGAAACGAGCTTTAAAAATAATCAGCTGTGTACATCGAAGTCATTCTTCTCAGCCTCTATTCCATAAGTTAGGTATCCTCAGTGTTTATCAAGTGAATCATCTTCAGACTGGTTTATTTGTGCATAACTCTTTAAACGGAGCCCTTCCCCCTTTTTTTCATGACATGTTTGCCCACAATCACCAAATTCATAATTACCCCACACGTAGTTCCTGTTTGCTTAGACCACCCTTTTCCCGCACTTCCCAATCTCAGTTTTGTTTGCTCTACCGAGGGTCAAAGTTGTGGAACTCTTTGCCTCCACATATTTTGGAATTTTCTTTTCTGAAATTCAAAAGAGCACTGAAATCTCATCCAATATTTCCCATATGGACTTCCTTTACAAACTGTAGTCTGATGGCTTGATGTATTTTGTTATTGTATTTTCGTTTTATTATATATTCTTACTGTCATTGATTGTTTTCTCTATACCAGAAATCGTATGGCATGGGGTGCCTACTTCGGTGTCTATGTAGGCCTGCTTGTGTGTGTTTGTTTGTTCAGGGGGGGGGGGGGGGGGGATTTTATTTTATATTTTATATTTATCTTGATATAATGTAATTTTGCTTCCTGGTGAATGCCACATGCAAGCCCCTTGAGGGTTTTTAGGCAATTCTCCTACACATCCCATGTGGACTATATTGTATTATATATGTAACTGTTTTTATATGTGTAAATAAACAAACAAACAAACAAACAAACAAAGGGGTAATCCAAAACAGTAGAAACGTAATGATTTTCATAAAAATTATTAACCAGTATGGACTGTAGTTTTTATTTAGCTGCTATTGTATTTATTAATTAGTTTTTACTACCAGTTATTTTCTAGACTCTCACTCTGACTTATTGTAAGTCAATTAGTAACAGCACTCAGTTAAATCTATGCTACTATCTACTGCTATTCATATTTTAAACTGTGTAAACTCAGAGCTGTTCAGATTACGTATCTGTGAAGATACTGTCAATGCATTTTAATTTCCGACTATCAAAGATTATCTGTGATAATGAGTTTTCAATGTTGTTGAGATAAGTTTTAAGAAACAGAACAAATACTCTGTGAGATATAGCATGATAAGTCTAATCGCCACACCATATCGACAGGTTATGTATATAACCTAGTTATATGAGTACTGGCTAAGCGTCCCGCTCTTAAGCCATTCCGAGATATACCTCATCTCATGTACCTACTGTACACCACCAACGAAAAAACAAATACGCCCATCACCTGCCGGGCCCCGCCCCTATAGAGGCGTACTCTATAAGATACTAGGCATGGTCACCAAACACTCTTCCTCGCAAAAAACCCGTTTCCAGGAAAAGATTCCCCAAGGGAGCTCAGAGCCGCTTAAGAGCGGGACGCTTAGCCAGTACTCATATAACTAGGTTATATACATAACTCAAGTTTCAAGTTCAAGTTTCTTTAATAGTTGTCATACAGAAGTACAGAATACTTTTATACAAAATGCTTCTTACTGTTACACTCCAGAGACTGTGCAAGACAAGATAAGTATGAAATAAAATAACATAGTAAAATTAGAAGTAAAAAAATGAGGTCACAGTGTTCAGTTTAGACATATGTACAATGTTCGATGCAGAATAGACGTAGTTACCATACAATATACAATACTGTGCAGTGTACTAATATACAATACTATATAGTGCAAGGCAGGAATGGGACGAGGTGCAATTTAGGTACAATTCACAGTAGGTGTACGAGTTGTAGTGCAAATCCTTTATCAATAAATATAAAGTGTAAAGTGTGTTTGTGTGATCTAAAGTGTGGAGAGTGGGTGCTGCAGTGTGTTGTTTGTTTGAGTGAGTGTGTGCGTGTGGGTGTGTGTGCTGTGTGCATTTGATGGTTGTTGCATAGTGTTTATTGTTCGTTTAGCAGCCTGATGGCCTGGGGATAGAAGCTTCTTCTGAGTCTTTCTGTGCTCGCCTTAAGACTCCGGTATCGCTTGCCTGACCGCAGCAGTTCAAAGAGGCAGTTGTTCGGGTGGCTCGAGTCCTTAATAATTCTCTTAGCCTTCCCCTTGCACCGCTTGTTGTAAATGTTCTGGAGGGTGGGAAGCCCCCCTCCAATTGTGCGTTCGGCTGAACGTGTCACTCTTTGTAGTCTGCTACGGTCTTGTGCAGTGCTATTCCCAAACCAGGAGGTGATGTTGCCGGTCAGGACCTGTCGTTATATTATCGTACTTGGCCATCGCGTCCCGCTCTTAAGCCATTCCGAGATATGGGGTAGAGCGGACGCGAGGCCCGACAGATGCACCCCCTGAGGACCCGTAAGCCCACATCAAGGGGTTGGGGAGTCCCGTCACCCCATCCTTCCTAATGAAGGGGGAGCGCAGTCAACTCTACCCGAGTGCGAGCAAGAGGGAACTAGAACCCCTTGAACACACAGCACAGGCGGAACCACGTGTGACCCAACACACTGTGGCCCATACCCACACACTCCTGCTACCCTACCAAAGGACGGGAAGCAGGAAAGGCCACAGACCCCAGAACCGCCTGGGAGACAGAACCCCCGGTCATGTCCATGAGGTAAAACCTTACAAAGGGGCCCAGGGAGGACCATGAAGCTGCAGCACAGATGTCCTCCACCAAGGCCCCACCCAGCAGAGCGGCAGAGGCTGCCACCCCACGAGTGGAGTGCGCCCTGACGCCCCCAGGGGGATCCAGCCCGGCCAACGTGTAGCAGAGGGCAATGCCCTCGCACAACCAATGGGACAGGCGCTGTTTCGATAGTGCCTTACCGGCACAAGAACCACCGTGACAGACAAAAAGCTGATCGGTAGCCCTGAGGCCCTGAGTACGGCTGAGGTAAATCCCCAAGCACGGACCGGACATGACAGGTGAAGGCCCGCCTCCAACTCACTAGCGTGAGGAGGTGGATGAAACGCCTGAACCACAATATCCCTGGAGCAGAAGGAACTCCGGATATTTATAGGCACGAAGGCAGGATTAGGCCGCAGAGTGGCACCGCAATTGGAACGAAAGACAGGCACTCTGGTCGTACCGAGAGAGCACAAAGCACACCCACGCGTTCAGCGGAGGTGACGGCCAGCAAGAACGCGGTCATGAACGACAGCTGTTCCAACGGCGCTTGCTCAAGAGGCTCAAACGGGGCCAAGGACAACCGACCGAGGACCAATTGAAGATCCCAACTCGGAGCCAAAGAGCGTTTTACCGGCTTAACGCGTCGGGCGCCAAGCAGGAAACGCTTCACAAGAGGGTGGCTGAACAAAACATCACCCTCAAATCCCTCATGATAAGAGGATATAGCTGCTGCATATACCCTCACCGTCGAAGCCGACAGTCTATCAAGGAGAGACTGGAGGTAACAAGGACAGTATCCAGGGGGCAGGACACCGGTCCCTGCCCCCCGCCTTACACCACTCTTGGAACATACGCCATCTGCCCAGCGCGACAGTGGCGTACCCGTCCCAACAACTGACCTAACAGATGTATGGGGAAAGAATCCCAGGCGGCATGGCATCGGTCCCAGACCTGCCTGGCTATGTCCGGACGTAATCCCCACCCGTCAGGATGAGGACCGCCCCGCGACAGTACACCTGTACCCACATTCACCCTTCCGGGGATGTGGGGAGCCCTCAGGCCGCGCAGATGGAGGACGCCCATAGCCAGCCGCCCGCCGCCTGGTGCAGACGGGGGGAGCGTACTCCTCCCTGTCTGTCAATATACGACACTGACGTCGTATTGTCCGTCCTGATCAACACCGTTTGAGGACCAGAAGGACCGCTTTCAATACCAACACATTGAACGTAGCGCAGACCGGGCAGCATGGTTTGCCAGCTGCCCCCTACTGCGTTGGCCCGATGCGTCTCCAGTGAGGGAGGCGTCGGTGAAAAACGTGACGTGAGACAGCACGCTCTGAGAGGGATGCCCATAGCACTCCAACCGTTGACTGGGAAGAGGAGTACTCTACTTCCAGTCTACAGCAAACCCCAGGCTGGTAGGGACCTGCCTGGTACGAGACCCGACGATCCACCTTGACCGTGAAGGACCAGAACGTTGTCAGGGCAGAACACACTTCGTAACCCCTGACGACGCAGAGGCCCCAGTGCGGCCTCCACGCACTTGGTGAAGATGCGGGGAGCCAGAGAAAACCGAACGGCAGCCTCTGGTACTCATACGCTAACCCTGCAAAGGAAGCGTAGGTAAGCCCTAGGATGGAAGATCGGAGATGCGAATACGCATCCTACAGGTCTATGGAGGAGAACCAGACCCCCACCTGACAGTGTTCAACAGGTAGGAGACGGTCCAAAAAACGCTGAACCTTCCCATGGGACAGGTCCAGCATGGGTCTGACACCCCCCCCCTCCCGATTTCTCAGGCACCAGAGAACACCGGGAGGAGAACGCCACGACGATGGCTTGCTTCATCCACAGAGATTGGATCTCGTTGACCAGAGCTGTCACTGCTGGTGACCCTGACAATAGGGTCTGTACCAAATCTGAAAACGGGTGGGGTTGTGTAAACACAAGTCGACATATGGTACTGCCGTAGTCATATGTGATGACACTCCCAACGCACCTGCCGCCATGTGGCGCAGGTCCGCCAGGAACTGTAGATAGTCGGCCCGGTCCCACCCGCTGTGCGTAGCCAACCCTGGACCCTTGCGAGCAGAGCGTTCCGTGAAGTCGGGTCGGAACCTGACACTACCCACGAGGCAATCGCACCCAAGGGGGGGACCCCGACAGAAAGGGCCGGTTTGATACGGGGGAAGCTGACATCAATCTAGGTGACAAAAGCCCCCCCCCACTGAACACCCCTCCAGAACATGCTGAGGAGTTGTTCTGCAGCCGGACATGCAAGGCGTGAGGACCCCATGGGTTCCTACACACCGTAGCCCTGCAGTGATATTACTACCACCCAAATCACGCAAGCCTGCGAGACCACTGCCAATCTTTCAGGAGTGGGAGGCACCAACATGATACCTGGCCTGGCGAAGGCGAGGCCGGGGAAGCCCGCACTGTGTGCCTCAAAAGGTTTCGAGCCCCCCTGCTGACAACACTTATAGTCGACAGACGTAACACCAGGCTCAACCAACACAGCTTATGGTGTGGGAGCCGCTTGACAGCACAACATTCTCACGGACAGACCCAGGCTCAGCCATCAACTGGGTGTCAGCCCCTGTCCCCATGAGAAGCGAAAAGTGGGGCCGCCCGCGCTTCAATGAAGGCACGCGGCCCGCAGGCAAAGGAAACAATCAGAACCCCCTTTTCCCGCTGGTGTTGGGGGAGGGAGTGATCGGAGAGCGGGCTGCTCGCGGCAGGATGGCCACGGCTTGTTTTTCAAGCCGAGCCCATCCAACATGGCCGATCCCTCGGCCGCCAAGGCTGTCGGCCTTGTGGACACCTGTCGACTCAGCGCCCAGGATACCTCTGGCGGGGGAAAACATGGCCGCCTGTCGAGGGCCTCGTCATCGCCGCTGACGAGGCCGTGCTCTCTCTTCTTCTGGCTGCGCGTTGTCTGGCGGTGTGGGGCCTCGGACAATACCGCCCGCGCTCCAGCAGAAGACCAAAATCCTCTGCGGAGAGGGATTTTACCCTGAGCGGTTATAGCTTGCGGCTAGGTCAAAGCTAATAACGTCAACAACCTCGCGCGATGTGTCGACGTCGGCTGGCCCTCAAGGCCCCGCCACCAGACACCATTTTTTTATAGAAAAAACAGCAATTCGAACACAGTTACTAATCGCTGCCAATTCCATACCGTGGCGGTACAGGCTTTAGCAGCCCACCAGCCACTCGCCAGGCCGACCCACCACATGGCGTCGGCCGGGCGGGGCACTGTTTCAATATGTCAAAAGCAAAGGACTGATGTTAACACGGAGCACCAGTGGTGGTTGCAAACAGCAACCTCCACTGTGGTGTGCACCATGAAGGGGTTTAATGAATAAAAGAACTAACACCACGAAAATACTGTAGAATGAGCAAGCCCATGTACACAACGTTAAAGGGGAGGCGGACCAGAGAGAACCAGTCCCGCATTCATTCATAATATTCACAATAGCACACCAGCCCCAGCCTTAGCCCATTTACCCATAAAGGTAAACAAAGCCCCCCCCCGCACTACTCCCCCAATAGACACCGATTGACCGTCAGCATGAATGGTTGAGAGGAGAGAAAACTGTAGCATAGCCAGACATTCTCGTAGCAGAGAGACAGAACAAAACAGTAGCCCACTATAGCATAGCGTTCAACGCTACTATGGACAGAAACAGTCAGCTGAGCCACAAAACGGGCCGCCGTTAAATCCCATCCTGCAGTAGTATAACTCTACTGCCACCCGCCGAACCTCAAGCATCGGCTTCCGGGTGGGAACACCGTTCAAACCCCGCCGGGGCACAGGATTAACGCTACCTGACTAGGCTACCCAGCCACGGCACACCCTGTTGTCAACCCATTTACCCGTAAAGGGTAAAATAGGACTCAGCAAAACCCCCACATTAGCTACCGACTGACCTTCATTGATGAACCGGGCAAGAGGAGGGAAAAGCGGCAACATCCCACGGCGGAGACATTAGAACAGCGTAGCAGTAGTGTTAGCATATAGCATTAGCATTAGCATGTAGCGTTAGCATTAGTTGTTTAGCAGCACGCTTCCAGGACCGCTTGGAACCCGTCTACTGCAGTGAAACGTTCACCAAACCATCCCGCCCCTGGCGCCGACACACAACATGGTTGTGTAACAAAACAAACCAGCATTACTAACACTGGCAACAATGCCTGATGACACAGGGCCTACCTGTGTACAAGCCGGCTCGATAGCCAACCTTGCACGCTGCTCCTTGATCTGCTGCCACCAGACGAGGACACATCAGAATAGGCCCGACGTGTCGCTGAAACATGCCTGAAGATTCCAGGGGTAAGCAAACCTCCGGTAAGCATTCAACATTACGTAATTTCTCTAATCTTTTCATAACAACTAGTTACATAAGGCGTCTTGCGACCGTTATGATGGAAACGAAATAGAGGAAGTGTTTGGTGACCATGCCTAGTATCTTATAGAGTACGCATCTATAGGGGCGGGGCCCGGCAGGTGAGGTATATCTCGGAATGGCTTAAGAGCGGGACGCGATGGCCAAGTACGATAATATAACTTAGTTGTGCATGGGAGTTAAATTGCACAAGAAAGCAGAAACAAACTGCACCGTTTTACAACCTTGGGGTTAGGAACATATAAAGATCGCCTAATATGAAAATGAGGCCCCAATAAAATGTTAAACTAAAATGACTAATAAATTATATCTGCTTTTGCTTGTCCTTTATGAAATTAAAAACGATTTCCAATGGCCTTTGGATTCCACAGAAGCCACTATGAAAGCAGTACAACAAGAGCAGCTTGAAATCTGTCCCCTTGCCCTTGAGGAATAAAATATTGTTAAATGCATTTAGTAGGCTTAGGCTATGATGTGTAATCTGTACATATTACAACACACAACTTTCATGCATTTTAAATGCTGGGGTGACAGGAAGTACTATAGGACCTCAATAGTCACCTGCCAGGAATGGTTGGGAACCCTTTGCTCAGTGGTTTGTTTTTATAAAAATGTATATGAACAATCGCTTCCACCAACACCACCACCATCAATAATGAATTGTTATTTTCTATGGAAGTATATATAAAGGTCACAATGGAGTATGAGCACATTAATAAAGTAGATGTTTAAAGGTGTGGCATTGGTGATTGAATAAATAGGCAAGTGAATAAATAAGCCATTAATCTCTGGGCTTTACTGTAATTACACTCCTCTTATGGCAAACATACACCCTGCGTCTACTAAGGACTCACTGGTTTCTTTGTTTTTGTTTGATTACTTTTGCCCCTTTGTTTCAAGGATGACATCTTATTCTTGCACCACCAAAGAGCTGATAATGATTAACGTCCTCAATCTTCAGTGTTGAAAGGTTCTGAAAGACAGTACCACCCAAAGTATACAAGCAGAGAAGGAATTAAGGCTCATATATTGTACCCAGTGTCTCCAGGTGTGATCAAAGATTATATGAACTCATTGGGCTCTGTGATTTGGATGTTAGATTAAACGGCTGGCCAGACTTCTGTGTCACAGTGTAAACCCGGGAACAAGGATGTTTGGATTGGAGTGTTTATGTTTGGTGGTGAGCTGTTTCCAAGTGTCTCCTGGGGACTTCTCATAACCCATTAGGGACTTAGGGACTTCTTGTAACCCATTAGGGACTTCTCATAACCCATTAGAGATTTCTCATAACCCATTAGGGACTTCTCATAACCCATTAGGGATTTCTCATAACCCATTAGGGACTTCTCATAACCCATTAGGGATTTCTCATAACCCATTAGGGACTTCTCATAACCCATTAGGGATTTCTCATAACCCATTAGGGACTTCTCATAACCCATTAGGGATTTCTCATAACCCATTAGGGACTTCTCATAACCCATTAGGGATTTCTCATAACCCATTAGGGACTTCTTGTAACCCATTAGGAACTTCTTGTAACCCATTAAGGACTTCTTGTAACTTACCAGGTTAGTACGACTTTTCCACTAATAGGTTCAATCTTAAATCATCATTGACGAAAATGAAT
Source organism: Notolepis coatsorum (assembly GCF_963971535.1). NCBI lineage: Eukaryota > Metazoa > Chordata > Actinopteri > Aulopiformes > Paralepididae > Notolepis > Notolepis coatsorum. The sequence goes on along the minus strand of NC_140177.1, from coordinate 107,798,278 downwards.
AAGGAAAAGTGTAAATTATTGTTATAAAAAATCTCCTTGCTTTTTTTCCAACTGTATAAGGATCTCACACTCCCTCTTGTCCCCCCCCCCCTCTCTGCAATGTCTCGATAACTCTGGATGGGGTCAGAATGATAAAAATGTATAAAGTTCATTGTTGCTAACTTTATTTATTTTTTACCCCACAGGGAAACTCACTGACGCTATTGAGTCATCTGTTTTTCTAGTATTTCTTGCGCAAAATATTGTGGATGACCTTAAGCTAGGATTAACAATATACAAGAACTAAATAGTGTAATATACAATGGAACTAAATCAATGACAATCAATCAAAATGGACAAAAAAACCAAATGGTTCATCTAACAGAGAAGACTTGTCATAATCACGGCGAGAGCCTTCTTCACTCCTCCTCATCCTCCCCCCACATTCACCACGGCAGCCCCACACCTTCTTCACTCCTCCTCATCCTCTCCCACATTCACACCGGAAGCCTCACACCCATATATGGGCAGCACCCCTTCACACACTGTCAAGCTCCTCACTCAACACGGCTGTGCCTCATCCCCTGATTCACACGCTGCCAGGCACCTCACTCGACACAGCTGTACCTCATCCCCTGATCAGCAAGACACTACATCTACCGGCAGATTCTGACCAGACCTCGTCGTGGTGTTATTCTAGTTACCTAGGTACGACGACTCAGCCTGAAGCCCTGCTAACCTGCTCTTGTGATTATTCCTTGCTCTAATCTTGTTTCTCTTGTGCCCAGGACCTCCGCTCCAGTGCACCTCCCTGCCTGGACATCTCGTGCTGCACAAGGAGTGCTCCTGTCCTCACCCCCCAAGAACATTCTAACTCCTGTCTGTTGCACATTCCTGCCTGTTCAACTGTCTGCTTGGGGAATACTATTAAAACACCCTAAAACGCTCCATTCTCTCTTCTCCTGTGTTCAGCTATTGGGCTCTGCCTAAACCCATTCTCACAGAACACCACGACCAAGATGACGAGCCCAGCCGCACACAAGCTCAAGGAATGGAGAAAGTTCCAGAGGGAATCCGTGAGTACTGTCAACGGCCACACCGTTCTGGTAAACCAACTCTCACACTCGATGGATGCAATCACTGCTCAGCTTAACGCTCTCACACTCAGCTCTGCGGAGCGAGACAAACAATGTGCCCGTTTTGATACATAGGTCACAACCCAGAAAGACTCGCTAGATGCCCCACCTGTGGCTACGGTTCCCCCGCACAGAGAGCCCCATGTCCCCGCACCTGAGCGCTATGTCGAGCCTTTCTTTTTCAATGTTCATTAGTATTCGGGCAACAGCCAGACACCTTCCAGAGTGAGATGTCTAAAGTCGCTTACCTGTCGGGTCTGCTCACGGGTCCTGCGCTAGAATGGGCGACCGCTCTCCACTTCAGTAATTCCCTCCTCTGCAGTTCATATTCCGCATATATCGACGACATGCACAAAGTCTTCTTTTTCGTTTCCAAGAAGGATGGCTCCCTTCGCCCCTGTATTGACTACCGGGGTCTCAATAACATCACGATCAAGAACAAGTACCCCCTGCCATTGATTAACTCTGCTTTTGAACCCCTGCAAGGTGCCACCATTTTCACGAAGCTGGACCTCAGGAATGCCTATCACCTTGTCCGTGTCCGAGAGGGGGACGAATGGAAGACGGCCTTTAAGACCCCGCTCGGTCACTTCGAGTACAAGGTAATGCCCTTTGGGCTGACCAACGCCCCTGCTGTCTTCCAGGCCCTTGTCAATGACGTTCTCCGTGATGTCCTTAACCGCTCTGTTTTTGTTTATTTGGATGACATTCTGATTTTTTCCCGCTCTATGGAGGAGCACGTCCAGCATGTCCGCCGGGTCCTCCAACGCCTACTGGAGAACAAACTGTTCGTCAAGGCGGAGAAGTGTGAGTTCCACGTCTCCTCCATCGGGTTCCTCGGCTACATCATAGAGAGCGGCCGGATCCAGGCGGACCCCGAGAAGATCAAGGCGGTGTCCGACTGGCCCCGGCCCACCAACGTCAAGTAGCTCCAACGCTTCCTGGCGTTTGCTAACTTCTACCGCCGTTTCATCAGGGACTACAGCTGGGTCGCTGCACCCCTTACCCAACTCACCTCACCCTCCGTGCCCTTCGTCTGGTCTGACAAGGTGGACTCCGCCTTCGCCGAGCTGCGCCGGCCCTTCACCTCTGCGCCCATCCTCGTCCAGCCGGACGCGTCCCGCCAGTTCATGGTGAAGGTGGACGTCTCTAGTACCGGAGTGGGGGCGGTTCTCTCCCAACGCTCCGCTCTCGACCAGAGACTGCACCCCTGCGCCTTCTTCTCTCGCCGCCTGACCCCAGCAGAGGTCAACTATGACATTGGAAACCTGGAGCTCCTGGCAGTCAAGCTGGCCCTGGAGGAATGGAGGCACTGGCTGGAGGGCTCAGAGATCCCCTTCCTGGTCTGGACGGACCATAAGAACCTCGCCTACGTCCAGACGGCCAAGCACCTAAACTCCCGCCAGGCCCGCTGGGCGCTGTTCTTCACCAGGTTCAATTTCACCTTGACCTACAGGCCAGGCTCCAAGAACACCAAGCCAGAAGCCCTCTCCCGGCAGTTTGTCCCCGAAGGGGGGCCCGCACACCCTGACACCATCCTCTCCTCCTCCTGCTTGGTGGCCTCCGCCACCTGGGAGATCCAGTCCGTCGTCCGGGAGGCTCAGCGCGTCCAGCCTGATCCAGGTAACGGTCCACTTAACCGGCTTTTTGTTCCCAACCTTGTCCGCTCCCAGGTGCTCCAGTGGGTCCACGCCTCCCGGTTCGCCTGTCATCCTGGGATCGACCGTACCCTGTCCCTGCTGAAGCGGCACTTCTCGTGGGTCTCCATGAGGGAGGACCCCCGCGCCTTCGTCCTTGCATGCACCATCTGTGCTTGCGGAAAGGCTTCCCACTGACCACCCGCCGGGCTCTTCCATCCGCTTCCTGTTCCCGGTCGGCCCTGGTCGCACGTCGCCCTTGACTTCGTCACCGGTCTGCCCCCCTCACACGGTAACACAGTCATTCTCACTGTTGTTGACTGTTTTTCGAAGGCCGTGCACTTTGTTCTCCAGTGGTCTCCAGCCCCCTGTCTCCCCCAGCTCCGGAGCCTCCCCCTCCGCTGGTCATCGACGACCACCCGGCCTACATTGTCCAGCAGTTGCTGGCCGTGCGGCGCCGCGGCCGCGGCTACCAGTACCTGGTCGACTGGGAGGGCTACGGCCCAGAGGAGCACAGCTGGGTCTGCCACCAGATGGTTCTGGACCGGGACCTCATCCGGGACTTCCATCAGGCCAACCCTGGCAAGCCTGGAGGGCCGCCAGGGGGCGCCCGTAGAGGGGGGGGGTCCTGTCATAATCACAGCGAGAGCCTTCTTTACTCCTCCTCATCCTCCCCCCACATTCACCACAGCAGCCCCACACCTTCTTCACTCCTCCTCATCCTCTCCCACATTCACAACGGAAGCCTCACACCCATATATGGGCAGCACCCCTTCACACACTGTCAAGCTCCTCACTCAACACGGCTGTGCCTCATCCCCTGATTCACACGCTGCCAGGCACCTCACTCGACACAGCTGTACCTCATCCCCTGATCAGCAAGACACTACATCTACCGGCAGATTCTGACCAGACCTCGTCGTGGTGTTATTCTAGTTACCTAGGTACGACGACTCAGCCTGAAGCCCTGCTAACCTGCTCTTGTGATTATTCCTTGCTCTAATCTTGTTTCTCTTGTGCCCAGGACCTCCGCTCCAGTGCACCTCCCTGCCTGGACATCTCGTGCTGCACAAGGAGTGCTCCTGCGCTTTCTCTCGACACAGACCTGTGTCTTCTGCCCACAGCTGCACTGGGAGTGCACCTGTCCTCACCCCCCAAGAACATTCTAACCCCTGTCTGATGCACATTCCTGCCTGTTCAACTGTCTGCTTGGGGAATACTATTAAAACACCCTAAAACGCTCCATTCTCTCTTCTCCTGTGTTCAGCTATTGGGCTCTGCTAAACCCATTCTCACAAGACTGTGTTTAACCCTTGTGCCTTGTTAAGTAACTGACAGAGTTGTCACGTTAGTGCATGAAAAGATTGCATCACGTTCAAGGTCATAAAAAACTTAATTTGTAATATTTCGTTCCAATTCTTTTTTCATGAATACCACTATGAACCTAACTCAACATATCTATCAAAGATTCCAAATATTTCCGTCTGTAGGGTTATGGTTATGGTTAGGGTTAGGGTTAGGGTTGGGGTTAGGGTTAGGGTTAGGGTTAGGGTTAGGGTTAGGGTTGGGGTTAGGGTTAGGGTTAGGGTTGGGGGTGGGGTTAGGGTTAGGTTAGGGGACTGTTGAGCAAGTGTTGGGGTGGGCACGGGCACAGGGATGAGATTTTACCTTCTCCTAATCTTTCTGTCTGGGTAACCCTAACCCTAACCCCCTAATGGCAAGAAATAAACCACTATGGACGGTTTGAAAGCTAATATTGTTAACTTTTGTGTTAGATGGTTTCAAAATCTAATCTTTTCAAATTCTGTGAATATATGGAAAATAAGCAAACGGACACAATTGCATGACATAATAATCAACACAGCCATCGTTATACACAGAAACACAAAAGAATATAGGCAAAAAACACAAAATAGTCGCTAAGGGGGCAGAAGAGTTAAACTGTGTGAGTCAATATTTATTACCTGCATTGTTTTTACCCTTTTCTTATTCTCTGCATTGCTTTTATTCTATCTATTTTATGCAAATATTTTGTAGATGTTTCTGCTATGAAGCACTTCGGGCTGCAATTTTTTTTTTTTTTATAATATTTTTTTCTTTTCTTTCACATACAACATGACAAAACACAATACAGTAATAATAACTTCACAGGACAATAATAGTAATAAATAATAACAATAATGACAATAGAAATAACAAAAATTATAAATACAGAACATAAAAATCTAATTATATTATTACAGACACCACAAAAGACAATTCCTCCCCCACTCCCACCCCAAGACCCCCGGACCCCCCAGGATCAGCACCCGACCCCTCCTCGCCTCTAGATCATGGTCTTTACGTTCTCTGCCACTGCGGCCCATAGTTCAATGCTGGCCTGATTGGGCTGCAATTCTTGTATGAAAGGTATGAAGGTGCTGAAGTTTATTATTATTATTATTATTATTATTATTATTATTATTATTATTATTATTATTATTATTATTATTATTATTATTATTATTATTATTATTATTATTATTATTATTATTATTATTATTATTATTAGTAGTAGTATTATTATTATTATAACTACTGCATTTTGCACTGTCTAGGAGGCCCTTCAACGTTTATAAACCCTTACCTCAACCCAAATCTTAACCATTCCTGCTACCTAGTACAAGTAAAATAAATAGTTGAAAGTCTGTTGAAACTGATGGTAAACTGATGGTATACTACCCACAGTCAACTAACACTTTTCTGATAAGATATACTGTACATAGTCTACAGTGTGTCATAATCACAGCAAGAGCATTCTTCACTCCTCCTCATCCCCCCTTCACATTCACCACACACCTTCCTCACTCCTCTTCATCCTCCCTTCCATCCACCACGGAAGCCTCACGCCCATATATACGATAGCAGGTAAGTGGGAGTTCCAATGGTCGAGGAAAGAGACGGAGAAGTGTTTGCTCTTCAAAACAAAGGTATTCTCTTTATTAAGAGAACAAGCGTCAACAGAGAACAGAACAGAGAGTTGGGTCAGCACTCGTTCAGGCGGTCCTGCTCGTAGATATAGTGAAGCTCTAGCAAGGAACAAGAGAACAGCGCATTCATTATAAAGCCACATTCCAACATTCCAACGTGTCAATTAGTGACAGCCAGAATGACAGCCAGTGACAGCTTCCAGATGTGACAGACAATCAGTGCGCGACAGCAAATCAGAAGTGACATACAATTAGTGCAACCCAGCGATTGCGCTCTGCTTAAAACCCATTCTCACACAATAGACTTTCAAAATAAAGTGTGACTGAATAATTTAGGTCTATAGATGAAGGTGGCCGCTTCTCAACCTTGCAGAGAGCGTATCTACAGTATGGTTGCAGCAGGGAACAGAGAATTGTTCAGTGAGCTGGCTTTTGGACCTACTGTAGTATATGGCAAAGAAGACGATACTAGTTTTCCATGAAGGCTTGACACACAAATTTCACATAATTTGCACACTAACAATTTCTGAAAAAGAGGAGCTTTTTTTATTAAATTTGTTTTCAATTACATGTCAAAAGTAATACTACATGTTAGATGTAATGCTTTGTGTTTGTATACAAACTGCTCTTCTTACCTCAAAACTTTAGTACTTGAGTCGAGTTGGAACATCTGGGTGATGTATCCCATTCGCTACCTTAAATGATTTGGATGATGATGTAACTAACAACCGCAAATAAATGGGCTGTTTAAAAATGGACATACAGTGTCTCAAGGATGTAATTGAAGGGCTAAGAACTTTGAGGTGCAGAATGGAGCTTAACTTGTGACCTCAGTTCAAACCATTGGATAACTTTGTATCGGTCTGACTGAGCACACTTTCTTATTTGCTCTATTTCTGGACAAAGCATGTTTATGAATCTTGTGATCTGTGACGTATCATAAGGCCTGGATTACTGACTGGCCAATCAGGGGCCCCCAAAAGGCCCAGAAAGACCAGGATTCTTGTGTATATTAATTGCATCATTTCACTAATTTCAATTGGAATATGTGCAGAAGCCAGCATGATTTTAATTGAAATGGGCCCCATGCTGTTTAAAGTACAGGGGCCCTAATTTTGTGAGAAATTATTCACCAAAAGACCCTAGAATGAGTATTACAGTGAGTGTTTTTCTTCCATGCCCACGGACCCCCCTATAGTCACTGTCTCCTGAGGGACATAGGAGGGGCATACCAAGACCATATAGCATACCAAGACTCCATATCAACATTTGTCCTCATTCTCGAATGGACATATGTGAAAGTTACCTATTCGGCATTCTCGAATGGCTTCGTATTGTAAATTCGTTTGTACGATTTATGAACACGAAAAGGCAGTCGAAAAGGCAGTCGTAAATCGGACAGTTATTTTGTTAGCACAACATTTTTACCAAGATATTTACAAATATCATATTCTGTATACCTCCCAGCCCTATAACCTATATCCTCAACCACACTGCTAGATCTATCACTCCAGATGAAACTCACAATACTCCACAATAGCACAATAGCTGATAAAGGGCTGTTCTACTGTATGTGTTATTGGTTGTTGTTCTACATGTTCATCTATTCTATCTTCAGTATACTGATTCTTGGTATTTGACTATACTTGAGGTTTATGGTTCCTCAGTAAAACACGTTGTACACTGTTTATTATAAAAGTGCTAAACAGTTTATTACAGTAATTATATGCCCAACAGGATATAGTAACACTAATATCCACTAATAACATCCAATAATAATAATAACAATATATAACAACAATAATAATAATAATTATATATATGTATAATTATTATAACGATTGCTATTATTGTTATATTTATAATAATAATAATAATAATAATAATAATAATAATAATAATAATAATAATAATAATAATAATAATAATAATAATAATAATAATAATAATAATAATAATAATAATAATAATAATAATAATAATAATAATAATAATAATAATAATAATAATAATTTTATTTTTTGATCCACTTTTTCTCCTCCTGTTTTTCTGTGTTTTTCTCTCATCCCAATTTAGTTGTTATGCCAATTCCCCCTCCCCTTCCTGGTTGTTGCTTGCATGTGCCCCCCACTGGTCGGTCTAGGGAGCCCTATCAGATGCTTCCTCCGAGGCATAGGAGACAGCCAGCAGCATCTTTTCACCTGACAGCGAGGACTCTCATTGGTGAGGTGTAACGTGTGGGAGGTCACACTACCCTCACCATCCCTCGCTGTGCAGGCGCCCTGACCGACCTGTAGGAGTCGCTGTTTACAACGACCAGATTACCACCCACCGGCTTCCCTCCTGCTGACACTGCCATTTGAGCCAGTATGACGGCCGGCCAAGCCGGAGGCAACGCTGACAGCCGGATTCGATACCAGTGTCTCTCGCGTTGGTGACAAGTGCTTAGTCCACTGCGCCACCCAGCCGCCTATTATTATTATTATTATTATTATTATTATTATTATTATTATTATTATAGAAGAACATCATGTATTTCAAATAACAAAAACAACAACATATATTTTACACAGTGAATTAACAAAACAACCAGTGGATGATTTGTTCAGCTTCATCCAGGAGGATGATTGTCATGTTACATGACAAGGGAGTTATACAGGGAGTGTGTTTTCATTGTTCTAACCAGAGGAGAGCTCCCTCCCTCAATTTGACCTGTCTGACATATAACATCACTCCACAAGGAGAAGCACATTCAGAGAGGATATATTACAGTAAGTCCCTACATCATCTTTCTGTGGGTGTTCATCTTGAATGACAGCAGTGGAAGTGTGCGTCAATGTACTGATCAAATATAATAAATAATACAATAATTCCTAATACAATTATGAATGTCCTGCTGTTGCCATTTGCTCAGGTGTTATGAATGTGTTGAAAAACTGAGTTCAAGAGAAGCATTAGATGACTCAGGGACGTCTATGTGAAGGGATAGCAGATTTGTCATTGTTACTCTTCCTCTTATAAAACATCTGGAACAATATAAACGTCTTCCTCCTGGGTCTCAGGCAGAATGAAGAGGTTGCAGGCTGGATCGTTGCTGTATATAGCCTCATCTAGTGCATCACACTGCAGGTACAAACTCTCCTCTGGCGCACTGAAGGATCTGGAGAGAAAGAAAGAGACAGGTGGACAGGTGAATATACTGTATATAGACATACAGACAGACATAGAGACAGACATTCAGACATAGAGACAGACAGACAGACAGACAGACAGACAGACAGACAGACAGACAGACAGACAGACAGACAGACAGACAGACAGACAGACAGACAGACAGACAGACAGACAGACAGACAGACAGACAGACAGAGACAGATATAGAGACAGACAGACAGTATAGATAGATAGATAGATAGATAGATAGATAGATAGATAGATAGATAGATAGATAGATAGATAGATAGATAGATAGATAGATAGATAGATAGATAGATAGATAGATAGATAGATAGATAGATAGATAGATAGATAGATAGATAGATAGATAGATAGATAGATAGGTAGATAGATAGGTAGATAGATAGATAGATAGATAGATAGATAGATAGATAGATAGATAGATAGATAGATAGATAGATAGATAGATAGATAGATAGATAGATAGATAGATAGATAGATAGATAGATATATTTTCCAGTCCCATGAGATAATTGTACTTAAAACATCTTGATATAACCTGGATAATTCTCTAGTGAAATAAGATTCAAGTTTCCTAGAACACCAGTTAGAAGTTTCCCAAAACACACTTTAACCTAACCTCACCAACACAGGACTGGCTCTAGCGGTTACGCCACATGACAGATATGGTATGACCCACACAGTATTTCCTCATCCACTTCAACAGTGTGTTAGTTCTCTTAACTTCTCTAGTTCTCTATGTGCTGTAGGACTGACATTTCCTTGAAATGGGGGTAATCAATCATCTCAACTATTGTAGTCCAATGGCTGTGATGCACTGGCAATATATTTAAAGGGATGTATCTTTTTTATTTATATATATACATTTCTTTCTTTTTTATTTCATATATTTGATTTCAAATGTACTATGTCTCAGGGTAACAAAGAAGTGTGTCATGTTGATCTTCAATCAAATATAGTTTAGTCAATGATATATTTAGAAGAATAAAATACAGAAAGTCACAATAATGAGTCCTGATGGCTGCTGGCAGAACGTAATTCAAATGATGATGACCTATTTGGACGCATTCCAAAGAGTCTATCAATTCAAATCATTAATAGAGATATTCTATAATACTTCACATGTGCTCTTGTTAACGGCTTGCTCGCTAGCTCTGGCCTCTGCATCACCGGTAATGATTAGCTGATTCCTCAATTAAACCTACAAGAATCTAAGCAAATCACATTAATCTAATCTAATCTAATCAAATTTTTTCAACAATGAAGTGAACATTTATTTTTTGAGGACCAGCAGTCTGATCTATACTGTAAACACAAGGAGACCGACCTAACTGAGTGTTGCGAAGCGTCTTTTAGTAATCAAGTATAGCTTACCTGTCCCTGTCTATCACCATCTGGGGGTCGTCACGAGGTTGACCTTTGAAGTTTTCATAGATCGGGGCCTGCCCTGTTGACTGTTGAGTTCTAACCATGCCGGTGTACCGGGGGGAACGGTCTCCTGCCACGTCGTTTTCGCTGCTCTTAGCTCTTCCAGGCTGCCACATGGCCTGCAGTCTCCTGCGCTGTGTGTAAACCAGCAGGCCAGCTGCTCCCCCGAGCAGCAGAGAGAACAGGGTCAGACCCACAGCCAGGCCCACGGCCGACGCTCCAGATGAACCCTCCCACGTACTATTTGGGTGCATGTAAGTCGAGTTTGAACTCATGATCTGTGAATGGAAGAAACAGTGAATTAAAACGACTGGATGATACTATCGTTACGACAGCATTTCAATATAACGCAGCTGGGCAATTTCGCCAACAGATGTGATCCGCAGTTTCATACAGTATTCTATTTGTGTCCCTCATAACCCACAGTGTTATCCACGTTCACCGTTTATTAATTTCCACCATGTGGGGCTAAGAAACATGAACATTTAAATAATGTATTCATGATATTCAGATATTCACGATATTCAGATAGTTCAATACATATATATATATCAATTTCTGCTTAGGCTTACAAAATACATATTGAGTCAGGCGGTTAGGTGGTCGAGCGGAGATTGCGTTCGTCACCAGCCCCGGAGCTGTGAGCTTGGTTCGCCTGTTCGAATCCAGCTCACAGCTCCGGGGTTGTCACCAGCTTGGCTGGCCGTCTGCACTGATACAATTGGCTGTATCAGAGGGTGGGAGAAGCTGGCGGGGTGGGTCCGGGTCGTTGTAAACAGCGACTCCTACAGTTCGGTCGGGGCGCCTGCTAAGCGCGGATTGGACGTGAGGGGGATGGTGTGGTCCTCCCACACGCTACGCCCTCTCAATGAGAATCCGCGCTGCCAGGTGAAAAGAAGCGGTGATTGGCTGGACGTGTGTCGGAGGAAGCACGTGGTAGCCTCCACTCTCCCAAATGATCTGACTGTGGGGGGTAAAGCGCAGCGACCAGGAAGGGACTGGGAATTGGCATACGACTAACATTGGGATGGGAGAAAATCGGAGGAAAATGGAGGGGGAAAAAGACCAAAAAAAAAAAAAAAAAAAAAATACATATTGAATATTCCAACTGATATTCATCATATTGGACAACATGGTAATGAGAAGTATAGGATCCAGAATCAAACTGAAACTGTCATTTTCTATTAACATTCTGAAGTATTTAGGAAATTATTTCAAACTTTGACTTTCCACCGTTAATAACAAGAATCCCATGATATGATAGAACAGATAGATGATAAATGATAAATATCAATATTATTGCCAAGCTCTGCTGCCAATATCATCCATCTACTGGTATATTACCACAAGCTCTGTCCCATCATGACCTTAAACAATGGGTTTTGACCCAAAATAGGTGCTATTTCTGGTGGGTTTCTAGCAGAAGCTACTGGTAGGTTTCAATGAGCCTGCAGTCTCAATGGAAAACAACATTTGCATAATCTAACTCATGTGTTGAAAAGGTTTAAGAACGTTAGGTTATGACTATAACCAAGTTCTGTTAGTTAGGGGCGATGCTTGGCATCGCTACTGCACTATCTCGCGTACGTGCACGCGTACTGAATAAACCACAAATGTACCTCTAATACCAGTATTAGTCTGACCACACCCCTCATCAGCTTACCTTCATAAGCAGGTGTGTGGTCACCTGCTCTCCTCCTTCCCAAGCTTTCACCACAAGGTGAGGACAAGGGCTGCAGCGGCCGTCCGATGCCAAGCATCGCCCCTAACTAACAGAACTTGGTTATAGTCATAACCTAACGTTCTGTATCGTTAGTGGCTTAGCTTGGCATCGCTACTGCACAAGGGAGGCCAAGCGGAGCCACTTGGCTGACAAATACACCCCGCTGACAGCCCCCCAAAACCATCAGAACAGGGAGGGCCGAGCCCCCCCGACCCCCCCTAATGGAGGGTAGCCCCCCTATTAGGGACGTCACGGGAGGGCGACGGACCCGACCGTGCGAAGAGGCACTCAAGCAACTCAACGCACAGGGTGAGCAGACCGTGGCTTGACCCCACGACTACACACACGCACAACCCGCATGCCACCCGGGAACGAACGGAGGAACAACCTCGTTACTGCCCCCAGAATCACGGGGTCAAGGGCAAACCCAACCCCGTGGCAAGGCCGTAGCAGCGGAGCACGAAGGAAGACCCAGACCCACCAAAAGGACTGGACTCCCTAGAATGGGGGCCCGGAGAAGTCCATGATGCCAGCATCAAGACCCCACCAGGTGGGCACGTAGTGCCCCGCCCCCCACATCGCCAGCGTATTCGGACAAAGGCCCCTCAGTTACTGCACCTGGTATTCCCAGGCGGAACCAACCAGGCCAGAACCTGCCCAGCTTCCGAGATCGGACGAGATCGGGCGTGTTCAGGTCGGTATGGCCGTAAGCCGAGCGGGCCCCGTCCCCCCAATAGTACACCGCCTGGCACACTGACCCTGCAGAATAGGCAGTCAGCATGGCCGTAAGCACACAAAAAAGGTTAACCAACGGAAGCAGGCAGCGCACCGGGGAAAAACCAGGCAACAGGCTGTTAACCCTAGCCTGGAGACTGCGGACGAGACAGGCGCCAGAGGGGACAGCTGAACACAGCCGCCCCGGCGGAAGGAGCGTAAGCTGGCGGTGTTGCATGACCAAGCCTCCATTTAACAACCCCCACCCAGAGGGGTCGAGGCAGAGAAGGCTGACACGATTGGCAGACGTCATGAACGTGCAGGGGCACCCTCAAACGGTGAACCCGGGAGTTGACACTGCTCCAACACACCAGGGAATCAACCACCTCGGTGTTACCCAATGCGGTGGTTGTTCCTATAACCCCTCAAGAAAAAACTCCAAAACACACCTGCGGGTATACACCGGCTATACCGCAGTACAAGTGTTTCAGTTTCCAAAAAGGGTTAACCCAGGCCTACGGGTCGCAAACATCACTTCGGACCGGGCCTGGCGGTACGGGAAGCACAGGGTCACCAGAGGAGGTCAAAAAACCACCCCCACAGGCCCCTCTTCGCCATGCGTGAGAGAGGAGCGAAAAATAATGGAGAACCAGCCCCTAAGCACACCGTACCCGGTATTCCCCGGCGGTCTCCCAACCAAGTACTAACCAGGACCAACCTGTGTAGCGGCCGAGATCCGACGAGATCGAGCGCGTACAGAATGGCATGGCTGTAAGCCATGACGACAGTGCTGAGTAAAAACATACCCAACCAGGGTCTCCATAGCGCTTAACCCTGTGACACCCAGACCGACCTGGCATTTTTCCCCCTGAAAAAAGCCCAAGTCCCTCAGGGTACCAGAACAGCAGATCTGCATCCCCGGCGGACAACGGGTTCAACTGATCTGGACCAGCGTGACCAGAACCAGTCCCGTGCCCTAACCACGCCGACATGCCTACTCCAGGAGAAGGGCAGATATGCGTGTTGATCTTAACATGAAAAGAAGGCGCCACCCAGACGTTCGGACGAACCGCGCCTGGTGGCCCACCCCAAGGGCGTGAGACCCCACTACATATGTTCAGATCCATCCCGTCATCATCCCCCAGACATGAACGAGAATCCGTCGACAACCCACCCAGGTCATGGGATGTGGTCGCCGGAAGAGGAAAAACCCCCATCTCAGTTGCTTTATAAAAACGCTGTTTCAACCACAAGCAACCAAGGCGTGCCAGTCAATCGCCTGTTTACAGCGAGCTAGCACTATACGTGCGTCGGGACACACCCCCATCAATGAACAGGCTATTTAGACCTGTATTGAATCCCCAAGGCGCCCAGGGGAACGACAAGAGGGGTGTGACACTCCCTAACTCCAACACTTCTGGAATAGAAAGAAGGAAGCATCAACAGTATGTATCCCAGTCTACACAGCCGGGGTAAAAAATGTTCACATTTTTACATCCCACCACCCTCCCATAGGAAAGAGACGGGGATCCCCAGAGAGACTTCCCACGCGAGCTGTACAGATTGAAAAGAATATATTGCACCTTGAGCCATGTAAAAAACTGGTTTTAGGGCCTCCGGGGAAGAGGCACCGAACCCATACACACTCAATAAACGAATTGAATCGAATATACATACAATAGAAAAGGACCCTTCTAGAGGGTCCACTCACTTTGACAATCTGAGGAGGAAGGCTCTGTACTCTGATGGAGGCTTCCTCACATGGAAGAAGGAGTCCGAACTCACAGAAGGCCTGAGTAGGCGCTTGGTGAGGAGGAGCCCTGACCACCCCCCCTGAAAACAGATCCATCACATGGACCTGAACAGCACACGGAAGTCCTACCAACAGAGACGCGCACGGTGACGTACTCTATGGCGGGGGAATTCCTGCGGTGCACACGCCCAATATACCAGGCCGTGGGACCAGGAACTCCCTCTCCCCCCCCCCCCCCCCCCCCCCGTAACGTGCCGAACCGCCACGTGACGGGAACCTTGAAGGACAGGGGGTGTACCCCTGACCGACAGAACAATGGGGAGAGGAAAGGTTACCAGTTCACCCCTTTACGACCCCACACCCATGATACGACGTAACGACAAAAAGAGAATATGACACAGTCATAGTCAGCTCTATGAAGCGTTTCACAGCTCCACACAGCGCATGAGCTAACCTGCTATCTGATTTTTACTAAGGAAAAACACAGAATAGAGAAGGCTCTAAGAACCCCGGTCCAACATACACATGTGCTTCTGTGGCCAGTACAACCCAGTTGTAGGTCACATGACACACACAACCCATCATCACCTACAAAAAATGGCAAAAACACTCAACAGAGGAACGCCGTTTTTTTCACAATGAGAGAATACATCATTCTTGATTAGTATCGACCACAGGCCTTGCTAAGCACACATGACAGCAACCAAACCAATTTCCCTTTAGGAAATAAGTTTCTCCAGCAGATTTAGCACAACCTCAGCAATCAAGCTAAGAGTCACATCGTATCCCTACCACACAAAAGACACAATTAATGCACAACATGTCTGATAGGAGGTGATAAAGTCCCCAGGGAACCGGGGGGGAAAAACACAATCCTCCTATTTTACCCTCAATACGGCCAGTTAAAACAGGAAAACCTGTTAATGTGTGAACTCACTGTTCATTGTCATTACAGTCTGAGAAAGAACATTCTTTTACTCACTTGTCACCAAGCATAGCTTCATAGGTCAGTTGCCTTAGTAGTGAGTACACGGTACACATAAACACCATGATGTTTCTCACACAACAACCAGATCAATACATCACGATCTGCACGGAGAAGCTAACTGCCAGTGACAAAACAGCTCACACACAACCCGCAACGTATCCCAAATGCATTGCAACAACACACGTTTTGGGAAAAAACACCGTTATTCACAATACATTTAGCCAAGTAAAACCAGAAGACGTGTTATGAGGTCTGGCCAACCCCGTACCTACCCGGAACGCAGATCAGCGAAGTGCAGTCACAAGACACCGTAGAACACAGCCGTCCTGTGTTGTTCGACCCGGGCAGCGTCGCCGCTCCACCAGTCGCTACAGTCCTCTTTGTTGACGCAACCCCCGTCTAGGCTCAGGCAGGGTCGACGAACATCCCCTGTCAAGGATGACGTCGTGGTCAAGAGTGTAAAACATGTTAAAATCAAAGCACGTTCAACAGAATAGCATCAAGCTAACGGCTGCTCCAACCGTTCGGGTGCTATTGCTTCCGCTCGCGAGACGCCGATCTAACGACGCACGCGATCAGAAGCGAGCTCCCGGCGGCGCGCGCGAAGCTAAGCTACCCCGCGCCAGGCCACTGACCGGCTAACCGTAAGCCATGAACATGTAAACAATGACATAACACTCACCCAGACAGGCCGCCGTTCTGAACCCCTCCTCACTTTTTAAGAGAAAAGAGAAAACAAGACGTCAACACCGCTTCACAACGGTGACATTACCACGTCCGGCGGAATCAGCACAGTACCAACTGGCCTGTATAGCTGACTTTGAACATGAATCTGCCGCTATCGCACATTACATGCACATATCCCCTCGTGAAGGAATACTCTCATTTGGATATGAAAGATGGGGTCTTAACACGGTGACAGAGAGAATCCACTCGTCCAGAACACACAGGGATCACCAGTGTCAATGGTCGCGGCCCACTAGTTAAAACTATAATGGTCGCCAGACCAAGGCCTCCTGTCGCCTAGGCGGCTAAACAAAGGACCCTAGCCTGGGGCCGGTTTCCATAAACTTTGTCAAGTAGCCCCCATAGCACTAACAGACAAGTGGAGCCCGCCAGCAAACACTACTCACCCAACCTGGAACGCACCGCTCCTCACAACAGCGGCATGTCCGACAGTTCAGCTGTGGCCTGACAGGTTTCACCCCAACAAACACAGCAAGGAACTGCAGTTGAGAAGCATGCAGCGGCGTGCTCCCAATACGAAAACCGGTGGAGGGTTTTTAGAATGATCATCATCTTCTAGACACTCCAGTACGAAGACAATATCGCCGTATTTTCTCGAAAATAGTGAGAGAGAAAATAAAGATATGATGTCAACGTATCCTTGTTTCCCAAGCTGTTCCTAATCCAATTTCTTCCATCATGGTGTCAAGTGTGGGGATCTACCGAGGCACCTCTTCCTTGTGGTGAAAGCGAGAAGGAGAGCAGGTGACCACACACCTGCTTATGAAGGTAAGCTGATGAGGGGTGTGGTCAGACTAATACTGGTATTAGAGGTACATTTGTGGTTTATTCAGTACGCGTGCACGTACGCGAGATAGTGCAGTAGCGATGCCAAGCTAAGCCACTAACGATACAGAACAGTTGCTCTGTGGTGACATTTCAATACGTCAGTTAGCTTGCTTGGTTAAGATGTGAATATGATATATAGAATTGTATTGAAAACCTACTGTATAGTAGAAATCCCAGACCATTGTTGTATACAAAGAGAATAATAAAATGATAATAAAGTACTTTGAAAGTTCAAGAAAGACACTTCTTTCTAGTAACAGATATTTCTACATGTCTTGAAAACATTACATTCACATTCTGCCAGTGATTAATCTGTAATAATGTTTACCGCTTACAAATAGGATAGAGATATGAACATTTTGTCAATAGTTATCTAGAACCTTTTTTCTCCCTATCTCAAAGTTGGTTTTGATAGCATTTTACTAATCTGTATGGCAGGGAAAGCATAGTTACCTTACCAAGCAAGGGGCCACAGGATCTGGATCAAGCTGTGGATCTTTAGTCAAAAATGATTCAGTTGGTGCTAATGTGTCAGATAGGCAACTTTGAAGTTCCCCTTTTTCTTCTGAAATAGTGGACCTTCACAGACGAAGAAGGTTTTAACTTAAGATTTCCTGTAAAAGCCCCATTGTTGATACAAGCAGCTGCAGTGGGCCGGTGATATAGGAAGATAATCTGTGCTAAATATATTATATTATAAATATATTATAAATATGTTTTATGAATCACAATGTCACCTGTCTTCACTCAGACTATGATAGCCAAAGAATGCATATTGATGTTCATAGGAATACAGCCATTTCATACTCTGATTAACTAAATTGTTTTAATTTAGCTTTCATTCAGATTTCAGAGTGACTCTGAGAGTGACAAATAAAACAAATTTTTCACACACACGCACGCATGCACGCACGCACGCACGCACACACACACACACACACACACACACACACGTCACACACACACACACACACACACACACACACACACACACACACACACACACACACACACACACAAACACACAAACACAAACACACCACTGTGAGCCGAAAACATTGGGCCTCATTCAACAATACTCTCTTATTATTTTTCTTATATTCTTGCTTACCTGTCTGTTAAGAGAACAATAAGAAAAGCCACCGCCACATTCATCAAGCCGTTCTTAAAGTCCAAATCTGTTCTTACCCAGGTTTTTTTAATGGTGAATCCCACTCATTCTAAACTGGATGCGCCTCGCGGGCTCATTATAATACGAGAGCCGCGGGTCTGCATCGGATCCCCCGGCCGTATTCAAGCGCTGGAGCGCTTTGCGATGGATCAAAATTAGATAGGAATCAAATGTATTGTCATCATACAGCACCTATAGCTATATAGTGGAATATACTGTATTAATATAGTAATATAATAGTAGTTGGCTAGTTGCGCGCTTCTGGCCACCTCCCGCAGTGCGAGCATACACGCGTACTGTATACAGTACGTGCAAAATGAATCGTTGCAGCAAAGTACTGTAGGCTTTATCAATACTGAACGACTGCGTGTTGTCAAGAGCCAATCGCACAGGTTGCCACTCATCTGGCTCTGCAAATAGATCTAGAGTCTGAATATCTCCACATATAGCCTGATGACTGGCAGTGCGCATAGTACAGTGCATGCTCCAAGTCAAACTGGATGACACATGAATGAATGAATGAATGAATGAATGAATGCATGAATGAATGAATGAATGAATGAATGAATGAATGAATGAAAACTTTATTTAACAGATTGCAGAATGGGTACAATACAGTACAGCTCAATACACACAATTGTTAAGGGGATGGAGACCAGAGAAAGACTTTTGTCTTGTTTATATCAGGGTCCCCCATTTTCAATTAATCATTACATATGACATACATGACATACAGATAGACAGTACTGCTACATCTATACATTTATGACATACCAGATCTACAAATAAAGTACTGTTTGTGATACAAAAAGAGTAAAAAAAAAAAAAAAAAAAAAAGAGTATATACATTTGATGTAGAAACTGTACATTGGAGGAGGTGGGGGGGGGGGTTGGGTAGGTGGGGTGGGGGGGAGGGACTGTACATTGGAGGTGGTTGGGTGGGTGGGGTGGGGTGGGGTGGGGGGGGGATGGGTAGGCGGGTGGGGGTAACTGTACATTGGATTATCGACGAAACCTACTTGGTCCAAGAAGAGGGTCTCGTGTATTACCGGGTTTACTGTAAGTCAGTTGTTTATTTATTTATGTTTTACTGTTTGCATACGAGGTGGTCTGCAAATGTTCTTGATAACAATCTAGTGGTCCGCATAAAACAGA
The DNA here is from genome assembly GCF_963971535.1 of Notolepis coatsorum. Classification (NCBI taxonomy): domain Eukaryota; kingdom Metazoa; phylum Chordata; class Actinopteri; order Aulopiformes; family Paralepididae; genus Notolepis; species Notolepis coatsorum. The sequence goes on along the minus strand of NC_140177.1, from coordinate 107,778,852 downwards.
AATTTGGGAACCATTGATATAGACGATCTCTAAATATGTGTTCTATGCTACGTATATACAGTACTGCATATCTGTATGTCATGTCATAAATGTCATGATATCTATATCTGTATGTTGTGTATGTCATAAATGTCATTATGAATTGAAAATGGGGGACCCTGATGTAAACAAGACGAAAGTCTTTCTCTGGTCTGCCTCCCCTTAACAATTGTGTGTATTGAGCTGTACTGTATTGTACCCATTCTGCAATCTGTTAATAAAATATTCAATCAATCAATGGCCTGGGCGGCCAGAGCATAACTGTTGTAACAGCAATATATAATCCATTTCAGACAGAACGCACGCAATAAGTTATAATAATAATAATAATTATTATTGAAAAGTTCTGTATTTTTAAAGTCGTATTTGGGGGCAATTAACCAATGGTAGGCTTTTTTTTATTTGTTTTTTTTTGGGTAAGAATTTCTTATTTCGGTAATAGTGCTCTCGACCACTCATATAATTTGTTCTTGCCTGAGAAAAAAGCAACAATAAGAAAACTTTGCTGAATCCCAGGTAAGAACAAAGTAAGAGGAAATGCTGTAACTAAATCTGTTCTTATATCGCTTCATGCATGAGGCCCATTGAGTTGCCATTAAAGGACCATGTCCGTCTTTTTGACATGTGGGTTCCATGTAGGGATGTCCGATATTATCAGCCTACCGATATTGGCATAAAAATTTGATATCGGAAAATATCGGTATCAAGAGATATGTAATGTTAATTACCTGAAATTATTCAGTTTTTTGGGGGGAACCCTGCATATATCGGTATCGGTTGATGTCGGTATCAGAAATTAAGAGTTGGACAATATCGGTATATCGGTATCGGTAAAAAAGCCAATATCGAGCATCCCTAGTTCCATGTCATTCTTGCCTTGGTGCAAAAATTAAGTCTATAACTATTTATTTTTTGCAGATTCACCACTGCCACAAGTTTCCATTGCATCTGAAAATGTACATAAAAAAACACTACACGAACCCATGAAAAGTAACCACATTTACTGTAATTAAAATGCCATGGTAACATCTGGGTGCATTTTATTTTCCTGAAAAGTTGCTCCATTGAGCACAATGTCTAAAAAGGAAGAAGAGGAATTCTTCAGATGTTGTCATCACAATTACAAAACATGTCAGAAAACAAGTGAGTCAGATGTTATCAGATGCTATTCAGAATTCTAGAGCTGAGTCACCACTGTAGAGAAAGTGAAACCTACGATCAGATATATAAATAGCTGCATTTTTTTTTTACAACGCTTTTATCCAAATCTCTTTACAATTTGTTCACACATGCACATCGGGAGCAGTTAGGGGTTAAGTGTCTTACAGTAACCCCTAAGTGTTGAAACTTCGACACGATGTCCGGGAGGAGCAGGAATTGTTACAGTAAATTTAAGTATTACGTAAGGAAACCCCAAAAGGACCCCACATTGTGAACCACTACTCTGGACTGCATCTTTATGACACTATTGAATTGTATTGCCTGAGTTTTATTTATGCATTATTATTATTATTGTTGTTATTATTATTGTTTGTTTTATTATATTATTAATTTCATTATTTACAGTATAGATAGATAGATAGATAGATAGATAGATAGATAGATAGATAGATAGATAGATAGATAGATAGATAGATAGATAGATAGATAGATAGATAGATAGATAGATAGATAGATAGATAGATAGATAGATAGATAGATAGATAGATAGATAGATAGATAGATAGATAGATAGATAGATAGATAGATAGATAGATAGATAGATAGATAGATCCATAGATAGATCCATAGATAGATCCATAGATAGATCCATAGATAGATCCATAGATAGATCCATAGATAGATCCATAGATAGATCCATAGATAGATAGATAGATAGATAGATAGATAGATAGATAGATAGATAGATAGATAGATAGATAGATAGATAGATAGATAGATAGATAGATAGATAGATAGATAGATAGATAGATAGATCCATAGATAGATCCATAGATAGATCCATAGATAGATCCATAGATAGATCCATAGATAGATCCATAGATAGATCCATAGATAGATAGATGGTAGATAGATAGGTGTTTTTGGCCAACAGCTAAGCTAGCTGATCCATATCCACTTTCATTAATGTATGCTAAGCTAGGATAGCTTTCTACTGAACGCACAGAGAGGAAATCTGTATCCATCTTCTTGTCTGATTCTGGAGAAGACGGTAAGCGCATTTACATGTTTCAGATGGCTTCACAGGCCCACAACCCCCCCTGACTTTCGTCTAGCAGTGTCAAACTTGAGTGTTTCACTCTGAGTGCATAGTAGTGTAGACTTAGTAGCATAGTACATAACAGTAGAAAACAGTAAGAAGGTAAGTTATAGCACAATGTACAGTAGTTCTAATGTTAACGTGTGATCTCCACAACAGTACACACACTGTTAAAATACACATTTTTCATTGACTACACGTTAATTCCAGGGCCTCTAGCCCTAACCATAACATTACAAACATTTCACAGCAGAAATGTCTGATTTCTTATATCCACAAGTCAAACTGCACACAGAAGTGAAACAACTGCAACCAGGCTTGCAGCCTCATACCGATTTGTAATAAACATAATATTAGAGGTAGCCTACAGTATGTGTTATGATTTCTTTCTGGTTGTGATCAGCAGACCAGTGGCATCGGTTCATCAATGAATATTTTACCCAAAAGCAATTGTTTGAACTGGGAGCACAAAGTGACCCCCAGACAGGCTCACAGGTTCTAGGTTTACTGACTATATATGTAGGCAGGGACTTATACACAGTTGGCCACGTACACACAAAGCCATGGTTGTTTGCGGCACGGTGGTGTAGTGGTTAACACTGTCGCCTCACAGCTCCCACATTCACAACGGAAGCCTCACACCCATATATGGGCAGCACCCCTTCACACACTGTCAAGCTCCTCACTCAACACGGCTGTGCCTCATCCCCTGATTCACACGCTGCCAGGCACCTCACTCGACACAGCTGTACCTCATCCCCTGATCAGCAAGACACTACATCTACCGGCAGATTCTGACCAGACCTCGTCGTGGTGTTATTCTAGTTACCTAGGTACGACGACTCAGCCTGAAGCCCTGCTAACCTGCTCTTGTGATTATTCCTTGCTCTAATCTTGTTTCTCTTGTGCCCAGGACCTCCGCTCCAGTGCACCTCCCTGCCTGGATATCTCGTGCTGCACAAGGAGTGCTCCTGCGCTTTCTCTCGACACAGACCTGTGTCTTCTGCCCACAGCTGCACTGGGAGTGCACCTGTCCTCACCCCCCAAGAACATTCTAACCCCTGTCTGATGCACATTCCTGCCTGTTCAACTGTCTGCTTGGGGAATACTATTAAAACACCCTAAAACGCTCCATTCTCTCTTCTCCTGTGTTCAGCTATTGGGCTCTGCTAAACCCATTCTCACAAGACTGTGTTTAACCCTTGTGCCTTGTTAAGTAACTGACAGAGTTGTCACGTTAGTGCATGAAAAGATTGCATCACGTTCAAGGTCATAAAAAACTTAATTTGTAATATTTCGTTCCAATTCTTTTTTCATGAATACCACTATGAACCTAACTCAACATATCTATCAAAGATTCCAAATATTTCCGTCTGTAGGGTTATGGTTATGGTTATGGTTAGGGTTAGGGTTAGGGTTAGGGTTAGGGTTGGGGTTAGGGTTAGGGTTAGGGTTAGGGTTAGGGTTAGGGTTAGGGTTGGGGTTAGGGTTAGGGTTAGGGTTAGGGTTAGGGTTAGGGTTAGGGTTAGGGTTGGGGTTAGGGTTAGGGTTAGGGTTAGGGTTAGGGTTAGGGTTAGGGTTGGGGTTGGGGTTGGGGTTAGGGTTAGGGTTAGGGTTGGGGGCATAGGCGAAGTTTGAACTTGACGCCAGGGGGTGCGACTGCTTGGCGAACGATACCCGCGCGCACGCGCAGCTGGCGCGCGCGTTTTTTTGGACCTTTATTTTATTATTTTAGCGTTTTTACAATGCCCTAACCCCTAATTTTTTATTTTATTTAGGTAGTACAGCAGCACACACACACACTCACACACACAGCACTACGGGGGATCATTTTTAACTGACTTACTCTTAATCATTGACAAAGTGACAAAGATAAAGAAGGAAATACTAAAATAAAAAGACCACAACAAGTATATTGCTGCTCCACTAGACCACTTTACTGTACCAAATATGACATACAAAAATAACAAAATACTGTGCAACACTCTGCCAAGCGCACAGCCGCGCACACGTATGCATACAGTAGGTTGTCAAAGGCTGTACAAACAAAAGTTCACATTTTCTAATAACAGCATTATTAGACATGCCAATCCAACGAAAGATGTGCTGGTCGCGCTGGAGAAAAGAAAAGAAAAAGATGTTGCGTTTGTCTTTTACATGTTATTTGTTATTCTAAGATGCTAATTCATCTGTATCTGGATAACCAATGAACGGATTCTGTCGGGGCAGGTAGCGTTATTTCGGGGAAATTGATATTCTCGAAGTCAACTTCCTGCCTGTTGTTGCTAGGCAACTGCAGCGTGGGGGGTAACTGCCTTGCCTCGTACATTGTGTACGGTTCATTTAGTGCAGAAACGGATCATTAAAGCGTCAAATTAAAGACTATCAAGCGGAATTTTCTTCAGTCCTTCACAATGCCAAAGAGCTGCTGTGTTACACGTTGTACTAATGACAAAAACAGAAATCCAAATCGCAAGTTTTATACCATCACGGAGGAAAAAGTGGCTGGTGGCTAACGTTCGGCTAACTCGCTCTGGTGTTGTGGTCGTGGTAGCTACATGCTAAGCTAACGTTAATTACATAATATCGAACCGATAGGAGCTTATTTGATCTAATCTTACGTGGATGTTTGATCGGGTAGTGGCACACGTGGTACCACCACGTAAGATTAGATAAGATAAGCTCCTATCGGTTCGATATTATGTAATTAACGTTAGCTTAGCATGTAGCTACCACGACCACAACACAGAGCGAGTTAGCCGAACGTTAGCCACCAGCCACTTTTTCCTCCGTGATGCATCAGCTGGTATTATATAAAACTTGCGATTTGGATTTCTGTGTTCGTTATTAGTACAAAACGTAACACAGCAGCTTCAATTTGGGTATTCGAGAGATGGCCATGTCTGCAGGTGTTTTGTATGGACATTATGTCAAGTCAATCAGGGGGAGATCTTTGACTCATATCTCGCCTTAGAATCACCAGAAAGGCTTTCGAAATAGTGAAATGCCATGTTGGCCTCAATATTTTCAAAACAAATCGTATGAAAATGTTATGAAATGAACAAGAATGTGATAAAACATGTAATAAAAACGGACCTCAACGCATGCATTTGATGGTAGAAATCCGTATGGTCCCCCTATACCAAGATGGCGGCGGTCTCGTGACATCAGAGTGTCTTCGAGAATCTATAGTCTGGTATATTTTTCGTCCATGAAAAATGGAGGCTCTAATTATTATTATTCATAGAGACTCTCGAGCAATAATAATTATTACAGCCTCCATTTTTCGTGGACGAAAAATATACCAGACTATAGATATCAATTTTCCCGAAATAACGCTACCTGCAGCCTCGACAAAATCCGTGTATTGGTTATCCAGATACATTAATTATCATCTCAGAATAAGTGGCTTTGTACAAGTGTTACAATGTACTATCGCGCGGGGCATTCTGCTGCTGCTGCTGCTGCGAATGGTGGTGCTTGGCCGCGCGTTAACCCTTTCACTGCCACACTACAGAAGGTTCGCCTTATAATGTGACATGATTACTACTATAAAATGAATGTATTGTAAAACAAAACATAATAGAATTCAGATTTGTTTCTCACAATTATTATAATTTTATTAAAATAAAAATAATCTTGATTTAAAAAAACAAACAAAAAAAAAAAGCAATTTCACCCCCGGCCACCAGGGGGTGCAATGCACCCCCTGCACCCCCATAAACTCCGCCCATGGTTGGGGGTGGGGTTAGGGTTAGGTTAGGGGACTGTTGAGCAAGTGTTGGGGTGGGCACGGGCACAGGGATGAGATTTTACCTTCTCCTAATCTTTCTGTCTGGGTAACCCTAACCCTAACCCCCTAATGGCAAGAAATAAACCACTATGGACGGTTTGAAAGCTAATATTGTTAACTTTTGTGTTAGATGGTTTCAAAATCTAATCTTTTCAAATTCTGTGAATATATGGAAAATAAGCAAACGGACACAATTGCATGACATAATAATCAACACAGCCATCGTTATACACAGAAACACAAAAGAATATAGGCAAAAAACACAAAATAGTCGCTAAGGGGGCAGAAGAGTTAAACTGTGTGAGTCAATATTTATTACCTGCATTGTTTTTACCCTTTTCTTATTCTCTGCATTGCTTTTATTCTATCTATTTTATGCAAATATTTTGTAGATGTTTCTGCTATGAAGCACTTCGGGCTGCAATTTTCTTTTTTTTATAATATTTTTTTCTTTTCTTTCACATACAACATGACAAAACACAATACAGTAATAATAACTTCACAGGACAATAATAGTAATAAATAATAACAATAATGACAATAGAAATAACAAAAATTATAAATACAGAACATAAAAATCTAATTATATTATTACAGACACCACAAAAGACAATTCCTCCCCCACTCCCACCCCAAGACCCCCGGACCCCCCAGGATCAGCACCCGACCCCTCCTCGCCTCTAGATCATGGTCTTTACGTTCTCTGCCACTGCGGCCCATAGTTCAATGCTGGGCTGCAATTCTTGTATGAAAGGTATGAAGGTGCTGAAGTTTATTATTATTATTATTATTATTATTATTATTATTATTATTATTATTATTATTATTATTATTATTATTATTATTATTATTATTATTATTATTATTATTAGTAGTAGTATTATTATTATTATCACTACTGCATTTTGTACTGTCTAGGAGGCCCTTCAACGTTTATAAACCCTTACCTCAACCCAAATCTTAACCATTCCTGCTACCTAGTACAAGTAAAATAAATAGTTGAAAGTCTGTTGAAACTACAGTCTACTGATGGTAAACTGATGGTATACTACCCACAGTCAACTAACACTTTTCTGATAAGATATACTGTACATAGTCTACAGTGTGTCATAATCACAGCAAGAGCATTCTTCACTCCTCCTCATCCCCCCTTCACATTCACCACACACCTTCCTCACTCCTCTTCATCCTCCCTTCCATCCACCACGGAAGCCTCACGCCCATATATACGATAGCAGGTAAGTGGGAGTTCCAATGGTCGAGGAAAGAGACGGAGAAGTGTTTGCTCTTCAAAACAAAGGTATTCTCTTTATTAAGAGAACAAGCGTCAACAGAGAACAGAACAGAGAGTTGGGTCAGCACTCGTTCAGGCGGTCCTGCTCGTAGATATAGTGAAGCTCTAGCAAGGAACAAGAGAACAGCGCATTCATTATAAAGCCACATTCCAACATTCCAACGTGTCAATTAGTGACAGCCAGAATGACAGCCAGTGACAGCTTCCAGATGTGACAGACAATCAGTGCGCGACAGCAAATCAGAAGTGACATACAATTAGTGCAACCCAGCGATTGCGCTCTGCTTAAAACCCATTCTCACACAATGGACTTTCAAAATAAAGTGTGACTGAATAATTTAGGTCTATAGATGAAGGTGGCCGCTTCTCAACCTTGCAGAGAGCGTATCTACAGTATGGTTGCAGCAGGGAACAGAGAATTGTTCAGTGAGCTGGCTTTTGGACCTACTGTAGTATATGGCAAAGAAGACGATACTAGTTTTCCATGAAGGCTTGACACACAAATTTCACATAATTTGCACACTAACAATTTCTGAAAAAGAGGAGCTTTTTTTATTAAATTTGTTTTCAATTACATGTCAAAAGTAATACTACATGTTAGATGTAATGCTTTGTGTTTGTATACAAACTGCTCTTCTTACCTCAAAACTTTAGTACTTGAGTCGAGTTGGAACATCTGGGTGATGTATCCCATTCGCTACCTTAAATGATTTGGATGATGATGTAACTAACAACCGCAAATAAATGGGCTGTTTAAAAATGGACATACAGTGTCTCAAGGATGTAATTGAAGGGCTAAGAACTTTGAGGTGCAGAATGGAGCTTAACTTGTGACCTCAGTTCAAACCATTGGATAACTTTGTATCAGTCTGACTGAGCACACTTTCTTATTTGCTCTATTTCTGGACAAAGCAGAAGTTAAAATGAAAGACATCAGCATGTACTGTATGACAGTTAAATGTACAAATTGGGATATGATCTAATGTATGATTATCTATCATGGGGACGTTTATGAATCTTGTGATCTGTGACGTATCATAAGGCCTGGATTACTGACTGGCCAATCAGGGGCCCCCAAAAGGCCCAGAAAGACCAGGATTCTTGTGTATATTAATTGCATCATTTCACTAATTTCAATTGGAATATGTGCAGAAGCCAGCATGATTTTAATTGAAATGGGCCCCATGCTGTTTAAAGTACAGGGGCCCTAATTTTGTGAGAAATTATTCACCAAAAGACCCTAGAATGAGTATTACAGTGAGTGTTTTTCTTCCATGCCCACGGACCCCCCTATAGTCACTGTCTCCTGAGGGACATAGGAGGGGCATACCAAGACCATATAGCATACCAAGACTCCATATCAACATTTGTCCTCATTCTCGAATGGACATATGTGAAAGTTACCTATTCGGCATTCTCGAATGGCTTCGTATTGTAAATTCGTTTGTACGATTTATGAACACGAAAAGGCAGTCGAAAAGGCAGTCGTAAATCGGACAGTTATTTTGTTAGCACAACATTTTTACCAAGATATTTACAAATATCATATTCTGTATACCTCCCAGCCCTATAACCTATATCCTCAACCACACTGCTAGATCTATCACTCCAGATGAAACTCACAATACTCCACAATAGCACAATAGCTGATAAAGGGCTGTTCTACTGTATGTGTTATTGGTTGTTGTTCTACATGTTCATCTATTCTATCTTCAGTATACTGATTCTTGGTATTTGACTATACTTGAGGTTTATGGTTCCTCAGTAAAACACGTTGTACACTGTTTATTATAAAAGTGCTAAACAGTTTATTACAGTAATTATATGCCCAACAGGATATAGTAACACTAATATCCACTAATAACATCCAATAATAATAATAATAACAATATATAACAACAATAATAATAATAATTATATATATGTATAATTATTATAACGATTGCTATTATTGTTATATTTATAATAATAATAATAATAATAATAATAATAATAATAATAATAATAATAATAATAATAATAATAATAATAATAATAATAATAATAATAATAATAATAATAATAATAATAATAATTTTATTTTTTGATCCACTTTTTCTCCTCCTGTTTTTCTGTGTTTTTCTCTCATCCCAATTTAGTTGTTATGCCAATTCCCCCTCCCCTTCCTGGTTGTTGCTCGCATGTGCCCCCCACTGGTCGGTCTAGGGAGCCCTATCAGATGCTTCCTCCGAGGCATAGGAGACAGCCAGCAGCATCTTTTCACCTGACAGCGAGGACTCTCATTGGTGAGGTGTAACGTGTGGGAGGTCACACTACCCTCACCATCCCTCGCTGTGCAGGCGCCCTGACCGACCTGTAGGAGTCGCTGTTTACAACGACCAGATTACCACCCACCGGCTTCCCTCCTGCTGACACTGCCATTTGAGCCAGTATGACGGCCGGCCAAGCCGGAGGCAACGCTGACAGCCGGATTCGATACCAGTGTCTCTCGCATTGGTGACAAGTGCTTAGTCCACTGCGCCACCCAGCCGCCTATTATTATTATTATTATTATTATTATTATTATTATTATTATTATTATTATTATTATTATTATTATTATTATTATTATTATTATTATAGAAGAACATCATGTATTTCAAATAACAAAAACAACAACATATATTTTACACAGTGAATTAACAAAACAACCAGTGGATGATTTGTTCAGCTTCATCCACACTGTAAAAAAAAAATCGGTAGAAAAACGGTAAAAGTCTGGCAGTTTGGGGACATTGAATTAGTGTAAAATTTACATTGAAATACCCTAATTAAAATAAAGTGGAAAAGCAATAAATTTACAGATAATTCTGTTTATTATTTGAGAACCCGAGAACAGAGAATCACTGTTAATTGACAGGTTAGGTTCAGCAGTGAAACACTGTTATTTTACAGGTTTTTTCCTACATTATTATGATCAAACACCTTCAATAAAGTGACAGAACTTAAAGTTCAGCAGTGAAACACTGTTATTTCACAAGTTTTCCCTACATTTACGATGAAACTCCTTCAATTAAGTGACATAACTCAAAGTTCAGCAGTGAAACACTGTTATTTCACAGGTCTTTCCTAAATTATTACGATCAAACTCCTTCAATAAAGTGACAGAACTTAAAGTTCAGCAGTGAAACACTGTTATTTCACAGGTTTTTCCTAAATTATTATGATCAAACTCCTTCAATAAAGTGACAGAACTTAAAGTTCAGCAGTGAAACACTGTTATTTTACATGTTTTCCCAGAATTATTACAATCAAATTCCTTCAATAAAGTGACAGAACTTAAAGTTCAGCAGTGAAACACTGTTATTTTACATGTTTTCCCAGAATTATTACAATCAAACTCCTTCAATTAAGTGACAGAACTCAAAGTTCAGCAGTGAAACACTGTTATTTTACATGTTTTCCCAGAATTATTACAATCAAACTCCTTCAATTAAGTGACAGAACTCAAAGTTCAGCAGTGAAACACTGTTATTTTACATGTTTTCCCATAATTATTACAATCAAACTCCTTCAATTAAGTGACAGAACTCAAAGTTCAGCAGTGAAACACTGTTATTCTACATGTTTTCCCATAATTATTACAATCAAACTCCTTCAATTAAGTGACAGAACTCAAAGTTCAGCAGTGAAACACTGTTATTTTACATGTTTTCCCATAATTATTACAATCAAACTCCTTCAATTAAGTGACAGAACTCAAAGTTCAGCAGTGAAACACTGTTATTTTACATGTTTTCCCAGAATTATTACAATCAAACTCCTTCAATTAAGTGACAGAACTCAAAGTTCAGCAGTGAAACACTGTTATTTTACATGTTTTCCCATAATTATTACAATCAAACTCCTTCAATTAAGTGACAGAACTCAAAGTTCAGCAGTGAAACACTGTTATTCTACATGTTTTCCCATAATTATTACAATCAAACTCCTTCAATTAAGTGACAGAACTCAAAGTTCAGCAGTGAAACACTGTTATTTTACATGTTTTCCCATAATTATTACAATCAAACTCCTTCAATTAAGTGACAGAACTCAAAGTTCAGCAGTGAAACACTGTTATTTCACAGGTTTTTCCTCAATTATTACGATCAAACTCCTTCAATAAAGTGACAGAACTTAAAGTTCAGCAGTGAAACACTGTTATTTTACAGGTTTTCCCATAATTATTACAATCAAACTCCTTCAATTAAGTGACAGAACTTAAAGTTCAGCAGTGAAACACTGTTATTTCACAGGTTTTTCCTCAATTATTACAATCAAACTCCTTCAATAAAGTGACAGAACTCAAAGTTCAGCAGAGAAACACTTTTATTGTACAGATTGTTAGAAACAAAAAGCTTCAAGTGTTAACAAACGATCAGGATTGTAAAACTGCTTTATTTTGGAAGCAAGTGAATGAATGAATGAATGAAAACTTTATTTAACAGATTGCAGAATGGGTACAATACAGTACGGCTCAATACATACAATTGTTAAGGGGATGCAGACCTGAGAAAGACGTTTGTCTTGTTTCCATCAGGGTCCCCCATTTTGTGTCAAGTGTGCTGTATAAAACAGATTCAAATGATTTAAAACTTTAGCTTGCAGTGTTTGTTCAAATATAATGTTTAAATACAGTATGTAAAGTTAAAAACCTATAGAAGTACAATCTAAACACTATTTATGGATCAATATGCATGGCAGCTGCCACCATTGGTGTGTGAATGTGTGTGAATAGGTGAATGAGAGGCCATACGCGCTTTGGATAAAAGCGCTATTGCTATATAAGTGCAGTCCATTGAACATAACATAATGGCCAAGTAGTAAATTAAACTTTATGTCCACAATTCTGAACTATCCCTTCAATGTCATCAGATGATTTCAACTTTTAAAAGCGGAGAAAGCAACATATTGTGCTGTTGAACCGAGGGGGTTGTGGTCAGGTCTACAGTTTTTTAGCTTTACCATTTCAGTTTTATATTGTTTTCCACAATATTCTCCCGACCCCTGGGGGCTCCATAATATATGTGAACATTATACTGTTTAATTCAGAATCCCAACTATACAGTGTATTACTAAGTAAAAATCAAAACATACCACACCACAAAAGGTCAATGAAGTGAAGAGCACAAGTGAAGAGCAGATAAGGAACAATCCTCCAGATTGGCAGTAATCAGCTGGATCCTTGGTGCATGGTGCATCTGGGAAAATGAAAAAAAAGGACACTATGATTCACTGGAAAGTCCGGGACTGTACATTAGGAGGGGGTGGGTGGTAGGAAAAAAGATATATACGGTGGGGAGGAGACTGTCTACAGATACACCTGTGTGATGTTGCTACGGAGTTAAGCTAATAAACGTATACTATACTCACAACCACAGCAGGGGACACAACTATTTTGTTACCCTGCCATGTGGCGGACAGACCTCGCAAATGTCACTCGCCCAATAGCCTCCAGCTGCAACCACTCGAGTCCCTGAGTGATGACTGCTTGGCGCCGCCTCGGTAGAAAAAATTCCCTTTTCATGATATTTGGCGCCTCTGATTGGCTCAATTTTGTTTCAATCTGTATGCATCTACAAATCATATTATACCAGGTAGTCAATTCCGTTAGACTGCGAATCAAATTGACGGATCTCCCCAATCAAATTGACGGAAATCCGTCTTGAGACGGAACACTTTAATGCCTGCATTCAACATCGATTATCTATTGTTCAGGATGTAGGAACGTTATACTTTTTCATTCATACAAAAATACAAAAATACCTTCTAGAATATAAGTATGTTTTATCATTTCCTGTAGTAATTCCTAGAACGTGAGTTATAGACCTAAATGCATCGATTGCCGTTTATTCCCTAGACACGCTATATTAAAAAATTCAACTGTATATGATCGTATACGTTATGCGTCATCATGCACGGAGGAAAGGGGGGGGGGGGCGGCGTTTATAATTACGTGATCGTCAGTAAATGCTTTATGTAGTATGGGTGATATATTGATCAGATGGTTTGCAGTGAAATGAATAAATTGGGCTGAAAATAACCAGGGTTTAGCCCAGTCAGATTTAAGGCTTTAAGACTTTTTAATGCCAATCAGAATTAAATTTAATACCAATTTCACGATAACAAAATGGCAAAAATCATGGGTACTCTCAGTACTCATTCAAGGGTACTACGACTATGCCTGCACCTCATGGTACCAAAGCACCTCAAAGGCACTAAAAACAAGATTACAAACATCACAAAACAAACTGGTCAGACTACTGCTTAACCTCACTCCTAAAACCCACTTTACCCCTGCCCACATTCAAAACCGCTCTTAAAGAGCACCTACGGGAGACTGCAATTCGAAACTGGCCACCGTAAATGTCCACCCCCCCCCCCCCCCTCCTCCTAATGTACAGTCTCATCCCCATCATATATATATAATATTTTCTGTTAGGATCTCTGGGTAACAGTACTGTATATTATTTGCATATCGTATATGTCACAAATGTAACAGTACTACAGTATATACCTGTATGTCATGTATGTCCCTATGCCATAAATGTCATGATGTCATGTATGTTTTTACTGTATTTATTTCTGTATATGTTCGGACAGAGATACGGGATGGTTTGAAAGCTCGGCGTTGCTAATAAATATTTTTAATATTTTTTTATAAACTGCTCAAAGCGGCATTATTTCCGCCGTTGGGTGATCACAGCGCCTGCGCACCATCCCGTATCTCTGTCCGAAACCCTCGTGCAACTGTGAGCACATTTGTAATGTCTCTGTGATACTTGTATAACGAACGGTTCGGCCAGAACCAGTCCTTCAGGGTAAATCTAGGTTGGTTTCCCATTGAGGAGCAAGTGACTGTGGATTCACTCGGTGCAGCACAGTCACGAAAGGGGCTATGGACCCTGATGTAAACAAGACAAACGTCTTTCTCTGGTCTGCATCACCTTAACAATTGTGTGTATTGAGCCGTACTGTATTGTACCCATTCTGCAATCTGTTAAATAAAGTTTTCATTCATTCATTCAGCCAGCCGCCGCGCTCACTGGGGCTATTGATAGCGTCAATTAATTGTTGTTGTTGTTGGTACTGCCGCTGCGGATGTGAACGGGGCCGGAGGGGCTTTGGGAGGATGGGAAAGTTATTATTATTATTATTATTATAATAGTAATTGGCTATCATACGTGCCTAGCTAGCGTTAGCTAAAAGAGCCCTCGCAGTGAAGTTATTATTATTATAGCTATCATACTGCAATATAAACTGAGTTTTATAGTGAAAAGAGCAGCTTTATTTTGGTCAAGATTGAAGGCTCTATATTGCAGGAAATTGCACATACAGGTGTTCATTAAATGTAAAAAAAATAAAATAAAAAAAAAGAATAAAAAAGAATCTTGCACCCCCACTTTCAACTATAACTAGGCGGCCATGGGTGTATATATGAATTTTGAATGCCATGGCGAAAAAATTCAATATTGATCTCAATAACGCTGTACAGCGAGATCCAATAGGGTCCAGCTGCAGACTCGGAGCCTCGGTCCAGATTGGAACTTCCGCCCTGCCACAGGACTATTACTCCTGTGACAGGGCAATGCGCTGATTGGCGGAAAGTACGGAAGTATCTCGAAGTACGTCTGACGTATCTCGAATTACGTCTGACGTTTCTCTACGTTAGCGAACATTAAACGTTGTATTCATAAAATAATATAAATTCAGCAGCATGGGGAGGGCCGGGGGGAGGGGAGGTACAGGTAGTAGAAGACACAGAGGTACAGGTCACATAATTATAGTACAGTGGAGAAGTAAAAATAGAATAAAAAGGCAGTGGAAACAATATACAATATTATTAACTCTAATAATAACACGCCTCGCAGGCTCATTATAATACGAGAGCCGTGGGTCTGCATTGTATAGAGCGGATCCCCCGGCCGTATTCAAGCGCTGGAGCGCTTTGCCATGGATAAAACTGTATTAATATAGTAGTAATAATAGTAGTTGGCTAGTTGCGCGCTTCTGGCCACCTCCCGCAGTGCGCGCATACACACATACTGTCTGTAGCCTATACAGTACGTGCAAAATTAGTTGTCAAGAGCCAATCGCACAGGTTGCCTCATCTCATCTGGCTCTGCAAATAGATCTAGAGTCTGAATATCATATATAGCCTGCTGATGATCTCTCTCAAATCCATTCTGAGAACGGAATGCAGTGCCTGCGACGCGGGTCTTGATTGATTGATTGATTGATTGATTGATTGAAAATTGTATTAACAGATCATGCTGGACCTACAAAAGGCCTTTGACACTGTCAATCACTCCATTCTTGATTGAACATTTTATTAACAGATTGCAGAATGGGTACAGTACAGTACAGCTCAATACACACAATTGTTAAGGGGATGCAGACCAGAGAAAGACTTTCGCCTTGGGGGGGGGGGGGGTCGGGTAGGAGGGGTGGGTGGGTGGGGGACACTGTGCAACTGTACAAGCAAAACTGTACATTGGAATATTGACAAAACCATACTTGGTCATTTACTGTACATTGGAGGGGGTTGGGTTACAACACAGGAGCAGAGTATAAACAACAGTACAGGAATGAGAAACAGTACTGTACTGTTTTGTAGGTCCAGCATGATCTGTTAATACAATTTTCAATCAATCAATCAATCAATCAATCAATCAATCAATCAAGACCCTCGTCGCGGGCACTGCATTCCGTTCTCAGAATGGATTTGAGACGAGAGAGAGAGAGAGAGAGAGAGAGAGAGAGAGATCATCAGCAGGCTATATATGATATTCAGACTCTAGATCTATTTGCAGAGCCAGATGAGATGAGGCAACCTGTGCGATTGGCTCTTGACAACTAATTTTGCACGTACTGTATAGGCTACAGACAGTATGTGTGTATGCGCGCACTGCGGGAGGTGGCCAGAAGCGCGCAACTAGCCAACTACTATTATTACTACTATATTAATACAGTTTGATCCATCGCAAAGCGCTCCAGCGCTTGAATACGGCCGGGGGATCCGCTCTATACAATGCAGACCCACGGCTCTCGTATTATAATGAGCCCGCGAGGCGTGTTATTATTAGAGTTAATAATATTGTATATTGTTTCCACTGCCTTTTTATTCTATTTTTACTTCTCCACTGTACTATAATTATGTGACCTGTACCTCTATGTCTTCTACTACCTGTACCTCCCCTCCCCCCGGCCCTCCCCATGCTGCTGAATTTATATTATTTTATGAATACAACGTTTAATGTTCGCTAACGTAGAGAAACGTCAGACGTAATTCGAGATACGTCAGACGTACTTCGAGATACTTCCGTACTTTCCGCCAATCAGCGCATTGCCCTGTCACAGGAGTAATAGTCCTGTGGCAGGGCGGAAGTTCCAATCTGGACCGAGGCTCCGAGCGGAAGTTCCAATCTGGACCGAGGCTCCGAGTCTGCAGCTCGACCCTACTTGCGAGATCTGGCGGTCAAAGCATGGCGGGCAATAACCCTTTACAGCGTGGATGTGTTAATAATGATTTGAAGATGTTTACGCTTTTTTTTACAACCCTACTGTTCTCCCAAGAATTAAATAAAGGTTTGATGATGATGACATGTCCTAGAAGAGAGATATAGATAGAGTGGGTGTGTTTGTGTTTGTACATGGAAGTTATACTCACATCAGCTTAAGGGAGATGCCATCCATGTCAATTCAGCATAGGATGATTCAGATGGCCTTGTGGTCAGCAGGGTCCCCCTCTGGCTGCTGGCCTCTGGTAGAGGTGTAGATCACCAGTGTCATCCCTCTGAGAACACAATTAGACTTTAGACAGTGGCTTGCGAGCACGATGAGCCTCATTTCTTTATTTTGTGATTGCTCTATCTATCTGATCTTATTACAAAATACTTGCCTCCTAGATCACTAAATGCGGGGCTCCTATCCTATTGAACATATTTTACTTTGTGTGTTTATTTTAACAATAATTTGTGATGCCATCACACAAACTGGCATTTAAAGGGTCAAATTTCAAAAAGTCCTGCACCAGAATGCAGGAAATTAAGTTTTTGTAACAAAATAATTGTGTGTGTGTGTGTGTGTGTGTGTGTGTGTGTGCGTGTGTGTGAGAGAGAGAGAGAGAGAGAGAGAGAATGATGGACAATTGCTTGCTGTGTGAGAGAGAGAGAGAGAGAGAGAGAGAGAGAGAGAGAGAGAGAGAGAGAGAGAGAGATAGAGATTAAGTACATTTGCTGAAATACAGTTGTTCTTAATTTTCTCACTTGCTATGTGAGAATGTTAGTTATTATGTTCTCAATGCCCTTGCATTGTATGAGTTGTGTGGACGCGTTTGCTAGTTCTAGTGCTATCCCTTTGTACATTGTGGCTGTGTCTGACAAAAGTTAACAATAAATAATGGTATTAGGAATACATTTGCCTCCTGCGTGAACTGTGCATAGCTGAATAGACTGTATTTTAACACCGGTCATATGGTGGTACTTGGAGAGCCAGCTACATTCTCAGGTGGTACTTGGTGTAAAAAGTTTGAGAACCACTGATCTATCATGTATAAAATTCAACTCACAATTCTACATGGGCTTCAGGTGGTGGTCTGCGTCTTCAGGTGGTGACATACTTCCCGCAACTGGCGAAGAATCTCTGAAATATTGGATTGTTTGACAGTGACACACAACAGAATATTATTTTATGCCTGAATTTCCCCAAAATGGCTAATTGGACAGCACTTCTCCACCATCAGTGGCTATACGTGTCAGATAGGTGCAGATAGGAGAATCTGTCTGAATGACAAAGAAATCGCTTAACTCTCCCTCCCTCGGCCGCTATTGGCGCGACGGTGTAGCGGTCATTCCTATATGGCTATGACTATGAGCCCAGATGCAACGAGTAATTGTCTACTCAAAATCAACTAAGTGTCATGATTACGTCATTACAACCTGGGACTTGGATGGGAGAGCAGGAAAGATCCAATGTCTTCAGTCAAAAATCCGCCAATCAATGCAAAGGTAAACATACGTCTTTAGAGACGTTTTATATAAGAATAAACACCAGTGAACTTGTGTATAAAATTCAACTCACGCTACAGGCAGTCTCTGCCTGCGTGCAACTGCTGGTCTCTGGTGGTAATTCAGGAATGGCTTCAAGTTCCTCTGGCGAAGAATCTCTGAAATATTGAATACGACAATAAAAATGTTATGCCAGTGAGAGAGGGAGACGGAGATAGAGGGAGAGACAGACATAGCACTGCTGTGTCATCAAATGACAAAGGCTTTGGCAATGTAGGTGTTGTGTGAAGTGGAGGGGGTCGAGGTGAGAGAGACAGAAAGACAGAGATGAAAACACAGATAAAGGTGTGAAGTTTGAAGTGGGGTGAGAGAGACAGACAATATTGAATTGAAAGATAATACTTACTGAGCTGAATCAATGGCAGTGTGGTAATAGGGGCTGGAGTTATACATTGGCATTCCTAGAGAAAGAGCAACATAATTAACAAAATAAGGAAAAAATAAGCACCATCAAAGTAGTTATCAATGAGCACCATATAACCTACAGTAGCAAGTGTACCTAGCTCCATATACCTAGCGCATGTCTGGTGGTAAAAACAAAACATGATTTGAGAATGTGTTAGTTAACTCACCTTGATAGCGGCGATGATTGCCAGCGAATTCTAAAAAGAAGACGATCAAAATATTCAAAAAACCTTGTATGCAATTTATCAAGACTGTGTATATTATATATATATATGTTTAGAGTAGCAGGAGCTAGAAGTTCAAATATGTCAGTCTTTCAAAGCCCCATTTTTTATATATAACAAAAGGCAGAATGAACATCACTGCCGCCCTGCTGGATTAAATTCTGAATTGCAGGTAGGCCTGAATAAGTATTTACTGTGCAAAATAACCAAAACCAGATAAATAATATCTGTTTTTTTATGAAGCACAGATCATGTTAATTAAGTATTCTGAGTCTGAGCAGACAGAAAACCATCTTACCCTCAGCAAGGGATTACTTTGTGCTGAAGACCCACAATGCAACACAACAACTGCAAGCTAAAATGCCTCACATACAAAACGAAATAAAATAGAGCCATGGCTGTGTCCCAAGTTTAACACAATTGAACTATAATAAAGTATTTGTTAACACTAGTTACAACAATGCTTATGTAACTATTAAAAACGTACATTTTAATCACGAAACAAAATGGCAGAATAACGTTAGCTAGCATGATAGCTAGCTAACGTTAGTAGCTATAATAATATGCATCACTATTTGCTCAAACAAGCTCCAAACTATTTGCCACGGCACAGAGATAACATTTAGTCAAACGATAACAGCCCGGTGATGGTATCTGAACGGAATCATACTATTCCCATAAGAACTCACTTACCAGTTAAGTACCATCTAGCATGTTAGCTAATAATGCTAACAAGCTTCGTTCTAGCCTACTAGTTGCCACCACGGTAATAATTCACAAAGTAGCATGTAGTCAAACGATGACAGCAAGATTATGGTATGTGAATGGCATAATACATAATATTGTCAATGACTTACCAAGGAGTTTGGCTCAGACTATTTGTCAAGCAGTCAGTGAAGACACCATCCATCGCGCCAAAGTGTTTGAATACCTCAAGTCCCGTGAGATCTTCTAGGTCTCGCGAGTTGCTTAGGACTATACCCTCTCGAAGGGGAGGGGAGGGGGAGGAGGGAGGGGGAATCTACTAAATTGATTCAACGACAGTTTTTCAAATGTTGAAATGGTATCTGTAATTAAATATTGAATCAACATAGCTTTTTCAACCTCAACCAAAAATAACCAATCTGACTGTACATTGGAGGTGGTTGGGTGGGTGGGGGGGTTGGGTAGGAGGGGTGGGTGGGGGACACTGTACAACTGTACATAAATATTACAGTGACAGTCCAGTTGAGTTAATGGATGGAGGGGGGGGGGGGGGCGTTGACTTGCAACGGATGGACTATAGTGCAGCAATGCAAGTTCAATTCACAGTTATTACTACAGACCGGTGGCACTCACCTCTGTGGTCATGAAATGTTTCGAGAGGCTGGTCAAGGACCACATTTGTGCCTCCCTCCCCAGTGATATGGACCCTATGCAATTTGCATACAGGACAAACAGGTCCACTGACGACGCGGTCTCCCAGGTACTGCACAGCACCCTCTCTCACCTTGACCGTCAGAAGGGGGGCTATGTGAGACTGTTGTTCATACAGCTCAGCGTTCAACACCATAGTCCCCATCACCAGACTGGTGGACAAGCTGATCGAGCTGGGTCCGAGCTCCGCCCTGAGCGCCTGGGTACTGGACTTTCTGAGTGAAAGACCCCAGGCGGTCAGGGTGGGGGGTCAGACCTCCAACACCATCACCCAATTCAATTTCATCAATTTCATCTCTGTGCGTCAGAGTTAATTTTTTTACAGAGCGCTAGCTGCTCCCTACTTCCAGTCCTTGTGCTAAACTATAGGCTATAGTTGCTTGCTTCCAGCCCTTGTGCTAAGCTATAGCTAGCTGGTCCCTATACTGCTTCCAGCCCTTGTGCTAAGCTATATAGCTAGCTGCTCCCTACTGCTTCCAGCCCTTGTGCTAAGCTATAGGCTAGCTGGTCCCTATACTGCTTCCAGCCCTTGTGCTAAGCTATAGCTAGCTGGTCCCTATACTGCTTCCAGCCCTTGTGCTAAGCTATATAGCTAGCTGCTCCCTACTGCTTCCAGCCCTTGTGCTAAGCTATAGGCTAGCTGGTCCCTATACTGCTTCCAGCCCTTGTGCTAAGCTATAGCTAGCTGGTCCCTATACTGCTTCCAGCCCTTGTGCTAAGCTATAGCTAGCTGCTCCCTACTGCTTCCAGCCCTTGTGCTAAGCTATATGCTAGCTGGTCCCTATACTGCTTCCAGCCCTTGTGCTAAGCTATAGCTAGCTGGTCCCTATACTGCTTCCAGCCCTTGTGCTAAGCTATAGCTAGCTGCTCCCTACTGCTTCCAGCCCTTGTGCTAAGCTATAGGCTAGCTGGTCCCTATACTGCTTCCAGCCCTTGTGCTAAGCTATAGCTAGCTGGTCCCTATACTGCTTCCAGCCCTTGTGCTAAGCTATAGCTAGCTGGTCCCTACTGCTTCCAGCCCTTATGCTAAGCTATAGCTAGCTGCTCCCTACTGCTTCCAGCCCTTGTGCTAAGCTATAGGCTAGCTGGTCCCTATACTGCTTCCAGCCCTTGTGCTAAGCTATAGCTAGCTGGTCCCTATACTGCTTCCAGCCCTTGTGCTAAGCTATAGCTAGCTGCTCCCTACTGCTTCCAGCCCTTATGCTAAGCTATATGCTAGCTGGTCCCTATACTGCTTCCAGCCCTTGTGCTAAGCTATAGCTAGCTGCTCCCTACTGCTTCCAGCCCTTGTGCTAAGCAGGCTAGCTGGTCCCTATACTGCTTCCAGCCCTTGTGCTAAGCTATATAGCTAGCTGCTCCCTACTGCTTCCAGCCCTTGTGCTAAGCTATATATCTAGCTGCTCCCTGACACATGCCTCCTCTATTTGAACGACCACATCAAACAAGAGGTGGACGCGGGCAAATACTGCGGCATGGTCATGCTGGACCTACAAAAGGCCTTCGATACTGTCAATCACTCCATTCTGATTGACAAGCTAAAAGCAATTGATTTTGATAGCTTATCAGTGAGCTGGATGCAATCCTACCTGGAGGGGAGAGAACAGATGGTAGAGGTAAACGGTATACTCTATCCCCCCCCCTCACAGTGAGCTGTGGTGTTCCACAAGGAAGCATACTAGGACCGCTACTCTTCCTAATTTATGCAAATGACATGTCGTCAGCCTGTGACTGCAACTTGTTCCTGTTTGCGGACGACTCAGCCATGCTGGTCTCTGACAAGAACAAGTTGCAGGTTGAAAAAACCCTCAGCTCGGAACTATATAGGCAAAATCTGCATATGGCTCGCTGATAACAAACTATCATTACACATGGGCAAAACAGAGTCCATTCTCTTCGGTTCAAATAACAAACTCAGCAAGACCGACGGCTTCTCAGTTGCAGTGCATGGGTGACAATATTGTCACAAGGAAAGATGAAATTACCTACCTGGGTTCCATCCTAGAGGCAAATCTTTCCTGTGACAAAATGGCATCCAATGTAATAAAAAAAGTCAACCAACGAACTAGATTCTTGTACCGGATCTCCTCTCAAGAAACAAGAATACCCTGAAGACTCTGGCAGGAGCCCTCATTCAATATACTACGACTATGCGTGCACCTCATGGTACCAAAGCACCTCATAGGCGCTTAAATCTAAATTACAAACATCACAAAACAAACTGGTCAGACTACTACTTGACCTTACCCCCAGAACCCACCTAACCCCTGCCCACTTTGACAATCTAGGATGGCTTAGAGTAGACGACAGAGTACAGCAACTTGCAATGGGCCTGGTCTACAAGATACACTATACGACTAAGGTACCCATGTACATGTCAAAATACTTCCCAAAGGTCAGTGAATACCACAACCACTAGAGGAAGCTCAACAAATCATGTTAAACCCAGATTCGGCTCAAACAATGAACTAAACACGTTTCGCAATTATGCCACATCAATGTGGAACGCCCTACCCAAAGCTGTAAAGGAATGTGAATCACTACCCACTTTCAAAAACACCCTCAAAGAACACCTATACGGGATACTGCAATTCGAAACATGGCCCCTACAAATTTACATTTACATTTACATTTAGTCATTTAGCTGACGCTTTTATCCAAAGCGACTTACATGTTCTGTACGACAAGCCATCAGGAAGGGCACAAGCTGAGCAACAATGTTCATCAAAGTGTTGAGTGCTGGTTAGTTTATTAGGACAAGTGCATGACAGTACGGTTAGTTAGGGTTAGATTATTTTTTTTTAATTCAGATAATGGTTGAAGAAGTGCGTCTTTAGTCGACGGCGAAAGATTGGACGTGTTTCGGCTGTCCTAACTGGGGTGGGTATAGTTCATTCCACCATTGTGGGGCAAGGACTGAGAATAGGCGACTTCTCTTTGATGACCCTCCCGGAGCTTGGATAGGAGTAGGTCTGAGGCGGCCAGAAGATGCAGAGCGTAGGGGTCTTGAGGGTGTGTAGTTAGAAACCATTGATCGGAGGTAGGCGGGAGCGGTTCCCTTTGCCGCACGGTATGCTAGGTCGAGGGCCTTGAAGCGGATTCGTGCAGCAATGGGGAGCCAGTGCAGGTCCCTAAGAAGTGGGGTGACATGGGCCGACTTCGGTAGGTTTGAGATCAGGCGGGCCGCTGCGTTCTGAATGAGTTGAAACATTTCCTAACCCAGTTGTCCCCCCCCCCCCCCCCCCCCCCCCAACCCCCCCCCCCCCACCTCCAATGTACAGCCCCCCCCCCCCACCCCACCCAACCCCACCCCACCTACCCAACCTCCTCCAATGTATACAGTTTCGACATCAAATGTATATACACTCTTTTTCTGGACACTTTTTGTATCACAAACAGTACTGTATTTGCAAATCTGGTATGTCATAAATGTATAGATGTAGCAGTACTGTCTATCTGTAAGTCGTGTACATATGATGAATTGAAAATGGGGGAAGTCTTTCTCTGGTCTGCATCCCCTTAACAATTGTATGTATTGAGCTGTACTGCACTGTACCCATTCTGCAATCTGTTAATAAACTTTTAAATCAATCAATCAATCAATCAATCAATCAATCAATCAATCAATCAATCAATCAATCAATCAATCAATCACATTATAATTACATTGTCATTTAGCTACCGGCAAAAGACACAGATACCTATGCAAGCTGTTCTGCGCATGGGAGGTTCTTATATAAATCGTCATTACACAAAAAAAAAAACTTTTTCCGCCCTGAAAGACAGGAACAGCAGCAAGACCCGACCCAGTAAGACATTTATATTAAGTCATTGTTTTCAAATAGTCATTATATAATAGAAATCTGCGACTGTCGTCTTGTCTTAAAATGTACATTTCCACGTATTTTACCGTAACAATATGCTAGCGTACATGTTTGTTCGTGCAAAGCAGCTAAAGCAATGAATGTGTTCATGCACACATGTAAGAATTAAGAATGGGAAATTCAGAAATAAAAAGTATACACTTGGTAGAATCAATATGAACAAAACTTTGCATTATATTCGAAAATCATTTAAGGTGTATTCGTGCACACGTGTCCCGCATGTCTTTGGAAAGACCAGATTACTTATTTGCCATGAAAGAGTTCTCTGCAGTATATGACAGCAGTCATAGAGTGTATATTTTCAGCAATACGTTTGTTTAGGTTAAGGTTAAAACTTAGGAGATTTTATCTTTTTTTAAATGTGATAATATTTCCACAGAGGTTGTTACAGCAGGATCTCACTGCCACCTATAGTATAGCGGCGCCTATGTACATGTATGTACCACGTGGATGGTTTGCAGGTTATTGTTACGAGACCGCCGCCATCTTATGACCGCCGCCATCTTATGAGTGAAAACAAACGAATTTCTACCATCAAATGGCATTTCACTATTTCGAAAGCCTTTCTAGGCGAGATATGCGTCAAATAAGCTTGCCCTGATTGACTTGTCCAAATTGGTTCAGTTATCTGCAATATTGGCTGAGATATATTAAACAGATTTGTTTGCGGTTTTTTGATAATCATGTCCTTAATTTGCATATAAATGATACATGGGACACTCTGACAACTTTCAAATCTAGAAACACTGGTTAGAAGTATATTTCCGGGGGGTGCATGATACCCCCCTCTATCCTAAAGATGATTAAAGCCCAACCTCCAGGTTAAACCCTACTGATCAATTATGGGTAGTTTACATCATTGGTATATAATTTCATTATTTATTTTTTTCCATTTGACACCGGAAATGCCACTCTGAAAGAGTTAAAAAGGTCCACGCACGAATAACATGCACGTGCGAATCAAAAAAGCTTATCAAACGCCGACGTCACTACAGCCAGGTGCATATTAATGAGCCGAATCTAAAAGCTAGCACGGCCGTGACGTCACTTCAGGAAATGCCTTGCCCGTCCGGGTCATAGTACTAGTTCAATGGTGGCCCACTAGGTGCATCACAGTTAGCCTATATAGTATATAGCTCCGCCGTCCCTGCTGCCTACAGTCAGGACCACTACACTGACGTTAGCCTATGGTTCTCTCCTCTTTGTGTGCCCCCGTCCTCGCGGGTGTCCTGCGGAGGAGCTTGTGGACGCGACAACAGCGGCGGCCGTTGTTAGCTCATAGCTATCGTGAACCACTAGCCTTTACGGGCTCGAGCACCCTACAGCATAGACATCTATATTCTATTATAGATATCTATGCCCTACAGGCTGCCACCATTGTCGCCGTTGTCGCGTCCATGGCCCCCCGGCAGGGTACCCGTGGGGACGGGGTGTACAGAGAGGAGAGAACCATTTTGGGTCGGCCGTTCATGCCGGCCAGCGAGCCGGATGTCGGGATATTTTGTTAGCACAATAGCTACCAAGCTAAGCTATGTTAGCTAAGTTAGCTAAGTTATAAACACAATATGTGTACAACGACACAATGATTTACATTATTACAAATATGGTAACGTGGTTGTGGCTTTAGAGATGGGTGGCTATAATCACGGAGCAATAGTGTTAGGTGAAACAGATACATTTTCATTCGGCTAGTAGTAGCAAGCATATATCAGTGCCATGCCACTAGCTGTGTGTGACTCTCAGCGCCCCCTGGTGCCCTGCACCTGTTGTGACGATCATTTCGATTACATATGAACCATTGATTAAAATATGCACGTGCAGTGATTGTGTTGGGCAGACAAAATGTTTGATAAAAACGCTAAAACTGGGTCAATTTCAATACTTTTTTTCCCCATTCTTCATGAAAGTCACTGTTGGCCTAGTCCACATTGTTTATTGAACAAAAATACAACAGAAGGTTTTGTAGATACAGTACTGAATTCTGCCATCCGGACGCATGCAATTTGAAATATGATTATAGAATATAAAATATCAGGCCTAAAATGGTTATGCGGTTAAAATGCGATTAATTAGATTAATTTTTTTAATTGCCTGACGGCACTAGAAATAACCTTTTTTGAAGTTTATTTGTGCTTCACTTCCACTTATTTTGTCTCAACAGTTTGGATTGCAGTTCCGCTTCATCAGTTGCAACATTTAGCCTATCTGCAGATTTAGGACAGGTTATATACACATGCACACACAGAACTTCCTGGAATTGTTAGATGTAACATGAGATTTGAGGGAATACTTAACTTCTGAAAAATGCCTGGTCATACATGTAAATGTAGGTCCTGTGGCCTGTCATTCAAATCGCTTAAACGTTATGTTGACCATCAGTTACTTCATAGACATGAAGCAAACAAGCAATTCCCTTGTGGTGTGGCTGACTGCAAACATCAGTTTCTGAAGTATACTGCTTTGAAAAAACATATGTACCGTGACCACAGGACCATCTCTGCTTCACAAAGAAATTATATAGGATGTTCATTCAAATGCGAGGCCGCAAGTTGTCAGGAGCAATATACTAATCTCAGGGATGTCATTGCACATCTGAAATTGCATATATTGAAAAAAGAGACAGTAAAATGTCCATTTGCAAATTGTGACAAAACCTATAAAGTAAAATCATCATTCACTAGCCATATCGCACGGTTGCATATTAATCAAACAGAGTTGTTTGTAACCCCTGGCCCTACACAATCGCAGTCTACTCAGGATTCCGCTGAGGTGCAAAGGGATTTAGATGAAAGTCATGTAGCAAGTTCATCTGACGACATGCCAGATGACACTGAAATGAGAGCCCTGTATCAAAAAAATCTATGCCTTTTTTACATGCGTCTGCAGGCTAAATGCCTCATTCCATCATCAACAATACAGATTATTGTTGAAGAAATTGACAGTTTGAATGATGCGTGTCATCGGTACACTAAGAAGGAATTCAAAAAGTTAATGGGAGCTAAAACAAACTTGTCTGAGACTGATATTGACAGTGTTTTGAGTATTTTGGGAGAAGCAGATTTGCATTCGCTGTGCAGCTCTCACCTTTCCACTGGGCACAGAAGAAAGATGTTCTTCCAAAAGAACTTTTCATATGTGCACCCACAGGCTATTTATCTTGGCACAGACGAGAATAGAAGGGAGTGCTATGCACAATATATCCCACTTCAGGATACTTTACGATCCATGTTAAAAGACCCAGTTGTGTGGCAACAGTGTGTGAAGCCACAAAATAATGCTGCTTCTACTAATGTGTTCACTGATATTTGCGATGGATCTGTTTTCAAGTCCAACGACTTATTCATGGAGCCAGGTATAAGCTTAAAGCTTATCTTGTACCAGGATGCATTTGAGGTAGTGAACCCTCTTGGATCATCAAAGAAGAAGCACAAAATTGTAGGAGTTTACTTTACACTTGCCAACTTCGAGGCCATCTATCGTTCTAGTGTTGACAACTTGCAGCTTTTGCTTCTGTGTCCTGAGAGGTACTTTAAGTACTTTGCACATGAAAAGTTGTTTGCACGGATGCTGTCAGATATTAGAGAACTTGAGAGGCATGGACTGGTCACTTCATCTGGCCAGGTGGTGCGGGCAACAGTCGTATGTATTCTGGGGGACAATTTAGGCTCTCACTCGATCGGTGGCTTTACTGAGAATTTCAGTACTGCAAGTCACTGCTGCAGGTATTGCTTAGTCCCTACAAATAAAATGGACAACCCGACAGACCGGTTTCCGGTAAGAACAGTTGAGACCTACAAGGAAGCACTGCGACAACTACAGGACTCTGAGGCAACACATGTAAAGGGACTCAAGTTTGACTCTGTTTTCAACTCTCTTAAGTATTTCCATGTATGCCAGCCAGGGCTCCCACCATGCATAGGCCATGACTTGTTTGAAGGCGTAGTAGCCTATGACCTTACCCTTTACTTGAGGTATTTTGTAAAGGTGAAGAAATGGTTCACATACACACAGCTGAACCGACGAATCGCACAGTTCAAATATGTGGGTTCTGATGCTGGTTCTGCTCCTTGTGAAGTAAGTATAAGTGGTATGAAGATTGGTGGTCAGGCGGCTGAGAATTGGTGTCTTTTGAGACTTCTACCAGTGATTATTGGGGATAAGATGTCGGATACTAAGGATCCAGTGCATCGGCGTATTTAGACCACTATCACTAGGGCACGTGCCCTAGTGATGATCATCTGTGCCCCAGTGATGAAAAAAAAAAAAAAAAATGTTTTTTTTTTTTTTTTTTTAACAAATGCTTTTTTATTTTCCCTTTTTTAACATGATCAAATGATCATTTAACATGATCAAATAATTATTATAATATTTTTTACTTCGCTTTGAAATATTATAGTGAAATATTTTGCACTGCATTTATCTTGTTGAAATCCTCCAACAGGCTCTTTTTTGTAAGTTGACTGGTTTGCACACCAATAATACAGTGCAATAATAGAATAGTAGAATAGATAGTAAAATTATGCAATAGAATGGCCAGAGTAAAATAGTGCTACAGTACAATCAACAGCGGGGTGTATTAGAAGGCTATGGTGAAGAGGTACGTTTTTAGCTTATTTCTGAAAATATTAAGAGATCTAGCTTCCCTAATGTCCATAGGTAGTGTGTTCCATAACTTTGGTGCATAGTTAGCAAAGGCTGCATCCCTGATTTTCTTTAGACTGTGGCTTGGAACCTTCAATAGACCAGTAGTAGATGATCACAATGTTTATACTTTGTATATAAGGAGGAGGACCTTGAAATCAATTCTAAATGTTACCAGAAGCCAGTGTAGGTTACTTACTTGTAACTTCGGGTTTGATCCAAGGAGTAAGTTGCCCCATATTGCTCTGTAACATTTCTCTTTTTGTTATAGGACCGACTAGTAGGATTTCAGTTTTGCCCTCATTTAATTTTAGGAAGTTGTTCGTCATCCATTTGTTTATTGCTAAGAGACAGGCGGAAATGGAGTTTATAGCTGTGTGATCATTTGGTTCAGCGGAGATGTACAATTGTGTGTCATCTGCGTAACTATGGAAACATACATTGTGCTTTCTAATGATGTCTCCTCAATGTTCAATGTTCAATGCAATGTTCAATGCAAGTAAAGCACTTTAAACTTTAAGTATGACTAAATGCTTTATTGACTATATATATAGTAACTGTTCCAAAATGCATAGATTTCTATGTATTTTAGGGGTTTGGGTGGCTAGCTCTTTTTAATATAAATGTCAGATTGTTTTATTTATTTCATAGATTTCTATGCATTTCAGGAGTTTGGGGGGCTGGCTCCCCAAAATAATTAAATAACATAACCCTAACCTAACCCTAAAAATAAAGTTAAAAAAAAATAGTTACAAAATCCACCCATTTTCGCCCACAAACCGGCCAAAACCGGCCAAATTTTTTTCGCGCTCACGCTGCGCGCTTGCGCTTCATAGTTGATGGTGCCCTTCTGTGCCCTACTGAAGTGCTGGGTCAAGATACGCCCCTGCCAGTGTGGCAGTTACTGATCTTGCTGAAAGAGCTTTGTGAGTTGGTCTGTGCCCCCAAGATATCTGTACCTCAAATCTGTTTCCTCAATGTTCAGATTCAAGATTATCTTGAAACAAGGAAACAACTATTTCCCACAGAGAAACTCAAACCAAAACATCACTACCTCGTCCACTATCCCTCTTTGATCGTGAAACTTGGTCCGCTCATACGGTTGTGGACAATGAGGTTTGAGAGCAAACACTCATACTTCAAAAGATGCATAAGGAGGACACAGAACTTCAAAAATGTGTGTAAGACACTTGCAAACAATCATCAGCTGCTTCAGTCATATCTGAACTCCAGCTCTTTCTTTCCTGCAACTTTGCAAGTAAAAAACATGTTTCCTTACCACACTGACTTGTACAGTGACCAAGTGCGTGATGCGGTTAAAGCAAGCTCGCTCCCACATCCTGAGTTGGTGTCCACAGAAGTGCAGTGGAAGGGTACCCTGTATAGGAAAGGCTATTTTCTATGCATTAAGAATGAAGAGTCAGTGGAATTTGGACAAATTGAGCTCATTCTGATGAAGGAAAACAAGTGTGTGTACTTCCTGGTGATACCACACTCGTCATCCTATCTGGCAGAGTATGGCCTCTATAACCTTGGAGAAGCAGCTAGACAAATGGTTTGCATCAATGCTGAACAGTGTTTGGACTTTTATCCACTAGCTGCATATAGTCTATGTGGAATGAGAGTCCTGTCCCTTAAACACAGTGTTCTGGATCAGTAGCTTACTGAATTCGCTACTGACGATATATGGGGTGGCTGATTAGTTGGGGAGGGGATGGGAATCTCAGTTATATTTGATCTTGATTCTTGGGAGTAATGATTCGATTCATAATTGATTGGGTACATACATTCTAAATTCTAAATTGCTGCACGAGGCATATATAACATGTAGTATAGGCATCCAAATCATTCTCATACACACACACACACACACACACACACACACACACACACTGAGGACAGACTCAGGCAAAGTGGCAGGATAGGTGTCAGCAGTTGGGCGTTCAGTGTCTTCACACACTTCCACACACTGCAAGGAGGAGCTGGCATCAAACAGCTGTGCCCCTCAGCCAATGCCACCCCAGGTGAGCCAATAAAAACAGCCGTATTTATTTA
This sequence comes from Notolepis coatsorum, assembly GCF_963971535.1. Classification (NCBI taxonomy): domain Eukaryota; kingdom Metazoa; phylum Chordata; class Actinopteri; order Aulopiformes; family Paralepididae; genus Notolepis; species Notolepis coatsorum. The sequence goes on along the minus strand of NC_140177.1, from coordinate 107,747,754 downwards.
GCATTGAACTACCATCCTAAACAGCTTTCATTACTGTTTTTTTTTTCTACTTTTTCTGCCCTTTCTGTGATTTTTCTCCCCATCCCAATTTACCTCTTGTGCCAATTCTCCCTCCCCTGTCCTGATTGTTGCTTGCATATGCCCCCCACTGGTCGGTTGTAGGGAGGATCGAAGCCTTGCATCACATGTCCCCTCTGATACATGTGGAGGCAGCCTGTCGCATCTTTTCACCTGCTAGCTTTTAGCTAAATCTGGGCTCAAGCTGTGTTTATCTTTCTTTGTAGTCATGGGTGACCTGGCCAGTTACATAAATGCCGTGCTTCCAGGCTCTGGACTACAACCTTTACTACTGGATTTACTTGACGGCCTCGGAGTGACTAGTGTGGACGATCTACAGTTTTTGCAACCGCATGAACTTGAAGGTGTACTGAAGCCGGTGGAATCCAGAAAGTTACTTGCTCATGCCAAGCGTAAGTGAAACATTGACTGTCACTCTATTTGAGCATGTCTTCATTTTTATATAGTAGAGTGTATGTCAAACTGACTTTTGTTTAACAAAATGGGATTAATAAAGTATCTATCTTTAGGTTACAACCGCAGAGAATCGGAAGAAGATTCCAGTAGCCCGTCTACAGCCTTTCCTGCCAGTTCAGGCATTTTTTCTTCTAGCGGCAGTAAGTAAAACCATTGTGCACACTTTCCTTTCAAATGACAATACTTGAGAGGTCTGTTACGACCAGAAAGGAGATTGCACTGTGCTCATTACATAATTAGCTGCTGCCTTAATGAGGTACACATGGAATGAGTTCAAGTATTAGGGTTCTAATGGGTTCTCCTATTAAGGGGGGGGGGGGGGTAGGCTCCCAGATATACACAGTACATTTCACAGAGTAAATTTTACTCAAACTGAGTAAATTGTACTCAAACTGAGTACATTTTACTCAAACTGGTTTGGGTAAAATCTTACTCAGTTTGAGTCAAATGTACTCAGTTTGAGTAGAATTTACTCTGTGAAATGTACTGTGTACTTTTTTTTTTGTTATAACCTCTGCATTTGTCATGTCTCGATGGTAATCAATAAATTATGATGTCAAATCAAAATCCATAATGGATAAGGGGTCAGGGGAAGATTTACCTCCACCCAATCAAAACTCAAACCAGCAGGTTTAATTGGACGGCCTAGTTGTGCGTCAGAAGCCGAACCAGAATGCACCTATCATCATAATCTATTGATTACCATCGAGACATTATGACAAATGCAGAGATTATAATAAAAAGTACATAGAAATCTGGGAGCCTACCCCCCTTAAATACACTGATTTAAGCTTCAAATGTGAGTTTCATATTGTGGGCTCAATTTGTTGCCGTCTTCACTGTTAACATCCAACCATGGTCGCACTGAGTAGTGTACTTGCAGAGGTGGTGGTCCAAACAATATGATAATACTCCTCTGTGCCTGTTTTGAAAATAACGTTATCATTCACTACCATTTTGGACCCCTCTACAGACTTTCCCAACAACACTCCAGACAGAAATGCGGATGCGCTGTTTGACTCCTGCTCGCCTACAAGCTCCTTGTCACCTCCGTTCACGCCAAGACTATGCCCCATCACAAATAAACGTGCGTACATTTACCATGTATACTGTTGGGGATGTTGAATTCAATTGGTAAATGGTCGGCCCAAAACTGTTCTTACTGACTATGTAAATGTGTTTAAAAAAAAATAAACACCTGTCATACAGAATGGCACTATTCTAAAATGGTTCAATGTATGTTAAAAAACAACACATGAATTGAAAGCAGACATTCTGAACTTTTACCTCATAGTTCATTGTTTCATTTAAAATATAAATGATATTGTCTCAGAGGCAAAACAACCAATCTCTCATATCTGTGCTAATTATGGCTTACTGTATTCCAGGTCTGCCGATGTCCTCATTGTCCTCCACCAATGAGTGCTCCATCAGCCGTGAGAAGGGAACAGCAGCACTGGACAATAACTGGCACTTCAGTTTCAAGATACAGTGGAACATCATGCCGTCGAATATACAAAAAATATTGGAGAATGAAGAGCGGCCAACGGCGAGGGATAGAAGAGAAATAGTCAGGTTGATTTCCGCAGAAATCCTGGTTGTCTGCAAACATCCTCAAAAGAAACATTTGAATGAAATTGCCCGCAAGATGGTACAAGAGTATCCTAAGTCATTCAAGGATGTGATTGAGGATCAAGTCATAGGTAGTGGCTACGATGCTCTAGCAAAACAACTACAATGCAGAGTGGACAACCACAAAAGGATAGGTCCACCAACGATGACTCCCAGCAGTGTTGACAAGGGAAAGACACGAAGGAAAATGTCTTATGGATGTGTGAACCCAGAACCTCAACTGCGTGCTGCAAATGACGAATCACAGAGGAAGATGAAAGAGGACCTACATAAAATGTTTGAGGAAAATGAGAAAGATGAGAAGAAAATAGAAGCATTGATGACTAACACGTTTGCCTCCCAGAGAAGAGATGTCCTAGATGAGAAAGACACACGGACTTTGAAAAAAGAATGGCCCTATCTTTTCAACACAACTGGCTTGAAGGCTCATTTCAATGAACTGACTGGGGTCCAGATAAATGAAGAATTCCAAGAGGCCATGAATGTAAAATACAAAAGAGTCCTGGGATTTTTCAAGTGTCTGCGCCCAGAAAGAGATAGTGTTGCAGGAAAACTCCAACCTCAAATCCAGGCTGCGGGTTGTGATGACTCCGTTGGGACTGTGTTACTGCTTTTAGCTCACTTCAAAGAAGACCAAAACAAGATGCTCATAAATGTTGACGATACCGATCTTGCAGCAGATGTGAACTCTTAGGATCTTCCCACAACCCCATGCATATTGCTGTGTGGTAAGTTAAGTAAAGGATAATGTATAGCTATACTCTGTCATTGTCGCAAAATAATTGACAGACACTGCGTTCTGGAACACCGAGGCACAGCCGAGGTGTTCTAAACCCAGTGAAGGTCAATTATTTTGCGACATTGACAGAGTATAGCTATACATTATCCCGCTTATTACATGGCTAACTTACTAACAATATACCTAATTCATTTTACACCATCGACAAGATGAGATCAAATGCAGGCTCAGTTGTTCTGTGGCTCCTCTGTCATCGCCGGCACCCGGCAGGTGTGTGGACTTGATTGCACTGATGTAGTGCAGTTGTGCATAATGGTAATGCTTAGCTTTCGTGACTGCGATCAAAATGCTTGATTGTGATTGGTCAATAGCGCTCTGTTGCCCCTGACAGCGGTCATTATTGCGCGTTGCCCATGACAGCGGTGAATTATCGAAAAATAAATGTTTTTTTTTATCTACTTTTTCTCCCCATTTTTCTATTTTTCTCCCGTCCCCAATTTCGTATTGTCCAATTACCCTACCCTTCCCCCTACCCTCCCCTGTCTCGAACGCTGTTAGGCCATGCCTCCCACAAGCCGGCTGCAATGTGGACGAAGCCTTGCATCACGTGTCCCCTCCGGTACTCAAGGAGGCAGCCGTCGCATCTTTTCACCTGCACAGCGTGATCTCTCAGCGGCGAGGGTCTGCGTGGGAGAGACACGCCGCCCTCGTTGCTTCCTGATTCTACTGCGCAGGCGCACCAACCGACCTGTAGGAGTCGCTGTCCACAATGTCCAATCCCCACCCACCAGCTTCCCACCCCCTAATACTGCCAATTGTATTAGTATGAACAACCAGCCAAGCTGGTAGCAACGCCGAGAGCTGGGCTCGAACCCAGCATCTCCTGCATTGGTGGCGAACGCCTTGCCCACTGCGCCACCTAGCCGCCCGCATTTTGGCTAATGTTAAAACTTGTCAGCTCAGTGTTGTCTATTTTTCTGTGTGTGTGTGTGTGTGTGTGTGCGCGTGTGTCTGTCATACCTTCACAGGACAAAGCCCACTGACTGCATCTGTCTTCATGGTAGCAGTGGACCAGGTGGTGGTCAATGATGGAGTCTCAACGTTCACTGAAGCAGTCAATGCCATGTTCATGATCTATTATGCCCTCAACATCGACTATCCTGTAGAGCTGGGTGCAACAATGGAGTTTCTTCAAAGGTAATTGTATATTTTTTTCATCTTTTTATTCATTTACCAGCATAATGAACTTTTTTTTTTTTTTTTTTTTTTTATCTTTTTCCCCCTCCATTTTCCTCCGATTTTCTCCCATCCCAATGTTAGTCGTATGCCAATTCCCAGTCCCTTCCTGGTCGCTGCGCACTTCCCCCACAGTCAGATCATCTGGGAGAGTGGAGGCTACCACGTGCTTCCTCCGACACACGTCCAGCCAATCACCGCTTCTTTTCACCTGGCAGCGCGGATTCTCATCGAGAGGGCGTAGCGTGTGGGAGGATCACACTATCCCCCTCAAGTCCTATCCGCGCTTAGCAGGCGCCCCGACCGAACTGTAGGAGTCGCTGTTTACAACGACCCGGACCCACCCCGCCAGCTTCTCCCACCCTCTAATACAGCCAATTGTATTAGTGCAGACGGCCAGCCAAGCTGGTGACAACCCCGGAGCTGTGAGCTGGATTCGAGCTGGATTCGAACAGGCGAATCCAGCTCACAGCTCCGGGGTTGGTGACGAACGCAATCTCCGCTCGGCCACCTAACCGCAGCATAATGAACTTTTAATCATAAAGTCCTTGTAGCAGTTTGAGAGTGAATCAATGCAGTGCAGAAGGCAGGGCATGAGTGACAGAGCCCATTCTTTCAAACATTCATTGAGAGCAGCACACACATAGGCTATAGCAGTATCACGGTATGCAGCCAAGGCCCACCAATGTGAGAATGAACGGAATTGTGTAAATGTACACCATTTGATAACGATGTCAATCCTTTTATGTACCACTCCTCTACAGATGCATGTTCAAGATAAATCCGGACAAGGGCTCAAAAGTCCACAAACAAGGCAATAAGAAGTGTCTCGCAGTCAATCCCAAGGTCCTGTCACTCATATCGAAGATATCAGAGCATGACTGGCTGGAATGACTGGTGAGTTTGCTGTTAATTCATTTGATTACTTGTGATTTATTTCATGTCCCTTTTTTCAAAACTATTTGGCAGGTGATCGGATCAACCTCTATTCAGGTAAATCTAATTCTTTCCACCACAAGGTCGGGAGTAAAGCGAATACAGTTTCCACAGGAAAGAAAACCTTCAGTGCTGTTCTTTGCTCTTCCAATTAAGAAACTCATTTCATTTCAGATATAACTAATGTTAATAGCAGCATCTACGCTAACCTCCGCCATTGGTGTTTTGAAATGAACAGTTGCTTCTCACTGTTGTCACACCTAAACCACCTCTTCTCGTAGATTACAAACTTCTCTCTATGGAGATTTGCCAGAATGATGTGGGCAGTGAAACGTGAGCTCACAAGATCAGAATGGTCTCATGTCCAAATTCTGAAGATTTGGACATCAATCTGATGCAATTTCTTCTTTATTTCTCCATGAGGTTGATTGAAATAGTATTTCTGTTTGTGTGTATTACAGAGAATCCAGAGCCATCAGGACTAAAATGAAGCGAAACAAGATACAGCAGCACTGGAAGAAAGAGGATGAATAACATTCTTGTTTTCAGTTCAGTTAATTTTTATATTGGACACATGACAATGGTCATAAATCGCAAGTTTTACCAGCTGCTGTTGCAGCATTGTCCGAAAAGGGCTAGGGAGAAGCACTATATAGCTTGCCGGGCCTACGCCTGAAGACTCCCATTTTTTATACACATATATACCTGCACATATTCATACATGATACATATTCATACATGATGTTTATAGCATTGTTCTGTATATACTGTATACATACACATATACACACACGCATATATATTTATCCCATAAATACTGTATCATATTATAAATAATAAGCTGTACACCAACTGGGGTGCTCTTTGCCATGGATATGTATGTGTGTGTATGTATATATATATATATATATATATATATATATATATATATATATATATATATATATATATATATATATCCATACACACATGGCAAAGAGCACCCCATAGTTGGTATACACAGCTTATTTACAATATGATTAATAAATTAGTGTTGGCATGTATATAAAGTGATATACAGTACATATACACATTATAGTATATTATGGTTGAGCACTTTGGTTCCGCACGGACGTTTACACTGTTATAGAATACAGCACTGACCATCACCAACCGTAACTTAGGGGTTAGAGTTAGAGGTGGTCTAGGTCTGGTTAGGGGTTAGAGTCAGAGGTGGTCTAGGTCTGGTTAATAGAGGCCATAACCAGACCTAGACCACCTCTAACTCTAACCCCTAACCAGACCTAGACCACCTCTAACTCTAACCACTAACCAGACCTCTTCCATGTGGCACTTTAACAGTACACTGACCTCAGAATGTATATTTTTATGCAAGCAGATTGCAATCAGTGTGTACTACTAGTACTACTGTGTTTAGTTTACAGTATCATGTTGTTATAGAATAAACCGCTGCCAGCAGCAGCCCAGCACTGACCAATGACCATCACCAAACTTAACTTGGGGGTTAGAGTAAGAGCCTAGGTGGTCTAGGTCTGGTTAGGGGTTAGAGTCAGAGAGGTGGTCTTGGTCTGGTTAGGGGTTAGAGTCAGAGGTGGTCTAGGTCTGGTTAATAGAGGCCATAACCAGACCTCTAGACCATCTCTAACTCTAACCCCTAACCAAACCTAGACCACCTCTAAATCTAACCCCTAACCAGACCTTCCATCACCATGTGGCACTTTACACAACAACCTCAAAATGTGATTTATCATTTTATGTTTATGCAAGCAGATTGCAATCAGATTGCTACTGTGTGTACTATACACTATTGTACTGTACTATTATCTACTCAAGTTCAACTACTGTGTTTGTTTGTTTACAAAACACAGTATCCTGTTAGTGTTGTTGACACTGTTACACTGGCTGCTGTTACTGTTATTTAATATTTTCAAATAAATCGCTGCCAGGTGAGCAAGGCCAGACATAGGCCCCGTCCACACGAACGCTGGGTTTAATGTAACCGTGATTGTATGTGCGCAGTTGCACTGTTCGGCCACACACAACCGGGGATTTGCTACACTGCAACCGCGGTCTTTGAAACCGGTGGCCAGGGTGGAGTTGTGCGGTTTTGCAGTTGCGTGTGGGCATAGCAACCGGGGTTATTCCCAGTGTTTACAGCAGAGCTGTCGCAATTATTCCCCATGTTCACGGCAGACCGCGGGGTAGAGAGATTAGAGCAGAGCCAACTACACCAGTGTTTACAGCAGAGCTGTCCCAAGTAGCGTTATATGAAAATGATTGTAACAAACTTTTGTTAAAAACGTATCGTCTGTGTTGAAGAGTGTTGTGATCGACTGATGTCTGTTGACGCTCAGAGTAAACATGTAGCTGCAGCTAAACTAAACTCATGTGTTGTCAAGTTATTGTTATAAGGAACCCAGTCCAGACTGCATCCCCTTAACAATTGTTTGTATTGAGCCGTATTGTATTGTACCCATTCTGCAATGTGTTAAATAACGTTTGCATCCATTCATTATACTAGCGTTAACGTTACATTATTACGTTAGCATTTAAGCTATATACTATACATAGAGAATGCCATTGACATTAGCATGTAGCTAACAACACCGGAGATCTTTTTTGTGAGACTAAACTATCCGCTCTTGGTGGTAAATTGTGTTGCTGATGGTTTTGTTTCATCAACAAAATGAGAGGCAGAACACAGTGAATGTATCCGTTTGTTTATTGCAGTTTCTTTCTTTGCTGAAAATATATGTTCCGTTGGCAAAATGATCAATAGGGTCCAGCTGTGCTTCTAAACAGGAAGTTTACTTCTTCTTCTTCAGTAAATTAATGGCAGATCGCGACCCAACAGGAAGTTTAGTGAGCGTTCAGTCTTTTCTGATTGGTTGAAATGGCCTTCATGTCTGAACAACATCGCCGCCTACTGCTTTGGCATTGTATTACATTGTACTAAATGTATCGGTTGCTGGGTTCCAGCTCTGCCCGTGAGTACGCAGTTATACACGGTTGTCCACCTGTGTTCACCGTGTGGACGGAGTTTTATTTTTTCAAACTTCGGTCATATTAAATCCAAACTCTCGTGTGGACAGGGCCATAATGTGACTGTCTTATTAAGTTATTTCTCCATTCACAGATCGACAGTGAGTGCTGCACCCTTCCTGTTTATTACTTGTGCCGCCGACTCAGATTCCCCTATAGGTTAAAAAATAAATACGCAATTTAAATCAGAATATGTTCCATGTTGACTATTTCTGACTTCTGCCAAGTTTTTTTCCATTGACAAAAAATAGACAAAAATGTCATCCGTTTACTAAAATGCTCAGACATTTTAGTTGACTAAAACTGACTAAACGAAAAAAATAAATGAAAATGACTAAATATGATAAACGAAAAAGGAGCACTTGACACATTACTAAGACTAAAACTAAAATGAAAATAGCTGCCAAAATGAACACTGGTTTACAGTGACATTCCATATAAATGTTGTGATTTCCATATAAAATGTTGTGCTAATAAATACCGCTCTCCTTCGAGACACCACCGCCGACTCATCTCTCAGCACTATACAATAGTATGCTAGATATAGTCGTTTCCTTTTCACCATTGGCAGATTATCATCCACATTGGAGAATAGAGCTTTTAAATGCTTATTTCTACTTTTGACACATTAACTGTACTGACTTTTACAAGGTATATCAACTGTATATATCAACTGTATGTACTCCAAATATACTGAGAAGAGTGCTTGCTTGTGGGTTGTTGAACTGGAGTGCAGCTGAGACCATGCAAAATGAATACTTAACCCATTTAGACATAAAACGCCTGCTAAAAACTCCTATTAAAACCTATGCAATTAGGGTTTTTTGGAAAGATTTTCAGAATTGTCAGTTAATAAAACCTTTTATATCAGCCTCTGGAGCAGATTGAAACATGAAATGAAAACCGATAGATTAGAACTTGGGCTTTTATTTGAACATCATTCATTTTCCCTAATGTGCATTGACATTTAAAAAAGAAAAATGTCTTGTCCAGATACTTTTAAAGGGATTTCAAATAATAGGTAATTTGAATTTGTATACAGCAGTTGGGCTGTAAAAATACAGAGAATATATAGCAAATATCTGTAAAAAAAAATTCACTGCTGAACTTTGTGTTCTGTCACTTAATTGAAGGAGTTTGATTGTAATCATTTTGGAAAAACCTGTAGAATAACAGTGTTTCACTGCTGAACGAAGTTATGTCACTTAATTGAAGGAGTTTGATTGTAATAATTATGGGGAAACCTGTAAAGTAACAGTGTTTCACTGCTGAACTTAAGTTATGTCACTTAATTGAAGGTGTTTCATCGTAAATGTAGGAAAAACCTGTGAAATAACAGTGTTTCACTGCTGAACTTTAAGTTCTGTCACTTAATTGAAGGAGTTTGATTGTAATCATTTTGGAAAAACCTGTAGAATAACAGTGTTTCACTGCTGAACGAAGTTCTGTCACTTAATTGAATGAGTTTGATTGTAATAATTATGGGGAAACCTGTAAAATAACAGTGTTTCACTGCTGAACTTAAGTTATGTCACTTAATTGAAGGTGTTTGATCGTAATAATTTAGGAAAATACTGTCAAATGACAGTATTTCACTGCTGAACTTTTAGTTATGTCACTTAATTGAAGGTGTTTCATCATAAATGTAGGAAAAACCTGCCAAATAACAGCGTTTCACTGCTGAACGAAGTTCTGTCACTTAATTGAAGGAGTTTGATTGTAATAATTATGGGGAAACCTGTAAAATAACAGTGTTTCACTGCTGAACTTAAGTTATGTCACTTAATTGAAGGTGTTTCATCGTAAATGTAGGAAAAACCTGTGAAATAACAGTGTTTCACTGCTGAACTTTAAGTTCTGTCACTTAATTGAAGGAGTTTGATTGTAATCATTTTGGAAAAACCTGTAGAATAACAGTGTTTCACTGCTGAACGAAGTTCTGTCACTTAATTGAATGAGTTTGATTGTAATAATTATGGGGAAACCTGTAAAATAACAGTGTTTCACTGCTGAACTTAAGTTATGTCACTTAATTGAAGGTGTTTGATCGTAATAATTTAGGAAAATACTGTCAAATGACAGTATTTCACTGCTGAACTTTTAGTTATGTCACTTAATTGAAGGTGTTTCATCATAAATGTAGGAAAAACCTGCCAAATAACAGCGTTTCACTGCTGAACGAAGTTCTGTCACTTAATTGAAGGAGTTTGATTGTAATCATTTTGGAAAAACCTGTAGAATAACAGTGTTTCACTGCTGAACTTAAGTTATGTCACTTAATTGAAGGTGTTTCATCGTAAATGTAGGAAAAACCTGTGAAATAACAGTGTTTCACTGCTGAACTTTAAGTTCTGTCACTTAATTGAAGGAGTTTGATCGTAATAATTTAGGAAAATACTGTCAAATGACAGTATTTCACTGCTGTACGTTTAGTTATGTCACTTAATTGAAGGTGTTTCATCATAAATGTAGGAAAAACCTGCCAAATAACAGCGTTTCACTGCTGAACGAAGTTCTGTCACTTAATTGAAGGAGTTTGATTGTAATAATTATGGGGAAACCTGTAAAATAACAGTGTTTCACTGCTGAACTTAAGTTATGTCACTTAATTGAAGGTGTTTCATCGTAAATGTAGGAAAAACCTGTGAAATAACAGTGTTTCACTGCTGAACTTTAAGTTCTGTCACTTAATTGAAGGAGTTTGATCGTAATAATTTAGGAAAATACTGTCAAATGACAGTATTTCACTGCTGAACTTTTAGTTATGTCACTTAATTGAAGGTGTTTCATCATAAATGTAGGAAAAACCTGCCAAATAACAGCGTTTCACTGCTGAACGAAGTTCTGTCACTTAATTGAAGGAGTTTGATTGTAATAATTATGGGGAAACCTGTAAAATAACAGTGTTTCACTGCTGAACTTAAGTTATGTCACTTAATTGAAGGTGTTTCATCATAAATGTAGGAAAAACCTGTGAAATAACAGTGTTTCACTGCTGAACTTTAAGTTCTGTCACTTTATTGAAGGAGTTTGATCGTATTTTTTTTAAATACTGAAAGTTGCCTTATTTTCACATTCAGTAAAATGATGAGTATCTTATGTGTTTTTACATACAATTCAATGTAATTTAACATTCAACACAATTAAGCAAATACATGTATTTAAAAAGAATTACCTGTAGAATAACTGAAGGTTTTTACTGTTTTTTAATTATATTATTCTCTTTTTTAACATTATTTAACATTACATTTAAAGTTTAACAGCAAAAAAACAGAAAGTTGCCTTATTTTCACATACAGTAAAATGATGTATATTCTAGGTGTTTTACATGTAATTTAACATTCAAGACAATTAAGCAATGGAATAATCCTGTAAAAAAAAGATAATTTCTTATTAAATCAATCTACAGATTACAACCTTTATTTAATGGTTAATATTTGTATTAAAGGTTATTTACTGTATTTTTATGGAATTTCCTGTATTTTTATGGGATTTACACTTAAAGTAGAAAAACAAAAGTAATCTGTAAAATAATACATTGAAAGTCCCGTAAAAATACATTTTTTTTTAAGAGTGCAGGAGGATGATTGTCATGTTACATGACAAGGGAGTTATACAGGGAGTGTGTTTTCATTGTTCTAACCAGAGGAGAGCTCCCTCCCTCAATTTGACCTGTCTGACATAACATCACTCCACAAGGAGAAGCACATTCAGAGAGGATATATTACAGTAAGTCCCTACATCATCTTTCTGTGGGTGTTCATCTTGAATGACAGCAGTGGAAGTGTGCGTCAATGTACTGATCAAATATAATAAATAATACAATAATTCCTAATACAATTATGAATGTCCTGCTGTTGCCATTTGCTCAGGTGTTATGAATGTGTTGAAAAACTGAGTTCAAGAGAAGCATTAGATGACTCAGGGAAGTCTATGTGAAGGGATAGCAGATTTGTCATTGTTACTCTTCCTCTTATAAAACATCTGGAACAATATAAACGTCTTCCTCCTGGGTCTCAGGCAGAATGAAGAGGTTGCAGGCTGGATCGTTGCTGTATATAGCCTCATCTAGTGCATCACACTGCAGGTACAAACTCTCCTCTGGCGCACTGAAGGATCTGGAGAGAAAGAAAGAGACAGGTGGACAGGTGAATATACTGTATATAGACATACAGACAGACATAGAGACAGACATTCAGACATAGAGACAGACAGACAGACAGACAGACAGACAGACAGACAGACAGACAGACAGACAGACAGACAGACAGACAGACAGACAGACAGACAGACAGACAGACAGACAGACAGACAGACAGACAGACAGACAGACAGACAGACAGACAGACAGACAGACAGACAGACAGAGATATAGAGACAGACAGACAGTATAGATAGATAGATAGATAGATAGATAGATAGATAGATAGATAGATAGATAGATAGATAGATAGATAGATAGATAGATAGATAGATAGATAGATAGATAGATAGATAGATAGATAGATAGATAGATAGATAGATAGATAGATAGATAGATAGATAGATAGATAGATAGATAGATAGATAGATAGATAGATAGATAGATAGATAGATAGATAGATAGATAGATAGATAGATAGATAGATAGATAGATAGATAGATAGATAGATAGATAGATAGATAGATAGATAGATAGATAGATAGATAGATAGATAGATAGATAGATAGATAGGTAGATAGATAGATAGGTAGGTAGGTAGATAGATAGGTAGATAGATAGATAGATAGATAGATAGATAGATAGATAGATAGATAGATAGATAGATAGATAGATAGATAGATAGATAGATAGATAGATAGATAGATAGATAGATAGATAGATAGATAGATAGATAGATAGATAGATAGATAGATAGATAGATAGATAGATAGATAGATAGATAGATAGATAGATAGATAGATAGATAGATAGATAGATAGATAGATAGATAGATAGATAGATAGATAGATAGATAGATAGATAGATAGATAGATAGATAGATAGATAGATAGATAGATAGATAGATAGATAGATAGATAGATAGATAGATAGATAGATAGATAGATAGGTAGATAGATAGATAGGTAGGTAGATAGATAGATAGGTAGATAGATAGATAGATAGATAGATAGATAGATAGATAGATAGATAGATAGATAGATAGATAGATAGATAGATAGATAGATAGATAGATAGATAGATAGATAGATAGATAGATAGATAGATAGATAGATAGATAGATAGATAGATAGATAGATAGATAGATAGATAGATAGATAGATAGATAGATAGATAGATAGATAGATAGATAGATAGATAGATAGATAGATAGATAGATAGATAGATAGATAGATAGATAGATAGATAGATAGATAGATAGATAGATAGATAGATAGATAGATAGATAGATATATTTTCCAGTCCCATGAGATAATTGTACTTAAAACATCTTGATATAACCTGGATAATTCTCTAGTGAAATAAGATTCAAGTTTCCTAGAACACCAGTTAGAAGTTTCCCAAAACACACTTTAACCTAACCTCACCAACACAGGACTGGCTCTAGCGGTTACGCCACATGACAGATATGGTATGACCCACACAGTATTTCCTCATCCACTTCAACAGTGTGTTAGTTCTCTTAACTTCTCTAGTTCTCTATGTGCTGTAGGACTGACATTTCCTTGAAATGGGGGTAATCAATCATCTCAACTATTGTAGTCCAATGGCTGTGATGCACTGGCAATATATTTAAAGGGATGTATCTTTTTTATTTATATATATACATTTCTTTCTTTTTTTATTTCATATATTTGATTTCAAATGTACTATGTCTCAGGGTAACAAAGAAGTGTGTCATGTTGATCTTCAATCAAATATAGTTTAGTCAATGATATATTTAGAAGAATAAAATACAGAAAGTCACAATAATGAGTCCTGATGGCTGCTGGCAGAACGTAATTCAAATGATGATGACCTATTTGGACGCATTCCAAAGAGTCTATCAATTCAAATCATTAATAGAGATATTCTATAATACTTCACATGTGCTCTTGTTAACGGCTTGCTCGCTAGCTCTGGCCTCTGCATCACCGGTAATGATTAGCTGATTCCTCAATTAAACCTACAAGAATCTAAGCAAATCACATTAATCTAATCTAATCTAATCAAATTTTTTCAACAATGAAGTGAACATTTATTTTTTGAGGACCAGCAGTCTGATCTATACTGTAAACACAAGGAGACCGACCTAACTGAGTGTTGCGAAGCGTCTTTTAGTAATCAAGTATAGCTTACCTGAAGTTTTCATAGATCGGGGCCTGCCCTGTTGACTGTTGAGTTCTAACCATGCCGGTGTACCGGGGGGAACGGTCTCCTGCCACGTCGTTTCCGCTGCTCTTAGCTCTTCCAGGCTGCCACATGGCCTGCAGTCTCCTGCGCTGTGTGTAAACCAGCAGGCCAGCTGCTCCCCCGAGCAGCAGAGAGAACAGGGTCAGACCCACAGCCAGGCCCACGGCCGACGCTCCAGATGAACCCTCCCACGTACTATTTGGGTGCATGTAAGTCGAGTTTGAACTCATGATCTGTGAATGGAAGAAACAGTGAATTAAAACGACTGGATGATACTATCGTTACGACAGCATTTCAATATAACGCAGCTGGGCAATTTCGCCAACAGATGTGATCCGCAGTTTCATACAGTATTCTATTTGTGTCCCTCATAACCCACAGTGTTATCCACGTTCACCGTTTATTAATTTCCACCATGTGGGGCTAAGAAACATGAACATTTAAATAATGTATTCATGATATTCAGATATTCACGATATTCAGATAGTTCAATACATATATATATATCAATTTCTGCTTAGGCTTACAAAATACATATTGAGTCAGGCGGTCGAGTTAGGTGGTCGAGCGGAGATTGCGTTCGTCACCAGCCCCGGAGCTGTGAGCTTGGTTCGCCTGTTCGAATCCAGCTCACAGCTCCGGGGTTGTCACCAGCTTGGCTGGCCGTCTGCACTGATACAATTGGCTGTATCAGAGGGTGGGAGAAGCTGGCGGGGTGGGTCCGGGTCGTTGTAAACAGCGACTCCTACAGTTCGGTCGGGGCGCCTGCTAAGCGCGGATTGGACGTGAGGGGGATAGTGTGGTCCTCCCACACGCTACGCCCTCTCAATGAGAATCCGCGCTGCCAGGTGAAAAGAAGCGGTGATTGGCTGGACGTGTGTCGGAGGAAGCACGTGGTAGCCTCCACTCTCCCAAATGATCTGACTGTGGGGGGTAAAGCGCAGCGACCAGGAAGGGACTGGGAATTGGCATACGACTAACATTGGGATGGGAGAAAATCGGAGGAAAATCGGAGGAAAATGGAGGGGGAAAAAGACCAAAAAAAAAAAAAAAAAAATACATATTGAATATTCCAACTGATATTCATCATATTGGACAACATGGTAATGAGAAGTATAGGATCCAGAATCAAACTGAAACTGTCATTTTCTATTAACATTCTGAAGTATTTAGGAAATTATTTCAAACTTTGACTTTTCACCGTTAATAACAAGAATCCCATGATATGATAGAACAGATAGATGATAAATGATAAATATCAATATTATTGCCAAGCTCTGCTGCCAATATCATCCATCTACTGGTATATTACCACAAGCTCTGTCCCATCATGACCTTAAACAATGGGTTTTGACCCAAAATAGGTGCTATTTCTGGTGGGTTTCTAGCAGAAGCTACTGGTAGGTTTCAATGAGCCTGCAGTCTCAATGGAAAACAACATTTGCATAATCTAACTCATGTGTTGAAAAGGTTTAAGAACAGTTGCTCTGTGGTGACATTTCAATACGTCAGTTAGCTTGCTTGGTTAAGATGTGAATATGATATATAGAATTGTATTGAAAACCTACTGTATAGTAGAAATCCCAGACCATTGTTGTATACAAAGAGAATAATAAAATGATAATAAAGTACTTTGAAAGTTCAAGAAAGACACTTCTTTCTAGTAACAGATATTTCTACATGTCTTGAAAACATTACATTCACATTCTGCCAGTGATTAATCTGTAATAATGTTTACCGCTTACAAATAGGATAGAGATATGAACATTTTGTCAATAGTTATCTAGAACCTTTTTTCTCCCTATCTCAAAGTTGGTTTTGATAGCATTTTACTAATCTGTATGGCAGGGAAAGCATAGTTACCTTACCAAGCAAGGGGCCACAGGATCTGGATCAAGCTGTGGATCTTTAGTCAAAAATGATTCAGTTGGTGCTAATGTGTCAGATAGGCAACTTTGAAGTTCCCCTTTTTCTTCTGAAATAGTGGAACTTCACAGACGAAGAAGGTTTTAACTTAAGATTTCCTGTAAAAGCCCCATTGTTGATACAAGCAGCTGCAGTGGGCCGGTGATATAGGAAGATAATCTGTGCTAAATATATTATATTATAAATATATTATAAATATGTTTTATGAATCACAATGTCACCTGTCTTCACTCAGACTATGATAGCCAAAGAATGCATATTGATGTTCATAGGAATACAGCCATTTCATACTCTGATTAACTAAATTGTTTTAATTTAGCTTTCATTCAGATTTCAGAGTGACTCTGAGAGTGACAAATAAAACAAATTTTTCACACACACGCACGCATGCACGCACGCACGCACGCACGCACACACACACACACACACACACACACACACACACACACACACACACACACACACGTCACACACACACACACACACACACACACACACAAACACACAAACACAAACACCACTGTGAGCCGAAAACATTGGGCCTCATTCAACAATACTCTCTTATTATTTTTCTTATATTCTTGCTTACCTGTCTGTTAAGAGAACAATAAGAAAAGCCACCGCCACATTCATCAAGCCGTTCTTAAAGTCCAAATCTGTTCTTACCCAGGTTTTTTTAATGGTGAATCCCACTCATTCTAAACTGGATGCGCCTCGCGGGCTCATTATAATACGAGAGCCGCGGGTCTGCATCGGATCCCCCGGCCGTATTCAAGCGCTGGAGCGCTTTGCGATGGATCAAAATGAGATAGGAATCAAATGTATTGTCATCATACAGCACCTATAGCTATATAGTGGAATATACTGTATTAATATAGTAATATAATAGTAGTTGGCTAGTTGCGCGCTTCTGGCCACCTCCCGCAGTGCGAGCATACACGCGTACTGTATACAGTACGTGCAAAATGAATCGTTGCAGCAAAGTACTGTAGGCTTTATCAATACTGAACGACTGCGTGTTGTCAAGAGCCAATCGCACAGGTTGCCACTCATCTGGCTCTGCAAATAGATCTAGAGTCTGAATATCTCCACATATAGCCTGATGACTGGCAGTGCGCATAGTACAGTGCATGCTCCAAGTCAAACTGGATGACACATGAATGAATGAATGAATGAATGAATGAATGAATGAATGAATGAATGAATGAATGAATGAATGAATGAATGAATGAATGAATGAATGAATGAATGAATGGATGAATGAATGAAAACTTTATTTAACAGATTGCAGAATGGGTACAATACAGTACAGCTCAATACACACAATTGTTAAGGGGATGGAGACCAGAGAAAGACTTTTGTCTTGTTTATATCAGGGTCCCCCATTTTCAATTAATCATTACATATGACATACATGACATACAGATAGACAGTACTGCTACATCTATACATTTATGACATACCAGATCTACAAATAAAGTACTGTTTGTGATACAAAAAAGATAAAAAAAAAAAAAGAGAGTATATACATTTGATGTAGAAACTGTACATTGGAGGAGGTGGGGGGGGGGGGGGTTGGGTAGGTGGGGTGGGGGGGAGGGACTGTACATTGGAGGTGGTTGGGTGGGTGGGGTGGGGTGGGGTAGGGGGGGATGGGTAGGCGGGTGGGGGTAACTGTACATTGGATTATCGACGAAACCTACTTGGTCCAAGAAGAGGGTCTCGTGTATTACCGGGTTTACTGTAAGTCAGTTGTTTATTTATTTATGTTTTACTGTTTGCATACGAGGTGGTCTGCAAATGTTCTTGATAACAATCTAGTGGTCCGCATAAAACAGAAATTTGGGAACCATTGATATAGACGATCTCTAAATATGTGTTCTATGCTACGTATATACAGTACTGCATATCTGTATGTCATGTCATAAATGTCATGATATCTATATCTGTATGTTGTGTATGTCATAAATGTCATTATGAATTGAAAATGGGGGACCCTGATGTAAACAAGACGAAAGTCTTTCTCTGGTCTGCCTCCCCTTAACAATTGTGTGTATTGAGCTGTACTGTATTGTACCCATTCTGCAATCTGTTAATAAAATATTCAATCAATCAATGGCCTGGGCGGCCAGAGCATAACTGTTGTAACAGCAATATATAATCCATTTCAGACAGAACGCACGCAATAAGTTATAATAATAATAATTATTATTATTGAAAAGTTCTGTATTTTTAAAGTCGTATTTGGGGGCAATTAACCAATGGTAGGCTTTTTTTTATTTGTTTTTTTTTGGGTAAGAATTTCTTATTTCGGTAATAGTGCTCTCGACCACTCATTTTTTTTTTACATTTTTTTTATTATTGCAAAACAAAACTTATTAAAAGTCAGTACTCAACACACAATGTATAATGAAACTTTCAGTAAAGGTGGTTAAAATATATGCAAGTACAGAAACAGGATAAAACAAAAATAGTCAATAATAACATTTTAACCGTATACCGTGTATATCCAGCGAAGTTACAATTATATAAATGTTAGTATATAATATACCCCTGATACCTATTTTCTAAAACCCTACACACATATGCTCCAGCTCAAACCCCCCCCTCCCGGACCCCCTCTTGGATAGTACCTCCATTATCCCTCACTCCTAACCAGACATCACCATTATAGGCTAGCTTTTATTCTCTCCACCACTTCTAACCACATTAACATTTTGGATTCATTGAGCCCCAGAATTCTTGCTGTTGATATTTCTTGATATATCACATCGAGATATGTAAGAAACCACACTTTCCGGCACATTTTTTCCGGTTGAAACCAACGTGATGCAATCAGTTTTTTAGCTACTGTGATACCCGATAAAACCAATCTTTTTAGTTGTGGGTTCACTGCAAACTCAAAAACATCATTCAATAGCAATACCGCGGGGTGTACAGGTATATTCCAAAATACGAGTATTGATAATTGTTGGGACACATCTTTCCAGAATGCCTTAACTGGTGGGCAGTCCCAATACATGTGCATAAATGTTCCTTCGTCCCCATTTGTACATTGGGAGCATTTGGAGTCTTGTATAAGCTCCATTTTGCACAGCCTTATAGGAGTCAAGTATGTCCTGTGAATATAGTTCAGATTGATTTGTTGATGATCCGGGTTCCTTGATGTAAGTCGGACATTTGCCCAGGCTCCTTGCCAATCAAAGTCATTTTCCAGGTCTGGTATATCCCTCCTCCAGACATTGTCTAGTTGAAGGGTTTCGTACGAGGACGTTAGTAATTGATAATAAAAACCTGATACAAAACCTCCCAATGTATCTCTTTCATAGAAAAATTTGTGGTATCTGTGGTGTTCAATTGGTATGTGTAATGGAACACCGTGAGATCTCATACAAAGTCGTAACTGTATGTAAAAAAGCCATGTGGACTCGGTGAGGTTAAACTTTATGCATATTTCGACATAACTACAGAGGCCCTTGTTATTAAAAATATCCCCTAATGAGTGTATGCCTCTTTCTTCCCATACAGGGAATCTTATAGGTCGTTTTCCCATTAAGAGAGCATTGTTATTGAATATGGGAGTGTGATTATGCCATACTTGATGGTTAGGAAATTTCCTTTGTGTTTCCCGCCATGTCCTGATTGCATGGGTTATTATTGGGCCAAATTCTCGCTCACAATGCTTGATTGAAAGTTTAGTGTATGCTATGTCTTTCAATCTCTGTGGGGCTACTATGTTTTCTTCTAATTTTCTCCAAGATACCAAAGCCTCGGGGTCAAACCATATCTTCTTCAATGGTCTTAATGTGAAGGCATTAAAATATTGTAAAAAATCTGGGACTGCCATGCCACCGTCTGCTTTACTTCTCTGTGCGGTGGATCTTTTTATGCGAGGTGGTTTGTTATTCCAAATAAATTTGTATGTGGAGGTTTGTAATCTTTTCCAGTAGCCCTCTGGAGGAGGTAACGGAAGCATTGAGCTGAAGAAATTGATTCTTGGTAATACATCCATCTTAACTATTGATACCCTTGCCTGTACTGAGTTTTTAAGTTTTGCCCACCTGTCCAGGTCGTCCTTGATTTTGTTCTGTATTTTTGTGTAATTGTGCTTCACCGTTTGTCTTATGGTGGGAAATATTTCCACACCCAAGCATCTGAAATGTTTGACCATGGGTATCGCACCTGGGAGGGTTGTCTCTTTTTTTTGCACTGGTGTTAAGAGGAAGAAAAGCCGACTTAGGCCAATTTATTTTAAATCCCGATAAATCACCAAAGTTCTCTATCAACTTGAGTATAAGCGGCAATGTGTTGTTGGGGTTTTGCATGAACAATATTACGTCGTCCGCATATAAACTAATTTTATGATGTGTGCCCTTGATTACTATTGGTTCTATGTGTTGGGATTGTCTTATAAATTGTGCTAAAGGTTCTAATGATAGATCGAATAGTCCGGGACTAAGAGGGCAACCTTGTCTGGCTGAGCGCGATACCGGAAAGATATCGGAGATGAATGTGCCTGTTGTAATCCTGGCCGATGGGTCCTTGTATAGTACTTTAATCATATCAATGAAACCTTTTCCTAACCCCATCCTTTCCAATACTGCCCATAGAAACGACCATTCCAACCTGTCAAATGCTTTCATAGCATCCAGGGATAGTATCGCCTTAGGTGTGATGTCCTCTTTGTCTGTATCTAGTACGTGCAGTATTCGCCTTATGTTATCATTGATCAGGCGACCTTTTATGAAGCCTGTTTGGTCCGTATGAACTAAAGACGTCATATGCTTTTGCAATCTGATGGCTAATATCTTAGAGTACAGTTTGACATCGGTTCCGAGGAGGCTTAAAGGACGGTAACTACCGCATTCAGTGGGGTCTTTGTCTTTTTTGTGAAGAACTGAAATGAGTGCGGTATTTTGGTGTTCAATGAAGCTTCCCTCTTTGACTGAGTATAAGATCATATTTAGTAATAAGGGTCCAAATATGTCCCAGCAAGAAATGTACATTTCTGATGGGATACCGTCAATTCCCGGAGCTTTGCCGTTTTTCATTCCGGATATGGCCTTCTTGAGTTCTTCTAATGTGATCGGTACTTCTAACTGTTTAGCGTCTTCATCCGTAAGTTTAGGGAGAGTAATTTGATTAAGATATGTGTCTAATTTGTCTTGATCAAAGGTCGTTTCTGAGTTATATAAATCGGAGTAGAATTCTTTGAATGTATCGTTTATTATTTTGGGTTCTGTTACTAGAGCTTGTTGTTTCCTAATGGCAGTTATATCTGCACATTTTGCATTAATTCTTAGTCGCATGGCTAATAGGTGACTAGGTTTAGAACCTTGGAAGTACTGCTGTTGTCTAGTGCTGCGTATTTGCAATTCCGATTTTTGTCTGTACATTGCTTTGATCTCTGTCTTTAGAATGTTAACTTGGTTATCTAGTCTAGTAGAGTTGTTGTATTTTAAAGAATTAAAAAGCGTTGAGTAAAGCGTTTCCATTTCAGACAGTTTTGTGTTTTGATTTTTGCGCAATATGGAGGTAAATCTATCCGAGAAATCCTTGATCATATTCTTTACCGACATCCATAATATTCTGGGATCTTGCACCGAGTTAGCATTATCTTGTAGGAATACTGTGAGAGCTTCTTTAATTTGTGTAATGAATTCCTTGTTGTTAAGCAGCATCGAATTAAAACGCCATCTTGGGGCCCGGGTAGATAGTGTACCAAATGTTGCTTTCAGGATTAAGTAGCAGTGATCTGATAGCGCATTGGGTGTCATTTCCACTTCGTATTTATCAAATATTCTCGGGGATGCAAAGACGTAATCAATTCTGGATAGTGTGTTGTGTCTCGCCGAACGACAGGAGTACTTGCGGGTCATGGGGTTAAGTGAACGCCATAAATCAGTTACTCCTGTTGATTTCGACCAATCTTTTAATGCTTTAGATGAATTATTTTGTTCGCTGGAGAAGGAAAGGTAAGTTTTGTCCATCCTTGGGTTCCAAATGGCATTAAAATCCGCACCTATTATATATGAGTACTCGGGATGGTTTAACATTTCTCCTGTTAGTGAAGTGAAGAAACCCACTTCGTAGAAATTCGGGGCATATACCGCTGCCAATGCAATTTTCCTGTTATTGTGTATAATCCTAGCTATAGTTATGCGCCCCTCAGCATCCGACCATACCCCTTTCAATTCGATATTTAATTTGCGTCTGACGACTATGGCTACCCCTCTAGTTCTCGTAGCAAAAGAGGAGTGACCAATATTATGGTATATGTTATCCGCTAACGTATTTATGTCTCCCTCTAAAATGTGCGTTTCGCTTAATAGAGCCACGTCCACATGTTCTTTTTTCATCAGTGTAAGCACGCTTTTGCGCTTGTGTTGTTTGTTTATCCCACCGGTGTTCCATACCATTATATTCAAACTAGCCATAGTCTATGCATGTTTTCGTGTAGTTTTTGGTAATGTTTCTGGAGTATGAAGCTACAATAGATGCACATCCAATTAATGAGGTCCCGTTGAGAGCTGAGCTTAAAAACATATATATATACAAATAAAAATCCCCTATTTTCCCCTCTCCCAGAAAGTCGAACATGCCTGTGTTCCAAGAACACATCCTCCGCGATTGACTTTCTCCCATGGTCCACCGGATTGCCCAACCTGAGCATTGTAATCCTAATTTTCCTATGCTCATTGCCATAGGATCTAACATTTCCATTCTATTGCAATAGAATGTCGCTTTTGGTCTTGCACCTTCCCTTACTGTAATGAAGTATTGTGATAAATAACCTAAAGATAAAAATAAAAAATAAAATAAAAAGAGAATAAACCTTTATCGACATATTCCTTTGAACCCTCCACCAACGTGTGGGGGAAAAAAAAGGAAAAGATTGTAGATCAATATTGACACCTTAATGTGAAGAACATTGGAAAAGAATAATGTAAGTTAAAATATATTTAAAAAATATATAGTAATATTGACACCTTAATGTGAAGAACATTGGAAAAGAACAATGTAAGTTAAATTATATTTAAAAAATATAGAGTAATGAGAAGAAAAAATTAAATAAAATAAAAATCAATGGAAAGATATAGATAAGGAATAAGAGATAAATAATTATCAACGTGGAGAAGCCACTAGAACCGATTTAACTGATTAGATAAGATAGAAAAGCAGCGCCTTTTAGCGCTTCAATGTGCCTTTAATGGAGTGATTACTTAAATTGTTAGAATAACCTTGCTGTGCTCATACGTTTATGTGTGGATAATTTTAAAGTATTATTAAGGGCTGATTGCACTTCATTTAATCTATTATCTGCTATGTGTATGCACACCGAATGTTATTGTTAGAGTTGTATGCTTCGTTGTCATGGTGCCTTATATTCTAGAAGGTTGTAGAATATACTAGTGCCTAGACTATTTTACATTCCAGAATGATCTAAGAGACCCAGGGCATTTGAGCGATAAACCCAGAATATTCCAGATAGATCTTTTTGCATTGATATTTATTTGTCCCCTCAGAGACCAGAGACTGAAATTATAATGTATTATGAATCGTATTATACACAGTACACTTTGTTATAGACGACTTGCATATCGTTTGCTACTTTGATGAACACAACAATGTCATTCCAACACTGGTGGAATGACCTCATTGATGAACACAATAAAGTCATTCCAACACTGGTATATATTTAGAGAGAGGCTTAACTGATTCCGGCATTTTCGTCATGCTTTGGGTTATTTGCTGCATTTTGATTCAGGAAATCCTCAGCTTCAAAGGGTGTAAATGGACCTGACCTGCGGCCGTTATTGCCCAAGAATGATAACAGCGCCGGATATGCTAGCCTTGGCTTGTAGCCGGCTATGTACAGCTTTTGCATCACATCTTTGTATGGTTGACGTCGGATGATGGCCTCTCTGCTCAAATCTTCGTAGATAAATATTGGTTTATCACCATACTTCAGCTTCCCACGTTGGTTGCGAGCATATTTGATGATTTCATCCCTTGTTGTAGTTTTCCGCAGAGTGACAATGATGACTCTCGGCCCGTTGATATTTTGCCCCTGGGAACCAATTCTGTAAACTTGTTCCACTTCTGGCACTTTGTTTGGATCGGAGTTTTCCAAAATCGTTGATAACTCTTTTGGAAAGTTGATGTCATCGCAGTTCACTGATTCATCAAGCCCCACAATGCGGATGTTATTCCGCCTGTGGTAACGATGGGTTTCTAGTTGCCTCTCCATCACTTCGTTTTTAAGCAATTTTATTTCCCTCCGGTATTCATCTTTCACTTTTTCCATCTCTTCTCCCATCTCTGTCATGATACCTTCGTTCGCCTTGACTGCTTTTGTGTTTTCTGTCACCGAAATCTCCACTGTCGTGATTCGCTTTGACTGTGCATCGATCGCTTTCTTGACTTCTTCTAATTTCTCATCGATGCGATCGAATTTAGCCTCGATGCGATCGAATTTAGCATCGACGTTTGCCTCGAGCGCCTTGATGTGTGTAATCTGCAGGTTAGACTGTTCTACCATCTGTTCTTTCATCAGGTTAGACTGTTCTACCATCAGGTTAGACAGTGTGTTGAAATCGGGTGGATTTCTGCTTTCTTCAGTTGGCGGCATATGGTAGATAGATGCAGTGACGTTGGAATCCATAAATCTGGCTGCTCTCCCTTTCACGGAGCTTGAATCTGTACCTTCTTTTATGTTGGTCTCTATTGACTCTCTTTCGGGGACCGTAATCGATGATCCCGGTAAGTTGTCCTCTTCCTTCTCCTCCTCGGAGCTTGTCGCCGTCGGCTCAGAACCAGCGACGGTTAGGACGCGTCTTTCTCGTTTTTTTACGTCCTGCGCCGTTGAAGTTGCCGTAGTTATTTTCTCTGCCTTCTTTCCACCTTTAACCATATTGTCTTTTGATATGGTTAGTAGAGGGTCTTAACAATACATACGATGTGGTCTATTCTCTTTCTTTACTGTCCAAATAATGTTTTTAAACGAAATTAGCGTTAGTGGGAGCGGAGCAATTGCAAAATGCGTGTGCTACATGTTGTAGCTTAACCGGAAGTCCTTCGGAAGTCCTCTCGACCACTCATATAATTTGTTCTTGCCTGAGAAAAAAGCAACAATAAGAAAACTTTGCTGAATCCCAGGTAAGAACAAAGTAAGAGGAAATGCTGTAACTAAATCTGTTCTTATATCGCTTCATGCATGAGGCCCATTGAGTTGCCATTAAAGGACCATGTCCGTCTTTTTGACATGTGGGTTCCATGTAGGGATGTCCGATATTATCGGCCTACCGATATTGGCATAAAAATTTGATATCGGAAAATATCGGTATCAAGAGATATGTAATGTTAATTACCTGAAATTATTCAGTTTTTTGGGGGGAACCCTGCATATATCGGTATCGGTTGATATCGGTATCAGAAATTAAGAGTTGGACAATATCGGTATATCGGTATCGGTAAAAAAGCCAATATCGAGCATCCCTAGTTCCATGTCATTCTTGCCTTGGTGCAAAAATTAAGTCTATAACTATTTATTTTTTGCAGATTCACCACTGCCACAAGTTTCCATTGCATCTGAAAATGTACATAAAGAAACACTACACGAACCCATGAAAAGTAACCACATTTACTGTAATTAAAATGCCATGGTAACATCTGGGTGCATTTTATTTTCCTGAAAAGTTGCTCCATTGAGCACAATGTCTAAAAAGGAAGAAGAGGAATTCTTCAGATGTTGTCATCACAATTACAAAACATGTCAGAAAACAAGTGAGTCAGATGTTATCAGATGCTATTCAGAATTCTAGAGCTGAGTCACCACTGTAGAGAAAGTGAAACCTACGATCAGATATATAAATAGCTGCATTTCTTTTTTACAACGCTTTTATCCAAATCTCTTTACAATTTGTTCACACATGCACATCGGGAGCAGTTAGGGGTTAAGTGTCTTACAGTAACCCCTAAGTGTTGAAACTTCGACACGATGTCCGGGAGGAGCAGGAATTGTTACAGTAAATTTAAGTATTACCTAAGGAAACCCCAAAAGGACCCCACATTGTGAACCACTACTCTGGACTGCATCTTTATGACACTATTGAATTGTATTGCCTGAGTTTTATTTATGCATTATTATTATTGTTGTTATTATTATTGTTTGTTTTATTATATTATTAATTTAATTATTTACAGTATAGATAGATAGATAGATAGATAAGCTAGCTGATCCATATCCACTTTCATTAATGTATGCTAAGCTAGGATAGCTTTCTACTGAACGCACAGAGAGGAAATCTGTATCCATCTTCTTGTCTGATTCTGGAGAAGACGGTAAGCGCATTTACATGTTTCAGATGGCTTCACAGGCCCACAACCCCCCCTGACTTTCGTCTAGCAGTGTCAAACTTGAGTGCTTCACTCTGAGTGCATAGTAGTGTAGACTTAGTAGCATAGTACATAACAGTAGAAAACAGTAAGAAGGTAAGTTATAGCACAATGTACAGTAGTTCTAATGTTAACGTGTGATCTCCACAACAGTACACACACTGTTAAAATACACATTTTTCATTGACTACACGTTAATTCCAGGGCCTCTAGCCCTAACCATAACATTACAAACATTTCACAGCAGAAATGTCTGATTTCTTATATCCACAAGTCAAACTGCACACAGAAGTGAAACAACTGCAACCAGGCTTGCAGCCTCATACCGATTTGTAATAAACATAATATTAGAGGTAGCCTACAGTATGTGTTATGATTTCTTTCTGGTTGTGATCAGCAGACCAGTGGCATCGGTTCATCAATGAATATTTTACCCAAAAGCAATTGTTTGAACTGGGAGCACAAAGTGACCCCCAGACAGGCTCACAGGTTCTAGGTTTACTGACTATATATGTAGGCAGGGACTTATACACAGTTGGCCACGTACACACAAAGCCATGGTTGTTTGCGGCACGGTGGTGTAGTGGTTAACACTGTCGCCTCACAGCTCCCACATTCACAACGGAAGCCTCACACCCATATATGGGCAGCACCCCTTCACACACTGTCAAGCTCCTCACTCAACACGGCTGTGCCTCATCCCCTGATTCACACGCTGCCAGGCACCTCACTCGACACAGCTGTACCTCATCCCCTGATCAGCAAGACACTACATCTACCGGCAGATTCTGACCAGACCTCGTCGTGGTGTTATTCTAGTTATAGGTACGACGACTCAGCCTGAAGCCCTGCTAACCTGCTCTTGTGATTATTCCTTGCTCTAATCTTGTTTCTCTTGTGCCCAGGACCTCCGCTCCAGTGCACCTCCCTGCCTGGACATCTCGTGCTGCACAAGGAGTGCTCCTGCGCTTTCTCTCGACACAGACCTGTGTCTTCTGCCCACAGCTGCACTGGGAGTGCACCTGTCCTCACCCCCCAAGAACATTCTAACCCCTGTCTGATGCACATTCCTGCCTGTTCAACTGTCTGCTTGGGGAATACTATTAAAACACCCTAAAACGCTCCATTCTCTCTTCTCCTGTGTTCAGCTATTGGGCTCTGCTAAACCCATTCTCACAAGACTGTGTTTAACCCTTGTGCCTTGTTAAGTAACTGACAGAGTTGTCACGTTAGTGCATGAAAAGATTGCATCACGTTCAAGGTCATAAAAAACTTAATTTGTAATATTTCGTTCCAATTCTTTTTTCATGAATACCACTATGAACCTAACTCAACATATCTATCAAAGATTCCAAATATTTCCGTCTGTAGGGTTATGGTTATGGTTATGGTTAGGGTTAGGGTTGGGGTTAGGGTTAGGGTTAGGGTTAGGGTTAGGGTTAGGGTTGGGGTTGGGGTTAGGGTTAGGGTTAGGGTTGGGGGCATAGGCGAAGTTTGAACTTGACGCCAGGGGGTGCGACTGCTTGGCGAACGATACCCGCGCGCACGCGCAGCTGGCGCGCGCGTTTTTTTTTACCTTTATTTTATTATTTTAGCGCTTTTACAATGCCCTAACCCCTAATTTTTTATTTTATTTAGGTAGTACAGCAGCACACACACACACTCACACACACAGCACTACGGGGGATCATTTTTAACTGACTTACTCTTAATCATTGACAAAGTGACAAAGATAAAGAAGGAAATACTAAAATAAAAAGACCACAACAAGTATATTGCTGCTCCACTAGACCACTTTACTGTACCAAATATGACATACAAAAATAACAAAATACTGTGCAACACTCTGCCAAGCGCACAGCCGCGCACACGTATGCATACAGTAGGTTGTCAAAGGCTGTACAAACAAAAGTTCACATTTTCTAATAACAGCATTATTAGACATGCCAATCCAACGAAAGATGTGCTGGTCGCGCTGGAGAAAAGAAAAGAAAAAGATGTTGCGTTTGTCTTTTACATGTTATTTGTTATTCTAAGATGCTAATTCATCTGTATCTGGATAACCAATGAACGGATTCTGTCGGGGCAGGTAGCGTTATTTCGGGGAAATTGATATTCTCGAAGTCAACTTCCTGCCTGTTGTTGCTAGGCAACTGCAGCGTGGGGGGTAACTGCCTTGCCTCGTACATTGTGTACGGTTCATTTAGTGCAGAAACGGATCATTAAAGCGTCAAATTAAAGACTATCAAGCGGAATTTTCTTCAGTCCTTCACAATGCCAAAGAGCTGCTGTGTTACACGTTGTACTAATGACAAAAACAGAAATCCAAATCGCAAGTTTTATACCATCACGGAGGAAAAAGTGGCTGGTGGCTAACGTTCGGCTAACTCGCTCTGGTGTTGTGGTCGTGGTAGCTACATGCTAAGCTAACGTTAATTACATAATCGAACCGATAGGAGCTTATTTGATCTAATCTTACGTGGATGTTTGATCGGGTAGTGGCACACGTGGTACCACCACGTAAGATTAGATAAGATAAGCTCCTATCGGTTCGATATTATGTAATTAACGTTAGCTTAGCATGTAGCTACCACGACCACAACACAGAGCGAGTTAGCCGAACGTTAGCCACCAGCCACTTTTTCCTCCGTGATGCATCAGCTGGTATTATATAAAACTTGCGATTTGGATTTCTGTGTTCGTTATTAGTACAAAACGTAACACAGCAGCTTCAATTTGGGTATTCGAGAGATGGCCATGTCTGCAGGTGTTTTGTATGGACATTATGTCAAGTCAATCAGGGGGAGATCTTTGACTCATATCTCGCCTTAGAATCACCAGAAAGGCTTTCGAAATAGTGAAATGCCATGTTGGCCTCAATATTTTCAAAACAAATCGTATGAAAATGTTATGAAATGAACAAGAATGTGATAAAACATGTAATAAAAACGGACCTCAACGCATGCATTTGATGGTAGAAATCCGTATGGTCCCCCTATACCAAGATGGCGGCGGTCTCGTGACATCAGAGTGTCTTCGAGAATCTATAGTCTGGTATATTTTTCGTCCATGAAAAATGGAGGCTCTAATTATTATTATTCATAGAGACTCTCGAGCAATAATAATTATTACAGCCTCCATTTTTCGTGGACGAAAAATATACCAGACTATAGATATCAATTTTCCCGAAATAACGCTACCTGCAGCCTCGACAAAATCCGTGTATTGGTTATCCAGATACATTAATTATCATCTCAGAATAAGTGGCTTTGTACAAGTGTTACAATGTACTATCGCGCGGGGCATTCTGCTGCTGCTGCTGCTGCGAATGGTGGTGCTTGGCCGCGCGTTAACCCTTTCACTGCCACACTACAGAAGGTTCGCCTTATAATGTGACATGATTACTACTATAAAATGAATGTATTGTAAAACAAAACATAATAGAATTCAGATTTGTTTCTCACAATTATTATAATTTTATTAAAATAAAAATAATCTTGATTTAAAAAAACAAACAAAAAAAAAAAGCAATTTCACCCCCGGCCACCAGGGGGTGCAATGCACCCCCTGCACCCCCATAAACTCCGCCCATGGTTGGGGGTGGGGTTAGGGTTAGGTTAGGGGACTGTTGAGCAAGTGTTGGGGTGGGCACGGGCACAGGGATGAGATTTTACCTTCTCCTAATCTTTCTGTCTGGGTAACCCTAACCCTAACCCCCTAATGGCAAGAAATAAACCACTATGGACGGTTTGAAAGCTAATATTGTTAACTTTTGTGTTAGATGGTTTCAAAATCTAATCTTTTCAAATTCTGTGAATATATGGAAAATAAGCAAACGGACACAATTGCATGACATAATAATCAACACAGCCATTGTTATACACAGAAACACAAAAGAATATAGGCAAAAAACACAAAATAGTCGCTAAGGGGGCAGAAGAGTTAAACTGTGTGAGTCAATATTTATTACCTGCATTGTTTTTACCCTTTTCTTATTCTCTGCATTGCTTTTATTCTATCTATTTTATGCAAATATTTTGTAGATGTTTCTGCTATGAAGCACTTCGGGCTGCAATTTTCTTTTTTTTATAATATTTTTTTCTTTTCTTTCACATACAACATGACAAAACACAATACAGTAATAATAACTTCACAGGACAATAATAGTAATAAATAATAACAATAATGACAATAGAAATAACAAAAATTATAAATACAGAACATAAAAATCTAATTATATTATTACAGACACCACAAAAGACAATTCCTCCCCCACTCCCACCCCAAGACCCCCGGACCCCCCAGGATCAGCACCCGACCCCTCCTCGCCTCTAGATCATGGTCTTTACGTTCTCTGCCACTGCGGCCCATAGTTCAATGCTGGGCTGCAATTCTTGTATGAAAGGTATGAAGGTGCTGAAGTTTATTATTATTATTATTATTATTATTATTATTATTATTATTATTATTATTATTATTATTATTATTATTATTAGTAGTAGTATTATTATTATTATCACTACTGCATTTTGTACTGTCTAGGAGGCCCTTCAACGTTTATAAACCCTTACCTCAACCCAAATCTTAACCATTCCTGCTACCTAGTACAAGTAAAATAAATAGTTGAAAGTCTGTTGAAACTACAGTCTACTGATGGTAAACTGATGGTATACTACCCACAGTCAACTAACACTTTTCTGATAAGATATACTGTACATAGTCTACAGTGTGTCATAATCACAGCAAGAGCATTCTTCACTCCTCCTCATCCCCCCTTCACATTCACCACACACCTTCCTCACTCCTCTTCATCCTCCCTTCCATCCACCACGGAAGCCTCACGCCCATATATACGATAGCAGGTAAGTGGGAGTTCCAATGGTCGAGGAAAGAGACGGAGAAGTGTTTGCTCTTCAAAACAAAGGTATTCTCTTTATTAAGAGAACAAGCGTCAACAGAGAACAGAACAGAGAGTTGGGTCAGCACTCGTTCAGGCGGTCCTGCTCGTAGATATAGTGAAGCTCTAGCAAGGAACAAGAGAACAGCGCATTCATTATAAAGCCACATTCCAACATTCCAACGTGTCAATTAGTGACAGCCAGAATGACAGCCAGTGACAGCTTCCAGATGTGACAGACAATCAGTGCGCGACAGCAAATCAGAAGTGACATACAATTAGTGCAACCCAGCGATTGCGCTCTGCTTAAAACCCATTCTCACACAATGGACTTTCAAAATAAAGTGTGACTGAATAATTTAGGTCTATAGATGAAGGTGGCCGCTTCTCAACCTTGCAGAGAGCGTATCTACAGTATGGTTGCAGCAGGGAACAGAGAATTGTTCAGTGAGCTGGCTTTTGGACCTACTGTAGTATATGGCAAAGAAGACGATACTAGTTTTCCATGAAGGCTTGACACACAAATTTCACATAATTTGCACACTAACAATTTCTGAAAAAGAGGAGCTTTTTTTATTAAATTTGTTTTCAATTACATGTCAAAAGTAATACTACATGTTAGATGTAATGCTTTGTGTTTGTATACAAACTGCTCTTCTTACCTCAAAACTTTAGTACTTGAGTCGAGTTGGAACATCTGGGTGATGTATCCCATTCGCTACCTTAAATGATTTGGATGATGATGTAACTAACAACCGCAAATAAATGGGCTGTTTAAAAATGGACATACAGTGTCTCAAGGATGTAATTGAAGGGCTAAGAACTTTGAGGTGCAGAATGGAGCTTAACTTGTGACCTCAGTTCAAACCATTGGATAACTTTGTATCAGTCTGACTGAGCACACTTTCTTATTTGCTCTATTTCTGGACAAAGCAGAAGTTAAAATGAAAGACATCAGCATGTACTGTATGACAGTTAAATGTACAAATTGGGATATGATCTAATGTATGATTATCTATCATGGGGACGTTTATGAATCTTGTGATCTGTGACGTATCATAAGGCCTGGATTACTGACTGGCCAATCAGGGGCCCCCAAAAGGCCCAGAAAGACCAGGATTCTTGTGTATATTAATTGCATCATTTCACTAATTTCAATTGGAATATGTGCAGAAGCCAGCATGATTTTAATTGAAATGGGCCCCATGCTGTTTAAAGTACAGGGGCCCTAATTTTGTGAGAAATTATTCACCAAAAGACCCTAGAATGAGTATTACAGTGAGTGTTTTTCTTCCATGCCCACGGACCCCCCTATAGTCACTGTCTCCTGAGGGACATAGGAGGGGCATACCAAGACCATATAGCATACCAAGACTCCATATCAACATTTGTCCTCATTCTCGAATGGACATATGTGAAAGTTACCTATTCGGCATTCTCGAATGGCTTCGTATTGTAAATTCGTTTGTACGATTTATGAACACGAAAAGGCAGTCGAAAAGGCAGTCGTAAATCGGACAGTTATTTTGTTAGCACAACATTTTTACCAAGATATTTACAAATATCATATTCTGTATACCTCCCAGCCCTATAACCTATCCTCAACCACACTGCTAGATCTATCACTCCAGATGAAACTCACAATACTCCACAATAGCACAATAGCTGATAAAGGGCTGTTCTACTGTATGTGTTATTGGTTGTTGTTCTACATGTTCATCTATTCTATCTTCAGTATACTGATTCTTGGTATTTGACTATACTTGA
Source organism: Notolepis coatsorum (assembly GCF_963971535.1). Lineage (NCBI taxonomy): Eukaryota > Metazoa > Chordata > Actinopteri > Aulopiformes > Paralepididae > Notolepis > Notolepis coatsorum. The sequence goes on along the minus strand of NC_140177.1, from coordinate 107,714,274 downwards.
GGTTTATGGTTCCTCAGTAAAACACGTTGTACACTGTTTATTATAAAAGTGCTAAACAGTTTATTACAGTAATTATATGCCCAACAGGATATAGTAACACTAATATCCACTAATAACATCCAATAATAATAATAACAATATATAACAACAATAATAATAATAATTATATATATGTATAATTATTATAACGATTGCTATTATTGTTATATTTATAATAATAATAATAATAATAATAATAATAATAATAATAATAATAATAATAATAATAATAATAATAATAATAATAATAATAATAATAATAATAATAATAATAATAATAATTTAATTTTTTGATCCACTTTTTCTCCTCCTGTTTTTCTGTGTTTTTCTCTCATCCCAATTTAGTTGTTATGCCAATTCCCCCTCCCCTTCCTGGTTGTTGCTCGCATGTGCCCCCCACTGGTCGGTCTAGGGAGCCCTATCAGATGCTTCCTCCGAGGCATAGGAGACAGCCAGCAGCATCTTTTCACCTGACAGCGAGGACTCTCATTGGTGAGGTGTAACGTGTGGGAGGTCACACTACCCTCACCATCCCTCGCTGTGCAGGCGCCCTGACCGACCTGTAGGAGTCGCTGTTTACAACGACCAGATTACCACCGACCGGCTTCCCTCCTGCTGACACTGCCATTTGAGCCAGTATGACGGCCGGCCAAGCCGGAGGCAACGCTGACAGCCGGATTCGATACCAGTGTCTCTCGCGTTGGTGACAAGTGCTTAGTCCACTGCGCCACCCAGCCGCCTATTATTATTATTATTATTATTATTATTATTATTATTATTATTATTATTATTATTATTATTATTATTATTATTATTATTATAGAAGAACATCATGTATTTCAAATAACAAAAACAACAACATATATTTTACACAGTGAATTAACAAAACAACCAGTGGATGATTTGTTCAGCTTCATCCAGGAGGATGATTGTCATGTTACATGACAAGGGAGTTATACAGGGAGTGTGTTTTCATTGTTCTAACCAGAGGAGAGCTCCCTCCCTCAATTTGACCTGTCTGACATATAACATCACTCCACAAGGAGAAGCACATTCAGAGAGGATATATTACAGTAAGTCCCTACATCATCTTTCTGTGGGTGTTCATCTTGAATGACAGCAGTGGAAGTGTGCGTCAATGTACTGATCAAATATAATAAATAATACAATAATTCCTAATACAATTATGAATGTCCTGCTGTTGCCATTTGCTCAGGTGTTATGAATGTGTTGAAAAACTGAGTTCAAGAGAAGCATTAGATGACTCAGGGAAGTCTATGTGAAGGGATAGCAGATTTGTCATTGTTACTCTTCCTCTTATAAAACATCTGGAACAATATAAACGTCTTCCTCCTGGGTCTCAGGCAGAATGAAGAGGTTGCAGGCTGGATCGTTGCTGTATATAGCCTCATCTAGTGCATCACACTGCAGGTACAAACTCTCCTCTGGCGCACTGAAGGATCTGGAGAGAAAGAAAGAGACAGGTGGACAGGTGAATATACTGTATATAGACATACAGACAGACATAGAGACAGACATTCAGACATAGAGACAGACAGACAGACAGACAGACAGACAGACAGACAGACAGACAGACAGACAGACAGACAGACAGACAGACAGACAGACAGACAGACAGACAGACAGACAGACAGACAGACAGACAGACAGACAGACAGACAGAGACAGATATAGAGACAGACAGACAGTATAGATAGATAGATAGATAGATAGATAGATAGATAGATAGATAGATAGATAGATAGATAGATAGATAGATAGATAGATAGATAGATAGATAGATAGATAGATAGATAGATAGATAGATAGATAGATAGATAGATAGATAGATAGATAGATAGATAGATAGATAGATAGATAGATAGATAGATAGATAGATAGATAGATAGATAGATAGATAGATAGATAGATAGATAGATAGATAGATAGATAGATAGATAGATAGATAGATAGATAGATAGATAGATAGATAGATAGATAGATAGATAGATAGATAGATAGATAGATAGATAGATATATTTTCCAGTCCCATGAGATAATTGTACTTAAAACATCTTGATATAACCTGGATAATTCTCTAGTGAAATAAGATTCAAGTTTCCTAGAACACCAGTTAGAAGTTTCCCAAAACACACTTTAACCTAACCTCACCAACACAGGACTGGCTCTAGCGGTTACGCCACATGACAGATATGGTATGACCCACACAGTATTTCCTCATCCACTTCAACAGTGTGTTAGTTCTCTTAACTTCTCTAGTTCTCTATGTGCTGTAGGACTGACATTTCCTTGAAATGGGGGTAATCAATCATCTCAACTATTGTAGTCCAATGGCTGTGATGCACTGGCAATATATTTAAAGGGATGTATCTTTTTTATTTATATATATACATTTCTTTCTTTTTTTATTTCATATATTTGATTTCAAATGTACTATGTCTCAGGGTAACAAAGAAGTGTGTCATGTTGATCTTCAATCAAATATAGTTTAGTCAATGATATATTTAGAAGAATAAAATACAGAAAGTCACAATAATGAGTCCTGATGGCTGCTGGCAGAACGTAATTCAAATGATGATGACCTATTTGGACGCATTCCAAAGAGTCTATCAATTCAAATCATTAATAGAGATATTCTATAATACTTCACATGTGCTCTTGTTAACGGCTTGCTCGCTAGCTCTGGCCTCTGCATCACCGGTAATGATTAGCTGATTCCTCAATTAAACCTACAAGAATCTAAGCAAATCACATTAATCTAATCTAATCTAATCAAATGTTTTCAACAATGAAGTGAACATTTATTTTTTGAGGACCAGCAGTCTGATCTATACTGTAAACACAAGGAGACCGACCTAACTGAGTGTTGCGAAGCGTCTTTTAGTAATCAAGTATAGCTTACCTGTCCCTGTCTATCACCATCTGGGGGTCGTCACGAGGTTGACCTTTGAAGTTTTCATAGATCGGGGCCTGCCCTGTTGACTGTTGAGTTCTAACCATGCCGGTGTACCGGGGGGAACGGTCTCCTGCCACGTCGTTTCCGCTGCTCTTAGCTCTTCCAGGCTGCCACATGGCCTGCAGTCTCCTGCGCTGTGTGTAAACCAGCAGGCCAGCTGCTCCCCCAAGCAGCAGAGAGAACAGGGTCAGACCCACAGCCAGGCCCACATTCACAGAACTCATGATCTGTGAATGGAAGAAACAGTGAATTAAAACGACTGGATGATACTATCGTTACGACAGCATTTCAATATAACGCAGCTGGGCAATTTCGCCAACAGATGTGATCCGCAGTTTCATACAGTATTCTATTTGTGTCCCTCATAACCCACAGTGTTATCCACGTTCACCGTTTATTAATTTCCACCATGTGGGGCTAAGAAACATGAACATTTAAATAATGTATTCATGATATTCAGATATTCACGATATTCAGATAGTTCAATACATATATATCAATTTCTGCTTAGGCTTACAAAATACATATTGAATATTCCAACTGATATTCATCATATTGGACAACATGGTAATGAGAAGTATAGGATCCAGAATCAAACTGAAACTGTCATTTTCTATTAACATTCTGAAGTATTTAGGAAATTATTTCAAACTTTGACTTTCCACCGTTAATAACAAGAATCCCATGATATGATAGAACAGATAGATGATAAATGATAAATATCAATATTATTGCCAAGCCCTGCTGCCAATATATCCATCTACTGGTATATTACCACAAGCTCTGTCCCATCATGACCTTAAACAATGGGTTTTGACCCAAAATAGGTGCTATTTCTGGTGGGTTTCTAGCAGAAGCTACTGGTAGGTTTCAATGAGCCTGCAGTCTCAATGGAAAACCACATTTGCATAATCTAACTCATGTGTTGAAAAGGTTTAAGAACAGTTGCTCTGTGGTGACATTTCAATACGTCAGTTAGCTTGCTTGGTTAAGATGTGAATATGATATATAGAATTGTATTGAAAACCTACTGTATAGTAGAAATCCCAGACCATTGTTGTATACAAAGAGAATAATAAAATGATAATAAAGTACTTTGAAAGTTCAAGAAAGACACTTCTTTCTAGTAACAGATATTTCTACATGTCTTGAAAACATTACATTCACATTCTGCCAGTGATTAATCTGTAATAATGTTTACCGCTTACAAATAGGATAGAGATATGAACATTTTGTCAATAGTAGAACCTTTTTTCTCCCTATCTCAAAGTTGGTTTTGATAGCATTTTACTAATCTGTATGGCAGGGAAAGCATAGTTACCTTACCAAGCAAGGGGCCACAGGATCTGGATCAAGCTGTGGATCTTTAGTCAAAAATGATTCAGTTGGTGCTAATGTGTCAGATAGGCAACTTTGAAGTTCCCCTTTTTCTTCTGAAATAGTGGAACTTCACAGACGAAGAAGGTTTTAACTTAAGATTTCCTGTAAAAGCCCCATTGTTGATACAAGCAGCTGCAGTGGGCCGGTGATATAGGAAGATAATCTGTGCTAAATATATTATATTATAAATATATTATAAATATGTTTTATGAATCACAATGTCACCTGTCTTCACTCAGACTATGATAGCCAAAGAATGCATATTGATGTTCATAGGAATACAGCCATTTCATACTCTGATTAACTAAATTGTTTTAATTTAGCTTTCATTCAGATTTCAGAGTGACTCTGAGAGTGACAAATAAAACAAATTTTTCACACGCACGCACGCACGCACGCACGCACGCACGCACGCACGCACGCACACACACACACACACACACACACACACACGTCACACACACACACACACACACACACACACACACACACGTCACACACACACACACACACACACACACACACACACACACACACACACACACACACACACACACACACACACACACACACACACACACACAAACACACAAACACAAACACCACTGTGAGCCGAAAACATTGGGCCTCATTCAACAATACTCTCTTATTATTTTTCTTATATTCTTGCTTACCTGTCTGTTAAGAGAACAATAAGAAAAGCCACCGCCACATTCATCAAGCCGTTCTTAAAGTCCAAATCTGTTCTTACCCAGGTTTTTTTAATGGTGAATCCCACTCATTCTAAACTGGATGCGCCTCGCGGGCTCATTATAATACGAGAGCCGCGGGTCTGCATCGGATCCCCCGGCCGTATTCAAGCGCTGGAGCGCTTTGCGATGGATCAAAATGAGATAGGAATCAAATGTATTGTCATCATACAGCACCTATAGCTATATAGTGGAATATACTGTATTAATATAGTAATATAATAGTAGTTGGCTAGTTGCGCGCTTCTGGCCACCTCCCGCAGTGCGCGCATACACGCGTACTGTATACAGTACGTGCAAAATGAATCGTTCCAGCAAAGTACTGTAGGCTTTATCAATACTGAACGACTGCGTGTTGTCAAGAGCCAATCGCACAGGTTGCCACTCATCTGGCTCTGCAAATAGATCTAGAGTCTGAATATCTCCACATATAGCCTGATGACTGGCAGTGCGCATAGTACAGTGCATGCTCCAAGTCAAACTGGATGACACATGAATGAATGAATGAATGAATGAATGAATGAATGAATGAATGAATGAATGAATGAATGAATGAATGAATGAAAACTTTATTTAACAGATTGCAGAATGGGTACAATACAGTACAGCTCAATACACACAATTGTTAAGGGGATGGAGACCAGAGAAAGACTTTTGTCTTGTTTATATCAGGGTCCCCCATTTTCAATTAATCATTACATATGACATACATGACATACAGATAGACAGTACTGCTACATCTATACATTTATGACATACCAGATCTACAAATAAAGTACTGTTTGTGATACAAAAAAAAAAAAAAAAAAAGAAAAAGAGAGTATATACTTTTGATGTAGAAACTGTACATTGGAGGAGGTGGGGGGGGGGGGGTTGGGTAGGTGGGGTGGGGGGGAGGGACTGTACATTGGAGGTGGTTGGGTGGGTGGGGTGGGGTGGGGTAGGGGGGGATGGGTAGGCGGGTGGGGGTAACTGTACATTGGATTATCGACGAAACCTACTTGGTCCAAGAAGAGGGTCTCGTGTATTACCGGGTTTACTGTAAGTCAGTTGTTTATTTATTTATGTTTTACTGTTTGCATACGAGGTGGTCTGCAAATGTTCTTGATAACAATCTAGTGGTCCGCATAAAACAGAAATTTGGGAACCATTGATATAGACGATCTCTAAATATGTGTTCTATGCTACGTATATACAGTACTGCATATCTGTATGTCATGTCATAAATGTCATGATATCTATATCTGTATGTTGTGTATGTCATAAATGTCATTATGAATTGAAAATGGGGGACCCTGATGTAAACAAGACGAAAGTCTTTCTCTGGTCTGCCTCCCCTTAACAATTGTGTGTATTGAGCTGTACTGTATTGTACCCATTCTGCAATCTGTTAATAAAATATTCAATCAATCAATGGCCTGGGCGGCCAGAGCATAACTGTTGTAACAGCAATATATAATCCATTTCAGACAGAACGCACGCAATAAGTTATAATAATAATTATTATTATTATTGAAAAGTTCTGTATTTTTAAAGTCGTATTTGGGGGCAATTAACCAATGGTAGGCTTTTTTTTATTTATTTTTTTTTTTTGGGTAAGAATTTCTTATTTCGGTAATAGTGCTCTCGACCACTCATATAATTTGTTCTTGCCTGAGAAAAAAGCAACAATAAGAAAACTTTGCTGAATCCCAGGTAAGAACAAAGTAAGAGGAAATGCTGTAACTAAATCTGTTCTTATATCGCTTCATGCATGAGGCCCATTGAGTTGCCATTAAAGGACCATGTCCGTCTTTTTGACATGTGGGTTCCATGTAGGGATGTCCGATATTATCGGCCTACCGATATTGGCATAAAAATTTGATATCGGAAAATATCGGTATCAAGAGAGATATGTAATGTTAATTACCTGAAATTATTCAGTTTTTTGGGGGGAACCCTGCATATATCGGTATCGGTTGATATCGGTATCTGAAATTAAGAGTTGGACAATATCGGTATATCGGTATCGGTAAAAAAGCCAATATCGAGCATCCCTAGTTCCATGTCATTCTTGCCTTGGTGCAAAAATTAAGTCTATAACTATTTATTTTTTGCAGATTCACCACTGCCACAAGTTTCCATTGCATCTCTTCGGTTCAAATAACAAACTCAGCAAGACCGACGGCTTCTCAGTTACAGTGGGTGACAATATTGTCACAAGGAAAGATGAAATTACCTACCTGGGTTCCATCCTAGAGGCTAATCTCTCCTGTGACAAAATGGCATCCAATGTAATAAAAAAAGTCAACCAACGAACTCGATTCTTGTACCGGATCTCCTCTCTGGTAAACAAGAATACCCTGAAGACTCTGGCAGGAGCACTCATTCAGGGGTACTACGACTATGCTTGCACCTCATGGTACCAAAGCACCTCAAAGGCGCTAAAAACAAAATTACAAACATCTCAAAACAAACTGGTCAGACTACTGCTTGACCTTACTCCTAGAACCCACCTCACCCCTGCCCACTTTGACAACCTAGGATGGCTTAGAGTAGATGACAGAGTACAGCAACTTGCAATGGGCCTGGTCTACAAGATACACTACACGACCAAGGTACCCATGTACATGGCAAAATACTTCCCAAAGGTCAGTGAATACCACGATCACAACACCAGAGGGAGCTCCACAAATCATGTTAAACCCAGATTCGGCTCAAATAAGGGACTAAACACGTTTCGCAATTATGCCACATCAATGTGGAACGCCCTACCCAAAGCTGTAAAGGAATGTGGATCACTACCCACTTTCAAAACCTCTCTCAAGAGACACCTACGGGAGACTGCAATTCAACACTGGCCCCTGTAAATATCCTAACCCAACCCCCTCCAATGTACAGTCATTTACCTAGTATGGTTTTGTCAATAGTCCAATGTACAATTTTGTTTGTTTGTACAGAGTCTCCCCCCCCTCAATGTACAGTTTTGCCTGGTTATACAGTGTGCCCCCCCCCCCCCCCCCCCAACCACCTCCAATGTAAATTACCCAGTATGGTTGTCAATATCCCAGTGTACCCAACCCCCCCCACCCAACCTCCTCCAATGTACAGTTTCTACGTCAAATGTATATACTCCCTTTTCTTGACTCCTTCTGTATCACAAACAGTACTGTATTTGCAAATCTGGTATGTCATAAATGTATAGATGTAGCAGTACTGACTATCTGTATGTCATGTATGTCATATATGTCCTGATGAATTGAAAATGGGGGACCCTGGTGTAAACAAGACGAAAGTCTTTCTCTGGTCTGCATCCCCTTAACAATTGTGTGTATTGAGCTGTACTGTATTGTACCCATTCTGCAATCTGTTAATAAAGTTTTCAATCAATCAATCAATCAATCTGAAAATGTACATAAAGAAACACTACACGAACCCATGAAAAGTAACCACATTTACTGTAATTAAAATGCCATGGTAACATCTGGGTGTATTTTATTTTCCTGAAAAGTTGCTCCATTGAGCACAATGTCTAAAAAGGAAGAAGAGGAATTCCTTCAGATGTTGTCATCACAATTACAAAACATGTCAGAAAACAAGTGAGTCAGATGTTATCAGATGCTATTCAGAATTCTAGAGCTGAGTCACCACTGTAGAGAAAGTGAAACCTACGATCAGATATATAAATAGCTGCATTTCTTTTTTACAACGCTTTTATCCAAATCTCTTTACAATTTGTTCACACATGCACATCGGGAGCAGTTAGGGGTTAAGTGTCTTACAGTAACCCCTAAGTGTTGAAACTTCGACACGATGTCCGGGAGGAGCAGGAATTGTTACAGTAAATTTAAGTATTACGTAAGGAAACCCCAAAAGGACCCCACATTGTGAACCACTACTCTGGACTGCATCTTTATGACACTATTGAATTGTATTGCCTGAGTTTTATTTATGCATTATTATTATTATTGTTGTTATTATTATTGTTTGTTTTATTATATTATTAATTTCATTATTTACAGTATAGATAGATAGATAGATAGATAGATAGATAGATAGATAGATAGATAGATAGATAGATAGATAGATAGATAGATAGATAGATAGATAGATAGATAGATAGATAGATAGATAGATAGATAGATAGATAGATAGATAGATAGATAGATAGATAGATAGATAGATAGATAGATAGATAGATCCATAGATAGATCCATAGATAGATCCATAGATAGATCCATAGATAGATCCATAGATAGATCCATAGATAGATCCATAGATAGATCCATAGATAGATAGATAGATGGTAGATAGATAGGTGTTTTTGGCCAACAGCTAAGCTAGCTGATCCATATCCACTTTCATTAATGTATGCTAAGCTAGGATATCTTTCTACTGAACGCACAGAGAGGAAATCTGTATCCATCTTCTTGTCTGATTCTGGAGAAGACGGTAAGCGCATTTACATGTTTCAGATGGCTTCACAGGCCCACAACCCCCCCTGACTTTCGTCTAGCAGTGTCAAACTTGAGTGCTTCACTCTGAGTGCATAGTAGTGTAGACTTAGTAGCATAGTACATAACAGTAGAAAACAGTAAGAAGGTAAGTTATAGCACAATGTACAGTAGTTCTAATGTTAACGTGTGATCTCCACAACAGTACACACACTGTTAAAATACACATTTTTCATTGACTACACGTTAATTCCAGGGCCTCTAGCCCTAACCATAACATTACAAACATTTCACAGCAGAAATGTCTGATTTCTTATATCCACAAGTCAAACTGCACACAGAAGTAAAACAACTGCAACCAGGCTTGCAGCCTGATACCGATTTGTAATAAACATAATATTAGAGGTAGCCTACAGTATGTGTTATGATTTCTTTCTGGTTGTGATCAGCAGACCAGTGGCATCGGTTCATCAATGAATATTTTACCCAAAAGCAATTGTTTGAACTGGGAGCACAAAGTGACCCCCAGACAGGCTCACAGGTTCTAGGTTTACTGACTATATATGTAGGCAGGGACTTATACACAGTTGGCCACGTACACACAAAGCCATGGTTGTTTGCGGCACGGTGGTGTAGTGGTTAACACTGTCGCCTCACAGCTCCCACATTCACAACGGAAGCCTCACACCCATATATGGGCAGCACCCCTTCACACACTGTCAAGCTCCTCACTCAACACGGCTGTGCCTCATCCCCTGATTCACACGCTGCCAGGCACCTCACTCGACACAGCTGTACCTCATCCCCTGATCAGCAAGACACTACATCTACCGGCAGATTCTGACCAGACCTCGTCGTGGTGTTATTCTAGTTACCTAGGTACGACGACTCAGCCTGAAGCCCTGCTAACCTGCTCTTGTGATTATTCCTTGCTCTAATCTTGTTTCTCTTGTGCCCAGGACCTCCGCTCCAGTGCACCTCCCTGCCTGGACATCTCGTGCTGCACAAGGAGTGCTCCTGCGCTTTCTCTCGACACAGACCTGTGTCTTCTGCCCACAGCTGCACTGGGAGTGCACCTGTCCTCACCCCCCAAGAACATTCTAACCCCTGTCTGATGCACATTCCTGCCTGTTCAACTGTCTGCTTGGGGAATACTATTAAAACACCCTAAAACGCTCCATTCTCTCTTCTCCTGTGTTCAGCTATTGGGCTCTGCTAAACCCATTCTCACAAGACTGTGTTTAACCCTTGTGCCTTGTTAAGTAACTGACAGAGTTGTCACGTTAGTGCATGAAAAGATTGCATCACGTTCAAGGTCATAAAAAACTTAATTTGTAATATTTCGTTCCAATTCTTTTTTCATGAATACCACTATGAACCTAACTCAACATATCTATCAAAGATTCCAAATATTTCCGTCTGTAGGGTTATGGTTATGGTTATGGTTAGGGTTAGGGTTAGGGTTAGGGTTGGGGTTAGGGTTAGGGTTAGGGTTAGGGTTGGGGGTGGGGTTAGGGTTAGGGTTAGGGTTAGGGTTAGGGTTATGGTTATGGTTAGGGTTGGGGTTAGGGTTAGGGTTAGGGTTAGGGTTAGGGTTAGGGTTAGGGTTAGGGTTGGGGTTGGGGTTAGGGTTAGGGTTAGGGTTGGGGGCATAGGCGAAGTTTGAACTTGACGCCAGGGGGTGCGACTGCTTGGCGAATTATTTTAGCGCTTTTACAATGCCCTAACCCCTAATTTTTTATTTTATTTAGGTAGTACAGCAGCACACACACACACTCACACACACAGCACTACGGGGGATCATTTTTAACTGACTTACTCTTAATCATTGACAAAGTGACAAAGATAAAGAAGGAAATACTAAAATAAAAAGACCACAACAAGTATATTGCTGCTCCACTAGACCACTTTACTGTACCAAATATGACATACAAAAATAACAAAATACTGTGCAACACTCTGCCAAGCGCACAGCCGCGCACACGTATGCATACAGTAGGTTGTCAAAGGCTGTACAAACAAAAGTTCACATTTTCTAATAACAGCATTATTAGACATGCCAATCCAACGAAAGATGTGCTGGTCGCGCTGGAGAAAAGAAAAGAAAAAGATGTTGCGTTTGTCTTTTACATGTTATTTGTTATTCTAAGATGCTAATTCATCTGTATCTGGATAACCAATGAACGGATTCTGTCGGGGCAGGTAGCGTTATTTCGGGGAAATTGATATTCTCGAAGTCAACTTCCTGCCTGTTGTTGCTAGGCAACTGCAGCGTGGGGGGTAACTGCCTTGCCTCGTACATTGTGTACGGTTCATTTAGTGCAGAAACGGATCATTAAAGCGTCAAATTAAAGACTATCAAGCGGAATTTTCTTCAGTCCTTCACAATGCCAAAGAGCTGCTGTGTTACACGTTGTACTAATGACAAAAACAGAAATCCAAATCGCAAGTTTTATACCATCACGGAGGAAAAAGTGGCTGGTGGCTAACGTTCGGCTAACTCGCTCTGGTGTTGTGGTCGTGGTAGCTACATGCTAAGCTAACGTTAATTACATAATCGAACCGATAGGAGCTTATTTGATCTAATCTTACGTGGATGTTTGATCGGGTAGTGGCACACGTGGTACCACCACGTAAGATTAGATAAGATAAGCTCCTATCGGTTCGATATTATGTAATTAACGTTAGCTTAGCATGTAGCTACCACGACCACAACACAGAGCGAGTTAGCCGAACGTTAGCCACCAGCCACTTTTTCCTCCGTGATGCATCAGCTGGTATTATATAAAACTTGCGATTTGGATTTCTGTGTTCGTTATTAGTACAAAACGTAACACAGCAGCTTCAATTTGGGTATTCGAGAGATGGCCATGTCTGCAGGTGTTTTGTATGGACATTATGTCAAGTCAATCAGGGGGAGATCTTTGACTCATATCTCGCCTTAGAATCACCAGAAAGGCTTTCGAAATAGTGAAATGCCATGTTGGCCTCAATATTTTCAAAACAAATCGTATGAAAATGTTATGAAATGAACAAGAATGTGATAAAACATGTAATAAAAACGGACCTCAACGCATGCATTTGATGGTAGAAATCCGTATGGTCCCCCTATACCAAGATGGCGGCGGTCTCGTGACATCAGAGTGTCTTCGAGAATCTATAGTCTGGTATATTTTTCGTCCATGAAAAATGGAGGCTCTAATTATTATTATTCATAGAGACTCTCGAGCAATAATAATTATTACAGCCTCCATTTTTCGTGGACGAAAAATATACCAGACTATAGATATCAATTTTCCCGAAATAACGCTACCTGCAGCCTCGACAAAATCCGTGTATTGGTTATCCAGATACATTAATTATCATCTCAGAATAAGTGGCTTTGTACAAGTGTTACAATGTACTATCGCGCGGGGCATTCTGCTGCTGCTGCTGCTGCGAATGGTGGTGCTTGGCCGCGCGTTAACCCTTTCACTGCCACACTACAGAAGGTTCGCCTTATAATGTGACATGATTACTACTATAAAATGAATGTATTGTAAAACAAAACATAATAGAATTCAGATTTGTTTCTCACAATTATTATAATTTTATTAAAATAAAAATAATCTTGATTTAAACAAAAAAAAAAAAAAAAAGCTATTTCACCCCCGGCCACCAGGGGGTGCAATGCACCCCCTGCACCCCCATAAACTCCGCCCATGGTTGGGGGTGGGGTTAGGGTTAGGTTAGGGGACTGTTGAGCAAGTGTTGGGGTGGGCACGGGCACAGGGATGAGATTTTACCTTCTCCTAATCTTTCTGTCTGGGTAACCCTAACCCTAACCCCCTAATGGCAAGAAATAAACCACTATGGACGGTTTGAAAGCTAATATTGTTAACTTTTGTGTTAGATGGTTTCAAAATCTAATCTTTTCAAATTCTGTGAATATATGGAAAATAAGCAAACGGACACAATTGCATGACATAATAATCAACACAGCCATCGTTATACACAGAAACACAAAAGAATATAGGCAAAAAACACAAAATAGTCGCTAAGGGGGCAGAAGAGTTAAACTGTGTGAGTCAATATTTATTACCTGCATTGTTTTTACCCTTTTCTTATTCTCTGCATTGCTTTTATTCTATCTATTTTATGCAAATATTTTGTAGATGTTTCTGCTATGAAGCACTTCGGGCTGCAATTTTCTTTTTTTTATAATATTTTTTTCTTTTCTTTCACATACAACATGACAAAACACAATACAGTAATAATAACTTCACAGGACAATAATAGTAATAAATAATAACAATAATGACAATAGAAATAACAAAAATTATAAATACAGAACATAAAAATCTAATTATATTATTACAGACACCACAAAAGACAATTCCTCCCCCACTCCCACCCCAAGACCCCCGGACCCCCCAGGATCAGCACCCGACCCCTCCTCGCCTCTAGATCATGGTCTTTACGTTCTCTGCCACTGCGGCCCATAGTTCAATGCTGGCCTGCAATTCTTGTATGAAAGGTATGAAGGTGCTGAAGTTTATTATTATTATTATTATTATTATTATTATTATTATTATTATTATTATTATTATTATTATTATTATTATTATTATTATTATTATTATTATTATTATTATTATTATTATTATTATTAGTAGTAGTATTATTATTATTATCACTACTGCATTTTGTACTGTCTAGGAGGCCCTTCAACGTTTATAAACCCTTACCTCAACCCAAATCTTAACCATTCCTGCTACCTAGTACAAGTAAAATAAATAGTTGAAAGTCTGTTGAAACTACAGTCTACTGATGGTAAACTGATGGTATACTACCCACAGTCAACTAACACTTTTCTGATAAGATATACTGTACATAGTCTACAGTGTGTCATAATCACAGCAAGAGCATTCTTCACTCCTCCTCATCCCCCCTTCACATTCACCACACACCTTCCTCACTCCTCTTCATCCTCCCTTCCATCCACCACGGAAGCCTCACGCCCATATATACGATAGCAGGTAAGTGGGAGTTCCAATGGTCGAGGAAAGAGACGGAGAAGTGTTTGCTCTTCAAAACAAAGGTATTCTCTTTATTAAGAGAACAAGCGTCAACAGAGAACAGAACAGAGAGTTGGGTCAGCACTCGTTCAGGCGGTCCTGCTCGTAGATATAGTGAAGCTCTAGCAAGGAACAAGAGAACAGCGCATTCATTATAAAGCCACATTCCAACATTCCAACGTGTCAATTAGTGACAGCCAGAATGACAGCCAGTGACAGCTTCCAGATGTGACAGACAATCAGTGCGCGACAGCAAATCAGAAGTGACATACAATTAGTGCAACCCAGCGATTGCGCTCTGCTTAAAACCCATTCTCACACAATGGACTTTCAAAATAAAGTGTGACTGAATAATTTAGGTCTATAGATGAAGGTGGCCGCTTCTCAACCTTGCAGAGAGCGTATCTACAGTATGGTTGCAGCAGGGAACAGAGAATTGTTCAGTGAGCTGGCTTTTGGACCTACTGTAGTATATGGCAAAGAAGACGATACTAGTTTTCCATGAAGGCTTGACACACAAATTTCACATAATTTGCACACTAACAATTTCTGAAAAAGAGGAGCTTTTTTTATTAAATTTGTTTTCAATTACATGTCAAAAGTAATACTACATGTTAGATGTAATGCTTTGTGTTTGTATACAAACTGCTCTTCTTACCTCAAAACTTTAGTACTTGAGTCGAGTTGGAACATCTGGGTGATGTATCCCATTCGCTACCTTAAATGATTTGGATGATGATGTAACTAACAACCGCAAATAAATGGGCTGTTTAAAAATGGACATACAGTGTCTCAAGGATGTAATTGAAGGGCTAAGAACTTTGAGGTGCAGAATGGAGCTTAACTTGTGACCTCAGTTCAAACCATAGGATAACTTTGTATCAGTCTGACTGAGCACACTTTCTTATTTGCTCTATTTCTGGACAAAGCAGAAGTTAAAATGAAAGACATCAGCATGTACTGTATGACAGTTAAATGTACAAATTGGGATATGATCTAATGTATGATTATCTATCATGGGGACGTTTATGAATCTTGTGATCTGTGACGTATCATAAGGCCTGGATTACTGACTGGCCAATCAGGGGCCCCCAAAAGGCCCAGAAAGACCAGGATTCTTGTGTATATTAATTGCATCATTTCACTAATTTCAATTGGAATATGTGCAGAAGCCAGCATGATTTTAATTGAAATGGGCCCCATGCTGTTTAAAGTACAGGGGCCCTAATTTTGTGAGAAATTATTCACCAAAAGACCCTAGAATGAGTATTACAGTGAGTGTTTTTCTTCCATGCCCACGGACCCCCCTATAGTCACTGTCTCCTGAGGGACATAGGAGGGGCATACCAAGACCATATAGCATACCAAGACTCCATATCAACATTTGTCCTCATTCTCGAATGGACATATGTGAAAGTTACCTATTCGGCATTCTCGAATGGCTTCGTATTGTAAATTCGTTTGTACGATTTATGAACACGAAAAGGCAGTCGAAAAGGCAGTCGTAAACACGTAGCACAACATTTTTACCAAGATATTTACAAATATCATATTCTGTATACCTCCCAGCCCTATAACCTATCCTCAACCACACTGCTAGATCTATCACTCCAGATGAAACTCACAATACTCCACAATAGCACAATAGCTGATAAAGGGCTGTTCTACTGTATGTGTTATTGGTTGTTGTTCTACATGTTCATCTATTCTATCTTCAGTATACTGATTCTTGGTATTTGACTATACTTGAGGTTTATGGTTCCTCAGTAAAACACGTTGTACACTGTTTATTATAAAAGTGCTAAACAGTTTATTACAGTAATTATATGCCCAACAGGATATAGTAACACTAATATCCACTAATAACATCCAATAATAATAATAACAATATATAACAACAATAATAATAATAATTATATATATGTATAATTATTATAACGATTGCTATTATTGTTATATTTATAATAATAATAATAATAATAATAATAATAATAATAATAATAATAATAATAATAATAATAATAATAATAATAATAATAATAATAATAATAATAATAATAATAATAATAATAATAATAATAATAATAATAATAATAATTTTATTTTTTGATCCACTTTTTCTCCTCCTGTTTTTCTGTGTTTTTCTCTCATCCCAATTTAGTTGTTATGCCAATTCCCCCTCCCCTTCCTGGTTGTTGCTCGCATGTGCCCCCCACTGGTCGGTCTAGGGAGCCCTATCAGATGCTTCCTCCGAGGCATAGGAGACAGCCAGCAGCATCTTTTCACCTGACAGCGAGGACTCTCATTGGTGAGGTGTAACGTGTGGGAGGTCACACTACCCTCACCATCCCTCGCTGTGCAGGCGCCCTGACCGACCTGTAGGAGTCGCTGTTTACAACGACCAGATTACCACCGACCGGCTTCCCTCCTGCTGACACTGCCATTTGAGCCAGTATGACGGCCGGCCAAGCCGGAGGCAACGCTGACAGCCGGATTCGATACCAGTGTCTCTCGCGTTGGTGACAAGTGCTTAGTCCACTGCGCCACCCAGCCGCCTATTATTATTATTATTATTATTATTATTATTATTATTATTATTATTATTATTATTATTATTATTATAGAAGAACATCATGTATTTCAAATAACAAAAACAACAACATATATTTTACACAGTGAATTAACAAAACAACCAGTGGATGATTTGTTCAGCTTCATCCAGGAGGATGATTGTCATGTTACATGACAATGGAGTTATACAGGGAGTGTGTTTTCATTGTTCTAACCAGAGGAGAGCTCCCTCCCTCAATTTGACCTGTCTGACATATAACATCACTCCACAAGGAGAAGCACATTCAGAGAGGATATATTACAGTAAGTCCCTACATCATCTTTCTGTGGGTGTTCATCTTGAATGACAGCAGTGGAAGTGTGCGTCAATGTACTGATCAAATATAATAAATAATACAATAATTCCTAATACAATTATGAATGTCCTGCTGTTGCCATTTGCTCAGGTGTTATGAATGTGTTGAAAAACTGAGTTCAAGAGAAGCATTAGATGACTCAGGGAAGTCTATGTGAAGGGATAGCAGATTTGTCATTGTTACTCTTCCTCTTATAAAACATCTGGAACAATATAAACGTCTTCCTCCTGGGTCTCAGGCAGAATGAAGAGGTTGCAGGCTGGATCGTTGCTGTATATAGCCTCATCTAGTGCATCACACTGCAGGTACAAACTCTCCTCTGGCGCACTGAAGGATCTGGAGAGAAAGAAAGAGACAGGTGGACAGGTGAATATACTGTATATAGACATACAGACAGACATAGAGACAGACATTCAGACATAGAGACAGACAGACAGACAGACAGACAGACAGACAGACAGACAGACAGACAGACAGACAGACAGACAGACAGACAGACAGACAGACAGAAAAGACAGACAGACAGACAGACAGACAGACAGACAGACAGACAGACAGACAGACAGACAGAGACAGATATAGAGACAGACAGACAGTATAGATAGATAGATAGATAGATAGATAGATAGATAGATAGATAGATAGATAGATAGATAGATAGATAGATAGATAGATAGATAGATAGATAGATAGATAGATAGATAGATAGATAGATAGATAGATAGATAGATAGATAGATAGATAGATAGATAGATAGATAGATAGATAGATAGATAGATAGATAGATAGATAGATAGATAGATAGATAGATAGATAGATAGATAGATAGATAGATAGATAGATAGATAGATAGATAGATAGATAGATAGATAGATAGATAGATAGATAGATAGATAGATAGATAGATAGATAGATAGGTAGATAGATAGATAGATAGATAGATAGATAGATAGATAGATAGATAGATAGATAGATAGATAGATAGATATATTTTCCAGTCCCATGAGATAATTGTACTTAAAACATCTTGATATAACCTGGATAATTCTCTAGTGAAATAAGATTCAAGTTTCCTAGAACACCAGTTAGAAGTTTCCCAAAACACACTTTAACCTAACCTCACCAACACAGGACTGGCTCTAGCGGTTACGCCACATGACAGATATGGTATGACCCACACAGTATTTCCTCATCCACTTCAACAGTGTGTTAGTTCTCTTAACTTCTCTAGTTCTCTATGTGCTGTAGGACTGACATTTCCTTGAAATGGGGGTAATCAATCATCTCAACTATTGTAGTCCAATGGCTGTGATGCACTGGCAATATATTTAAAGGGATGTATCTTTTTTATTTATATATATACATTTCTTTCTTTTTTTATTTCATATATTTGATTTCAAATGTACTATGTCTCAGGGTAACAAAGAAGTGTGTCATGTTGATCTTCAATCAAATATAGTTTAGTCAATGATATATTTAGAAGAATAAAATACAGAAAGTCACAATAATGAGTCCTGATGGCTGCTGGCAGAACGTAATTCAAATGATGATGACCTATTTGGACGCATTCCAAAGAGTCTATCAATTCAAATCATTAATAGAGATATTCTATAATACTTCACATGTGCTCTTGTTAACGGCTTGCTCGCTAGCTCTGGCCTCTGCATCACCGGTAATGATTAGCTGATTCCTCAATTAAACCTACAAGAATCTAAGCAAATCACATTAATCTAATCTAATCTAATCAAATGTTTTCAACAATGAAGTGAACATTTATTTTTTGAGGACCAGCAGTCTGATCTATACTGTAAACACAAGGAGACCGACCTAACTGAGTGTTGCGAAGCGTCTTTTAGTAATCAAGTATAGCTTACCTGTCCCTGTCTATCACCATCTGGGGGTCGTCACGAGGTTGACCTTTGAAGTTTTCATAGATCGGGGCCTGCCCTGTTGACTGTTGAGTTCTAACCATGCCGGTGTACCGGTGGGAACGGTCTCCTGCCACGTCGTTTCCGCTGCTCTTAGCTCTTCCAGGCTGCCACATGGCCTGCAGTCTCCTGCGCTGTGTGTAAACCAGCAGGCCAGCTGCTCCCCCAAGCAGCAGAGAGAACAGGGTCAGACCCACAGCCAGGCCCACATTCACACAACTCATGATCTGTGAATGGAAGAAACAGTGAATTAAAACGACTGGATGATACTATCGTTACGACAGCATTTCAATATAACGCAGCTGGGCAATTTCGCCAACAGATGTGATCCGCAGTTTCATACAGTATTCTATTTGTGTCCCTCATAACCCACAGTGTTATCCACGTTCACCGTTTATTAATTTCCACCATGTGGGGCTAAGAAACATGAACATTTAAATAATGTATTCATGATATTCAGATATTCACGATATTCAGATAGTTCAATACATATATATCAATTTCTGCTTAGGCTTACAAAATACATATTGAATATTCCAACTGATATTCATCATATTGGACAACATGGTAATGAGAAGTATAGGATCCAGAATCAAACTGAAACTGTCATTTTCTATTAACATTCTGAAGTATTTAGGAAATTATTTCAAACTTTGACTTTCCACCGTTAATAACAAGAATCCCATGATATGATAGAACAGATAGATGATAAATGATAAATATCAATATTATTGCCAAGCCCTGCTGCCAATATATCCATCTACTGGTATATTACCACAAGCTCTGTCCCATCATGACCTTAAACAATGGGTTTTGACCCAAAATAGGTGCTATTTCTGGTGGGTTTCTAGCAGAAGCTACTGGTAGGTTTCAATGAGCCTGCAGTCTCAATGGAAAACCACATTTGCATAATCTAACTCATGTGTTGAAAAGGTTTAAGAACAGTTGCTCTGTGGTGACATTTCAATACGTCAGTTAGCTTGCTTGGTTAAGATGTGAATATGATATATAGAATTGTATTGAAAACCTACTGTATAGTAGAAATCCCAGACCATTGTTGTATACAAAGAGAATAATAAAATGATAATAAAGTACTTTGAAAGTTCAAGAAAGACACTTCTTTCTAGTAACAGATATTTCTACATGTCTTGAAAACATTACATTCACATTCTGCCAGTGATTAATCTGTAATAATGTTTACCGCTTACAAATAGGATAGAGATATGAACATTTTGTCAATTGTTATCTAGAACCTTTTTTCTCCCTATCTCAAAGTTGGTTTTGATAGCATTTTACTAATCTGTATGGCAGGGAAAGCATAGTTACCTTACCAAGCAAGGGGCCACAGGATCTGGATCAAGCTGTGGATCTTTAGTCAAAAATGATTCAGTTGGTGCTAATGTGTCAGATAGGCAACTTTGAAGTTCCCCTTTTTCTTCTGAAATAGTGGAACTTCACAGACGAAGAAGGTTTTAACTTAAGATTTCCTGTAAAAGCCCCATTGTTGATACAAGCAGCTGCAGTGGGCCGGTGATATAGGAAGATAATCTGTGCTAAATATATTATATTATAAATATATTATAAATATGTTTTATGAATCACAATGTCACCTGTCTTCACTCAGACTATGATAGCCAAAGAATGCATATTGATGTTCATAGGAATACAGCCATTTCATACTCTGATTAACTAAATTGTTTTAATTTAGCTTTCATTCAGATTTCAGAGTGACTCTGAGAGTGACAAATAAAACAAGTTTTTCACACGCACGCACGCACGCACGCACGCACACACACACACACACACACACACACACACACACACACACGTCACACACACACACACACACACACACACACACACACAAACACACAAACACAAACACCACTGTGAGCCGAAAACATTGGGCCTCATTCAACAATACTCTCTTATTATTTTTCTTATATTCTTGCTTACCTGTCTGTTAAGAGAACAATAAGAAAAGCCACCGCCACATTCATCAAGCCGTTCTTAAAGTCCAAATCTGTTCTTACCCAGGTTTTTTTAATGGTGAATCCCACTCATTCTAAACTGGATGCGCCTCGCGGGCTCATTATAATACGAGAGCCGCGGGTCTGCATCGGATCCCCCGGCCGTATTCAAGCGCTGGAGCGCTTTGCGATGGATCAAAATTAGATAGGAATCAAATGTATTGTCATCATACAGCACCTATAGCTATATAGTGGAATATACTGTATTAATATAGTAATATAATAGTAGTTGGCTAGTTGCGCGCTTCTGGCCACCTCCCGCAGTGCGCGCATACACGCGTACTGTATACAGTACGTGCAAAATGAATCGTTCCAGCAAAGTACTGTAGGCTTTATCAATACTGAACGACTGCGTGTTGTCAAGAGCCAATCGCACAGGTTGCCACTCATCTGGCTCTGCAAATAGATCTAGAGTCTGAATATCTCCACATATAGCCTGATGACTGGCAGTGCGCATAGTACAGTGCATGCTCCAAGTCAAACTGGATGACACATGAATGAATGAATGAATGAATGAATGAATGAATGAATGAATGAATGAATGAATGAATGAATGAATGAATGAATGAATGAAAACTTTATTTAACAGATTGCAGAATGGGTACAATACAGTACAGCTCAATACACACAATTGTTAAGGGGATGGAGACCAGAGAAAGACTTTTGTCTTGTTTATATCAGGGTCCCCCATTTTCAATTAATCATTACATATGACATACATGACATACAGATAGACAGTACTGCTACTATACATTTATGACATACCAGATCTACAAATAAAGTACTGTTTGTGATACAAAAAAGATAAAAAAAAAAAAGAAGAGAGTATATACATTTGATGTAGAAACTGTACATTGGAGGAGGTGGGGGGGGGGGGGTTGGGTAGGTGGGGTGGGGGGGAGGGACTGTACATTGGAGGTGGTTGGGTGGGTGGGGTGGGGTGGGGTAGGGGGGGATGGGTAGGCGGGTGGGGGTAACTGTACATTGGATTATCGACGAAACCTACTTGGTCCAAGAAGAGGGTCTCGTGTATTACCGGGTTTACTGTAAGTCAGTTGTTTATTTATTTATGTTTTACTGTTTGCATACGAGGTGGTCTGCAAATGTTCTTGATAACAATCTAGTGGTCCGCATAAAACAGAAATTTGGGAACCATTGATATAGACGATCTCTAAATATGTGTTCTATGCTACGTATATACAGTACTGCATATCTGTATGTCATGTCATAAATGTCATGATATCTATATCTGTATGTTGTGTATGTCATAAATGTCATTATGAATTGAAAATGGGGGACCCTGATGTAAACAAGACGAAAGTCTTTCTCTGGTCTGCCTCCCCTTAACAATTGTGTGTATTGAGCTGTACTGTATTGTACCCATTCTGCAATCTGTTAATAAAATATTCAATCAATCAATGGCCTGGGCGGCCAGAGCATAACTGTTGTAACAGCAATATATAATCCATTTCAGACAGAACGCACGCAATAAGTTATAATAATAATTATTATTATTATTGAAAAGTTCTGTATTTTTAAAGTCGTATTTGGGGGCAATTAACCAATGGTAGGCTTTTTTTTATTTGTTTTTTTTTGGGTAAGAATTTCTTATTTCGGTAATAGTGCTCTCGACCACTCATATAATTTGTTCTTGCCTGAGAAAAAAGCAACAATAAGAAAACTTTGCTGAATCCCAGGTAAGAACAAAGTAAGAGGAAATGCTGTAACTAAATCTGTTCTTATATCGCTTCATGCATGAGGCCCATTGAGTTGCCATTAAAGGACCATGTCCGTCTTTTTGACATGTGGGTTCCATGTAGGGATGTCCGATATTATCGGCCTACCGATATTGGCATACAAATTTGATATCGGAAAATATCGGTATCAAGAGATATGTAATGTTAATTACCTGAAATTATTCAGTTTTTTGGGGGGAACCCTGCATATATCGGTATCGGTTGATATCGGTATCAGAAATTAAGAGTTGGACAATATCGGTATATCGGTATCGGTAAAAAAGCCAATATCGAGCATCCCTAGTTCCATGTCATTCTTGCCTTGGTGCAAAAATTAAGTCTATAACTATTTATTTTTTGCAGATTCACCACTGCCACAAGTTTCCATTGCATCTGAAAATGTACATAAAAAAACACTACACGAACCCATGAAAAGTAACCACATTTACTGTAATTAAAATGCCATGGTAACATCTGGGTGCATTTTATTTTCCTGAAAAGTTGCTCCATTGAGCACAATGTCTAAAAAGGAAGAAGAGGAATTCTTCAGATGTTGTCATCACAATTACAAAACATGTCAGAAAACAAGTGAGTCAGATGTTATCAGATGCTATTCAGAATTCTAGAGCTGAGTCACCACTGTAGAGAAAGTGAAACCTACGATCAGATATATAAATAGCTGCATTTTTTTTTTACAACGCTTTTATCCAAATCTCTTTACAATTTGTTCACACATGCACATCGGGAGCAGTTAGGGGTTAAGTGTCTTACAGTAACCCCTAAGTGTTGAAACTTCGACACGATGTCCGGGAGGAGCAGGAATTGTTACAGTAAATTTAAGTATTACCTAAGGAAACCCCAAAAGGACCCCACATTGTGAACCACTACTCTGGACTGCATCTTTATGACACTATTGAATTGTATTGCCTGAGTTTTATTTATGCATTATTATTATTGTTGTTATTATTATTGTTTGTTTTATTATATTATTAATTTAATTATTTACAGTATAGATAGATAGATAGATAGATAGATAGATAGATAGATAGATAGATAGATAGATAGATAGATAGATAGATAGATAGATAGATAGATAGATAGATAGATAGATAGATAGATAGATAGATAGATAGATAGATAGATAGATAGATAGATAGATAGATAGATAGATAGATAGATAGATAGATAGATAGATAGATAGATAGATAGATAGATAGATAGATAGATAGATAGATAGATAGATAGATAGATAGATAGATAGATAGATAGATAGATAGATAGATAGATAGATAGATAGATAGATAGATAGATAGATAGATAGATAGATAGATAGATAGATAGATAGATAGATAGATAGATAGATAGATAGATAGATAGATAGATAGATAGATAGATAGATAGATAGATAGATAGATAGATAGATAGATAGATAGATAGATAGATAGATAGATAGATAGATAGATAGATCCA
Organism: Notolepis coatsorum; assembly: GCF_963971535.1. NCBI lineage: Eukaryota > Metazoa > Chordata > Actinopteri > Aulopiformes > Paralepididae > Notolepis > Notolepis coatsorum. Next base: position 107,689,548 of record NC_140177.1, on the reverse strand, counting down.
TAGATAGATCCATAGATAGATCCATAGATAGATCCATAGATAGATCCATAGATAGATCCATAGATAGATAGATGGTAGATAGATAGGTGTTTTTGGCCAACAGCTAAGCTAGCTGATCCATATCCACTTTCATTAATGTATGCTAAGCTAGGATAGCTTTCTACTGAACGCACAGAGAGGAAATCTGTATCCATCTTCTTGTCTGATTCTGGAGAAGACGGTAAGCGCATTTACATGTTTCAGATGGCTTCACAGGCCCACAACCCCCCCTGACTTTCGTCTAGCAGTGTCAAACTTGAGTGCTTTTTTTTTTTTCCCAACACTGGCGCCGCTCTGATGGCTGCCTTTCTGATCGCTCCGACGAGACTGTGCTTTATTTTGTTAATTTTTATAGTATTAGGAGTTTTACTTCTAATTTTTACTATGTCTTTATTTCATACTTATCTTGTCATGCACAGTCTCTGGAGCGCAACAGTAAGAAGCATTTTGTACAAAAGTATTCTGTACTTCTGTATGACAACTATTAAAGAAACTTGAAACTTCACTCTGAGTGCATAGTAGTGTAGACTTAGTAGCATAGTACATAACAGTAGAAAACAGTAAGAAGGTAAGTTATAGCACAATGTACAGTAGTTCTAATGTTAACGTGTGATCTCCACAACAGTACACACACTGTTAAAATACACATTTTTCATTGACTACACGTTCATTCCAGGGCCTCTAGCCCTAACCATAAAATTACAAACATTTCACAGCAGAAATGTCTGATTTCTTATATCCACAAGTCAAACTGCACACAGAAGTGAAACAACTGCAACCAGGCTTGCAGCCTCATACCGATTTGTAATAAACATAATATTAGAGGTAGCCTACAGTATGTGTTATGATTTCTTTCTGGTTGTGATCAGCAGACCAGTGGCATCGGTTCATCAATGAATATTTTACCCAAAAGCAATTGTTTGAACTGGGAGCACAAAGTGACCCCCAGACAGGCTCACAGGTTCTAGGTTTACTGACTATATATGTAGGCAGGGACTTATACACAGTTGGCCACGTACACACAAAGCCATGGTTGTTTGCGGCACGGTGGTGTTGTGGTTAACACTGTCGCCTCACAGCTCCCACATTCACAACGGAAGCCTCACACCCATATATGGGCAGCACCCCTTCACACACTGTCAAGCTCCTCACTCAACACGGCTGTGCCTCATCCCCTGATTCACACGCTGCCAGGCACCTCACTCGACACAGCTGTACCTCATCCCCTGATCAGCAAGACACTACATCTACCGGCAGATTCTGACCAGACCTCGTCGTGGTGTTATTCTAGTTACCTAGGTACGACGACTCAGCCTGAAGCCCTGCTAACCTGCTCTTGTGATTATTCCTTGCTCTAATCTTGTTTCTCTTGTGCCCAGGACCTCCGCTCCAGTGCACCTCCCTGCCTGGACATCTCGTGCTGCACAAGGAGTGCTCCTGCGCTTTCTCTCGACACAGACCTGTGTCTTCTGCCCACAGCTGCACTGGGAGTGCACCTGTCCTCACCCCCCAAGAACATTCTAACCCCTGTCTGATGCACATTCCTGCCTGTTCAACTGTCTGCTTGGGGAATACTATTAAAACACCCTAAAACGCTCCATTCTCTCTTCTCCTGTGTTCAGCTATTGGGCTCTGCTAAACCCATTCTCACAAGACTGTGTTTAACCCTTGTGCCTTGTTAAGTAACTGACAGAGTTGTCACGTTAGTGCATGAAAAGATTGCATCACGTTCAAGGTCATAAAAAACTTAATTTGTAATATTTCGTTCCAATTCTTTTTTCATGAATACCACTATGAACCTAACTCAACATATCTATCAAAGATTCCAAATATTTCCGTCTGTAGGGTTATGGTTATGGTTAGGGTTAGGGTTAGGGTTAGGGTTAGGGTTGGGGTTAGGGTTAGGGTTAGGGTTGGGGGCAGAGGCGAAGTTTGAACTTGACGCCAGGGGGTGCGACTGCTTGGCGAACGATACCCGATTGACCTTTATTTTATTATTTTAGCGTTTTTACAATGCCCTAACCCCTAATTTTTTATTTTATTTAGGTAGTACAGCAGCACACACACACACTCACACACACAGCACTACGGGGGATCATTTTTAACTGACTTACTCTTAATCATTGACAAAGTGACAAAGATAAAGAAGGAAATACTAAAATAAAAAGACCACAACAAGTATATTGCTGCTCCACTAGACCACTTTACTGTACCAAATATGACATACAAAAATAACAAAATACTGTGCAACACTCTGCCAAGCGCACAGCCGCGCACACGTATGCATACAGTAGGTTGTCAAAGGCTGTACAAACAAAAGTTCACATTTTCTAATAACAGCATTATTAGACATGCCAATCCAACGAAAGATGTGCTGGTCGCGCTGGAGAAAAGAAAAGAAAAAGATGTTGCGTTTGTCTTTTACATGTTATTTGTTATTCTAAGATGCTAATTCATCTGTATCTGGATAACCAATGAACGGATTCTGTCGGGGCAGGTAGCGTTATTTCGGGGAAATTGATATTCTCGAAGTCAACTTCCTGCCTGTTGTTGCTAGGCAACTGCAGCGTGGGGGGTAACTGCCTTGCCTCGTACATTGTGTACGGTTCATTTAGTGCAGAAACGGATCATTAAAGCGTCAAATTAAAGACTATCAAGCGGAATTTTCTTCAGTCCTTCACAATGCCAAAGAGCTGCTGTGTTACACGTTGTACTAATGACAAAAACAGAAATCCAAATCGCAAGTTTTATACCATCACGGAGGAAAAAGTGGCTGGTGGCTAACGTTCGGCTAACTCGCTCTGGTGTTGTGGTCGTGGTAGCTACATGCTAAGCTAACGTTAATTACATAATATCGAACCGATAGGAGCTTATTTGATCTAATCTTACGTGGATGTTTGATCGGGTAGTGGCACACGTGGTACCACCACGTAAGATTAGATAAGATAAGCTCCTATCGGTTCGATATTATGTAATTAACGTTAGCTTAGCATGTAGCTACCACGACCACAACACAGAGCGAGTTAGCCGAACGTTAGCCACCAGCCACTTTTTCCTCCGTGATGCATCAGCTGGTATTATATAAAACTTGCGATTTGGATTTCTGTGTTCGTTATTAGTACAAAACGTAACACAGCAGCTTCAATTTGGGTATTCGAGAGATGGCCATGTCTGCAGGTGTTTTGTATGGACATTATGTCAAGTCAATCAGGGGGAGATCTTTGACTCATATCTCGCCTTAGAATCACCAGAAAGGCTTTCGAAATAGTGAAATGCCATGTTGGCCTCAATATTTTCAAAACAAATCGTATGAAAATGTTATGAAATGAACAAGAATGTGATAAAACATGTAATAAAAACGGACCTCAACGCATGCATTTGATGGTAGAAATCCGTATGGTCCCCCTATACCAAGATGGCGGCGGTCTCGTGACATCAGAGTGTCTTCGAGAATCTATAGTCTGGTATATTTTTCGTCCATGAAAAATGGAGGCTCTAATTATTATTATTCATAGAGACTATCGAGCAATAATAATTATTACAGCCTCCATTTTTCGTGGACGAAAAATATACCAGACTATAGATATCAATTTTCCCGAAATAACGCTACCTGCAGCCTCGACAAAATCTGTGTATTGGTTATCCAGATACATTAATTATCATCTCAGAATAAGTGGCTTTGTACAAGTGTTACAATGTACTATCGCGCGGGGCATTCTGCTGCTGCTGCGAATGGTGGTGCTTGGCCGCGCGTTAACCCTTTCACTGCCACACTACAGAAGGTTCGCCTTATAATGTGACATGATTACTACTATAAAATGAATGTATTGTAAAACAAAACATAATAGAATTCAGATTTGTTTCTCACAATTATTATAATTTTATTAAAATAAAAATTATCTTGATTTAAAAAAACAAACAAAAAAATAAAGCAATTTCACCCCCGGCCACCAGGGGGTGCAATGCACCCCCTGCACCCCCATAAACTCCGCCCATGGTTGGGGGTGGGGTTAGGGTTAGGTTAGGGGACTGTTGAGCAAGTGTTGGGGTGGGCACGGGCACAGGGATGAGATTTTACCTTCTCCTAATCTTTCTGTCTGGGTAACCCTAACCCTAACCCCCTAATGGCAAGAAATAAACCACTATGGACGGTTTGAAAGCTAATATTGTTAACTTTTGTGTTAGATGGTTTCAAAATCTAATCTTTTCAAATTCTGTGAATATATGGAAAATAAGCAAACGGACACAATTGCATGACATAATAATCAACACAGCCATCGTTATACACAGAAACACAAAAGAATATAGGCAAAAAACACAAAATAGTCGCTAAGGGGGCAGAAGAGTTAAACTGTGTGAGTCAATATTTATTACCTGCATTGTTTTTACCCTTTTCTTATTCTCTGCATTGCTTTTATTCTATCTATTTTATGCAAATATTTTGTAGATGTTTCTGCTATGAAGCACTTCGGGCTGCAATTTTTTTTTTTTTTATAATATTTTTTTCTTTTCTTTCACATACAACATGACAAAACACAATACAGTAATAATAACTTCACAGGACAATAATAGTAATAAATAATAACAATAATGACAATAGAAATAACAAAAATTATAAATACAGAACATAAAAATCTAATTATATTATTACAGACACCACAAAAGACAATTCCTCCCCCACTCCCACCCCAAGACCCCCGGACCCCCCAGGATCAGCACCCGACCCCTCCTCGCCTCTAGATCATGGTCTTTACGTTCTCTGCCACTGCGGCCCATAGTTCAATGCTGGCCTGATTGGGCTGCAATTCTTGTATGAAAGGTATGAAGGTGCTGAAGTTTATTATTATTATTATTATTATTATTATTATTATTATTATTATTATTATTATTATTATTATTATTATTATTATTATTATTATTATTATTATTATTATTAGTAGTAGTATTATTATTATTATCACTACTGCATTTTGTACTGTCTAGGAGGCCCTTCAACATTTATAAACCCTTACCTCAACCCAAATCTTAACCATTCCTGCTACCTAGTACAAGTAAAATAAATAGTTGAAAGTCTGTTGAAACTACAGTCTACTGATGGTAAACTGATGGTATACTACCCACAGTCAACTAACACTTTTCTGATAAGATATACTGTACATAGTCTACAATGTGTCATAATCACAGCAAGAGCATTCTTCACTCCTCCTCATCCCCCCTTCACATTCACCACACACCTTCCTCACTCCTCTTCATCCTCCCTTCCATCCACCACGGAAGCCTCACGCCCATATATACGATAGCAGGTAAGTGGGAGTTCCAATGGTCGAGGAAAGAGACGGAGAAGTGTTTGCTCTTCAAAACAAAGGTATTCTCTTTATTAAGAGAACAAGTAGTAACGGAATATACAGACGCCAAGCGTCAACAGAGAACAGAACAGAGAGTTGGGTCAGCACTCGTTCAGGCGGTCCTGCTCGTAGATATAGTGAAGCTCTAGCAAGGAACAAGAGAACAGCGCATTCATTATAAAGCCACATTCCAACATTCCAACGTGTCAATTAGTGACAGCCAGAATGACAGCCAGTGACAGCTTCCAGATGTGACAGACAATCAGTGCGCGACAGCAAATCAGAAGTGACATACAATTAGTGCAACCCAGCGATTGCGCTCTGCTTAAAACCCATTCTCACACAATGGACTTTCAAAATAAAGTGTGACTGAATAATTTAGGTCTATAGATGAAGGTGGCCGCTTCTCAACCTTGCAGAGAGCGTATCTACAGTATGGTTGCAGCAGGGAACAGAGAATTGTTCAGTGAGCTGGCTTTTGGACCTACTGTAGTATATGGCAAAGAAGACGATACTAGTTTTCCATGAAGGCTTGACACACAAATTTCACATAATTTGCACACTAACAATTTCTGAAAAAGAGGAGCTTTTTTTATTAAATTTGTTTTCAATTACATGTCAAAAGTAATACTACATGTTAGATGTAATGTTTTGTGTTTGTATACAAACTGCTCTTCTTACCTCAAAACTTTAGTACTTGAGTCGAGTTGGAACATCTGGGTGATGTATCCCATTCGCTACCTTAAATGATTTGGATGATGATGTAACTAACAACCGCAAATAAATGGGCTGTTTAAAAATGGACATACAGTGTCTCAAGGATGTAATTGAAGGGCTAAGAACTTTGAGGTGCAGAATGGAGCTTAACTTGTGACCTCAGTTCAAACCATTGGATAACTTTGTATCGGTCTGACTGAGCACACTTTCTTATTTGCTCTATTTCTGGACAAAGCATGTTTATGAATCTTGTGATCTGTGACGTATCATAAGGCCTGGATTACTGACTGGCCAATCAGGGGCCCCCAAAAGGCCCAGAAAGACCAGGATTCTTGTGTATATTAATTGCATCATTTCACTAATTTCAATTGGAATATGTGCAGAAGCCAGCATGATTTTAATTGAAATGGGCCCCATGCTGTTTAAAGTACAGGGGCCCTAATTTTGTGAGAAATTATTCACCAAAAGACCCTAGAATGAGTATTACAGTGAGTGTTTTTCTTCCATGCCCACGGACCCCCCTATAGTCACTGTCTCCTGAGGGACATAGGAGGGGCATACCAAGACCATATAGCATACCAAGACTCCATATCAACATTTGTCCTCATTCTCGAATGGACATATGTGAAAGTTACCTATTCGGCATTCTCGAATGGCTTCGTATTGTAAATTAGTTTGTACGATTTATGAACTCGAAAAGGCAGTCGAAAAGGCAGTCGTAAATCGGACAGTTATTTTGTTAGCACAACATTTTTACCAAGATATTTACAAATATCATATTCTGTATACCTCCCAGCCCTATAACCTATATCCTCAACCACACTGCTAGATCTATCACTCCAGATGAAACTCACAATACTCCACAATAGTACAATTTAGCTGATAAAGGGCTGTTCTACTGTATGTGTTATTGGTTGTTGTTCTACATGTTCATCTATTCTATCTTCAGTATACTGATTCTTGGTATTTGACTATACTTGAGGTTTATGGTTCCTCAGTAAAACACGTTGTACACTGTTTATTATAAAGGTGCTAAACAGTTTATTACAGTAATTATATGCCCAACAGGATATAGTAACACTAATATCCACTAATAACATCCATAATAATAATAATAATAATAATAATAATAATAATAATAATAATAATAATAATAATAATAATAATAATAATAATAATAATAATAATAATAATAATAATAATAATAATAATAATAATAATAATAATAATAATAATAATTTTATTTTTTGATCCACTTTTTCTCCTCCTGTTTTTCTGTGTTTTTCTCTCATCCCAATTTAGTTGTTATGCCAATTCCCCCTCCCCTTCCTGGTTGTTGCTCGCATGTGCCCCCCACTGGTCGGTCTAGGGAGCCCTATCAGATGCTTCCTCCGAGGCATAGGAGACAGCCAGCAGCATCTTTTCACCTGACAGCGAGGACTCTCATTGGTGAGGTGTAACGTGTGGGAGGTCACACTACCCTCACCATCCCTCGCTGTGCAGGCGCCCTGACCGACCTGTAGGAGTCGCTGTTTACAACAACCAGATTACCACCCACCGGCTTCCCTCCTGCTGACACTGCCATTTGAGCCAGTATGACGGCCGGCCAAGCCGGAGACAACGCTGACAGCCGGATTCGATACCAGTGTCTCTCGCGTTGGTGACAAGCGCTTAGTCCGCTGCGCCACCCAGCCGCCTATTATTATTATTATTATTATAGAAGAACATCATGTATTTCAAATAACAAAAACAACAACATATATTTTACACAGTGAATTAACAAAACAACCAGTGGATGATTTGTTCAGCTTCATCCAGGAGGATGATTGTCATGTTACATGACAAGGGAGTTATACAGGGAGTGTGTTTTCATTGTTCTAACCAGAGGAGAGCTCCCTCCCTCAATTTGACCTGTCTGACATATAACATCACTCCACAAGGAGAAGCACATTCAGAGAGGATATATTACAGTAAGTCCCTACATCATCTTTCTGTGGGTGTTCATCTTGAATGACAGCAGTGGAAGTGTGCATCAATGTACTGATCAAATATAATAAATAATACAATAATTCCTAATACAATTATGAATGTCCTGCTGTTGCCATTTGCTCAGGTGTTCTGTATCGTTAGTGGCTTAGCTTGGCATCGCTACTGCACTATCTCGCGTACGTGCACGCGTACTGAATAAACCACAAATGTACCTCTAATACCAGTATTAGTCTGACCACACCCCTCATCAGCTTACCTTCATAAGCAGGTGTGTGGTCACCTGCTCTCCTCCTTCTCGCTTTCACCACAAGGAAGAGGTGCCTCGGTAGATCCCCACACTTGACACCATGATGGAAGAAATTGGATTAGGAACAGCTTGGGAAACAAGGATACGTTGACATCATATCTTTATTTTCTCTCTCACTATTTTCGAGAAAATACGGCGATATTGTCTTCGTACTGGAGTGTCTAGAAGATGATGATCATTCTAAAAACCCTCCACCGGTTTTCGTATTGGGAGCACGCCGCTGCATGCTTCTCAACTGCAGTTCCTTGCTGTGTTTGTTGGGGTGAAACCTGTCAGGCCTCAGCTGAACTGTCGGACATGCCGCTGTTGTGAGGAGCGGTGCGTTCCAGGTTGGGTGAGTAGTGTTTGCTGGCGGGCTCCACTTGTCTGTTAGTGCTATGGGGGCTACTTGACAAAGTTTATGGAAACCGGCCCCAGGCTAGGGTCCTTTGTTTAGCCGCCTAGGCGACAGAAGGCCTTGGTCTGGCGACCATTGTAGTTTTAACTAGTGGGCCGCGACCATTGACACTGGTGATCCCTGTGTGTTCTGGACGAGTGGATTCTCTCTGTCACCGTGTTAAGACCCCATCTTTCATATCCAAATGAGAGTATTCCTTCACGAGGGGATATGTGCATGTAATGTGCGATAGCGGCAGATTCATGTTCAAAGTCAGCTATACAGGCCAGTTGGTACTGTGCTGATTCCGCCGGACGTGGTAATGTCACCGTTGTGAAGCGGTGTTGACGTCTTGTTTTCTCTTTTCTCTTAAAAAGTGAGGAGGGGTTCAGAACGGCGGCCTGTCTGGGTGAGTGTTATGTCATTGTTTACATGTTCATGGCTTACGGTTAGCCGGTCAGTGGCCTGGCGCGGGGTAGCTTGGCTTCTCGCGCGCCGCCGGGAGCTCGCTTCTGATCGCGTGCGTCGTTAGATCGGCGTCTCGCGAGCGGAAGCAATAGCACCCGAACGGTTGGAGCAGCCGTTAGCTTGATGCTATTCTGTTGAACGTGCTTTGATTTTAACATGTTTTACACTCTTGACCACGACGTCATCCTTGACAGGGGATGTTCGTCGACCCTGCCTGAGCCTAGACGGGGATTGCGTCAACAAAGAGGACTGTAGCGACTGGTGGAGCGGCGACGCTGCCCGGGTCGAACAACACAGGACGGCTGTGTTCTACGGTGTCTTGTGACTGCACTTCGCTGATCTGCGTTCCGGGTAGGTACGGGGTTGGCCAGACCTCATAACACGTCTTCTGGTTTTACTTTGCTAAATGTATTGTGAAATAACGGTGTTTTTTCCCAAAACGTGTGTTGTTGCAATGCATTTGGGATACGTTGCGGGTTGTGTGTGAGCTGTTTTTGTCACTGGCAGTTAGCTTCTCCGTGCAGATCGTGATGTATTGATCTGGTTGTTGTGTGAGAAACATCATGGTGTTTATGTGTACCGTGTACTCACTACTAAGGCAACTGACCTATGAAGCTATGCTTGGTGACAAGTGAGTAAAAGAATGTTCTTTCTCAGACTGTAATGACAATGGACAGTGAGTTCACACATTAACAGGTTTTCCTGTTTTAACTGGCCGTATTGAGGGTAAAATAGGAGGATTGTGTTTTTCCCCCCCAGTTCCCTGGGGACTTTATCACCTCCTATCAGACATGTTGTGCATTAATTGTGTCTTTTGTGTGGTAGGGATACGATGTGACTCTTAGCTTGATTGCTGAGGTTGTGCTAAATCTGCTGGAGAAACTTATTTCCTAAAGGGAAATTGGTTTGGTTGCTGTCATGTGTGCTTAGCAAGGCCTGTGGTCGATACTAATCAAGAATGATGTATTCTCTCATTGTGAAAAAAACGGCGTTCCTCTGTTGAGTGTTTTTGCCATTTTTTGTAGGTGATGATGGGTTGTGTGTGTCATGTGACCTACAACTGGGTTGTACTGGCCACAGAAGCACATGTGTATGTTGGACCGGGGTTCTTAGAGCCTTCTCTATTCTGTGTTTTTCCTTAGTAAAAATCAGATAGCAGGTTAGCTCATGCGCTGTGTGGAGCTGTGAAACGCTTCATAGAGCTGACTATGACTGTGTCATATTCTCTTTTTGTCGTTACGTCGTATCATGGGTGTGGGGTCGTAAAGGGGTGAACTGGTAACCTTTCCTCTCCCCATTGTTCTGTCGGTCAGGGGTACACCCCCTGTCCTTCAAGGTTCCCGTCACGTGGCGGTTCGGCACGTTACGGGGGGGGGGGGGGGGGGGGAGGGAGTTCCTGGTCCCACGGCCTGGTATATTGGGCGTGTGCACCGCAGGAATTCCCCCGCCATAGAGTACGTCACCGTGCGCGTCTCTGTTGGTAGGACTTCCGTGTGCTGTTCAGGTCCATGTGATGGATCTGTTTTCAGGGGGGGTGGTCAGGGCTCCTCCTCACCAAGCGCCTACTCAGGCCTTCTGTGAGTTCGGACTCCTTCTTCCATGTGAGGAAGCCTCCATCAGAGTACAGAGCCTTCCTCCTCAGATTGTCAAAGTGAGTGGACCCTCTAGAAGGGTCCTTTTCTATTGTATGTATATTCGATTCAATTCGTTTATTGAGTGTGTATGGGTTCGGTGCCTCTTCCCCGGAGGCCCTAAAACCAGTTTTTTACATGGCTCAAGGTGCAATATATTCTTTTCAATCTGTACAGCTCGCGTGGGAAGTCTCTCTGGGGATCCCCGTCTCTTTCCTATGGGAGGGTGGTGGGATGTAAAAATGTGAACATTTTTTACCCCGGCTGTGTAGACTGGGATACATACTGTTGATGCTTCCTTCTTTCTATTCCAGAAGTGTTGGAGTTAGGGAGTGTCACACCCCTCTTGTCGTTCCCCTGGGCGCCTTGGGGATTCAATGACAGGTCTAAATAGCCTGTTCATTGATGGGGGTGTGTCCCGACGCACGTATAGTGCTAGCTCGCTGTAAACAGGCGATTGACTGGCACGCCTTGGTTGCTTGTGGTTGAAACAGCGTTTTTATAAAGCAACTGAGATGGGGGTTTTTCCTCTTCCGGCGACCACATCCCATGACCTGGGTGGGTTGTCGACGGATTCTCGTTCATGTCTGGGGGATGATGACGGGATGGATCTGAACATATGTAGTGGGGTCTCACGCCCTTGGGGTGGGCCACCAGGCGCGGTTCGTCCGAACGTCTGGGTGGCGCCTTCTTTTCATGTTAAGATCAACACGCATATCTGCCCTTCTCCTGGAGTAGGCATGTCGGCGTGGTTAGGGCACGGGACTGGTTCTGGTCACGCTGGTCCAGATCAGTTGAACCCGTTGTCCGCCGGGGATGCAGATCTGCTGTTCTGGTACCCTGAGGGACTTGGGCTTTTTTCAGGGGGAAAAATGCCAGGTCGGTCTGGGTGTCACAGGGTTAAGCGCTATGGAGACCCTGGTTGGGTATGTTTTTACTCAGCACTGTCGTCATGGCTTACAGCCATGCCATTCTGTACGCGCTCGATCTCGTCGGATCTCGGCCGCTACACAGGTTGGTCCTGGTTAGTACTTGGTTGGGAGACCGCCGGGGAATACCGGGTACGGTGTGCTTAGGGGCTGGTTCTCCATTATTTTTCGCTCCTCTCTCACGCATGGCGAAGAGGGGCCTGTGGGGGTGGTTTTTTGACCTCCTCTGGTGACCCTGTGCTTCCCGTACCGCCAGGCCCGGTCCGAAGTGATGTTTGCGACCCGTAGGCCTGGGTTAACCCTTTTTGGAAACTGAAACACTTGTACTGCGGTATAGCCGGTGTATACCCGCAGGTGTGTTTTGGAGTTTTTTCTTGAGGGGTTATAGGAACAACCACCGCATTGGGTAACACCGAGGTGGTTGATTCCCTGGTGTGTTGGAGCAGTGTCAACTCCCGGGTTCACCGTTTGAGGGTGCCCCTGCACGTTCATGACGTCTGCCAATCGTGTCAGCCTTCTCTGCCTCGACCCCTCTGGGTGGGGGTTGTTAAATGGAGGCTTGGTCATGCAACACCGCCAGCTTACGCTCCTTCCGCCGGGGCGGCTGTGTTCAGCTGTCCCCTCTGGCGCCTGTCTCGTCCGCAGTCTCCAGGCTAGGGTTAACAGCCTGTTGCCTGGTTTTTCCCCGGTGCGCTGCCTGCTTCCGTTGGTTAACCTTTTTTGTGTGCTTACGGCCATGCTGACTGCCTATTCTGCAGGGTCAGTGTGCCAGGCGGTGTACTATTGGGGGGACGGGGCCCGCTCGGCTTACGGCCATACCGACCTGAACACGCCCGATCTCGGAAGCTGGGCAGGTTCTGGCCTGGTTGGTTCCGCCTGGGAATACCAGGTGCAGTAACTGAGGGGCCTTTGTCCGAATACGCTGGCGATGTGGGGGGCGGGGCACTACGTGCCCACCTGGTGGGGTCTTGATGCTGGCATCATGGACTTCTCCGGGCCCCCATTCTAGGGAGTCCAGTCCTTTTGGTGGGTCTGGGTCTTCCTTCGTGCTCCGCTGCTACGGCCTTGCCACGGGGTTGGGTTTGCCCTTGACCCCGTGATTCTGGGGGCAGTAACGAGGTTGTTCCTCCGTTCGTTCCCGGGTGGCATGCGGGTTGTGCGTGTGTGTAGTCGTGGGGTCAAGCCACGGTCTGCTCACCCTGTGCGTTGAGTTGCTTGAGTGCCTCTTCGCACGGTCGGGTCCGTCGCCCTCCCGTGACGTCCCTAATAGGGGGGCTACCCTCCATTAGGGGGGGTCGGGGGGGCTCGGCCCTCCCTGTTCTGATGGTTTTGGGGGGCTGTCAGCGGGGTGTATTTGTCAGCCAAGTGGCTCCGCTTGGCCTCCCTTGTGCAGTAGCGATGCCAAGCTAAGCCACTAACGATACAGAACGTTAGGTTATGACTATAACCAAGTTCTGTTAGTTAGGGGCGATGCTTGGCATCGGACGGCCGCTGCAGCCCTTGTCCTCACCTTGTGGTGAAAGCTTGGGAAGGAGGAGAGCAGGTGACCACACACCTGCTTATGAAGGTAAGCTGATGAGGGGTGTGGTCAGACTAATACTGGTATTAGAGGTACATTTGTGGTTTATTCAGTACGCGTGCACGTATGCGAGATAGTGCAGTAGCAATGCCAAGCATCGCCCCTAACTAACAGAACTTGGTTATAGTCATAACCTAACGTTATGAATGTGTTGAAAAACTGAGTTCAAGAGAAGCATTAGATGACTCAGGGAAGTCTATGTGAAGGGATAGCAGATTTGTCATTGTTACTCTTCCTCTCATAAAACATCTGGAACAATATAAACGTCTTCCTCCTGGGTCTCAGGCAGAATGAAGAGGTTGCAGGCTGGATCGTTGCTGTATATAGCCTCATCTAGTGCATCACACTGCAGGTACAAACTCTCCTCTGGCGCACTGAAGGATCTGGAGAGAAAGAAAGAGACAGGTGGACAGGTGAATATACTGTATATAGACATACAGACAGACATAGAGACAGACATTCAGACATAGAGACAGACAGACAGACAGACAGACAGACAGACAGACAGACAGACAGACAGACAGACAGACAGACAGACAGACAGACAGACAGACAGACAGACAGACAGACAGACAGACAGACAGACAGACAGACAGACAGACAGACAGACAGACAGACAGACAGACAGACAGACAGACAGACATAGAGACAGATATAGAGACAGACAGACAGACAGTATAGATAGATAGATAGATAGATAGATAGATAGATAGATAGATAGATAGATAGATAGATAGATAGATAGATAGATAGATAGATAGATAGATAGATAGATAGATAGATAGATAGATAGATAGATAGATAGATAGATAGATAGATAGATAGATAGATAGATAGATAGATAGATAGATAGATAGATAGATAGATAGATAGATAGATAGATAGATAGATAGATAGATAGATAGATAGATAGATAGATAGATAGATAGATAGATAGATATATTTTCCAGTCCCATGAGATAATTGTACTTAAAACATCTTGATATAACCTGGATAATTCTCTAGTGAAATAAGATTCAAGTTTCCTAGAACACCAGTTAGAAGTTTCCCAAAACACACTTTAACCTAACCTCACCAACACAGGACTGGCTCTAGCGGTTACGCCACATGACAGATATGGTATGACCCACACAGTATTTCCTCATCCACTTCAACAGTGTGTTAGTTCTCTTAACTTCTCTAGTTCTCTATGTGCTGTAGGACTGACATTTCCTTGAAATGGGGGTAATCAATCATCTCAACTATTGTAGTCCAATGGCTGTGATGCACTGGCAATATATTTAAAGGGATGTATCTTTTTTATTTATATATATACATTTCTTTCTTTTTTATTTCATATATTTGATTTCAAATGTACTATGTCTCAGGGTAACAAAGAAGTGTGTCATGTTGATCTTCAATCAAATATAGTTTAGTCAATGATATATTTAGAAGAATAAAATACAGAAAGTCACAATAATGAGTCCTGATGGCTGCTGGCAGAACGTAATTCAAATGATGATGACCTATTTGGACGCATTCCAAAGAGTCTATCAATTCAAATCATTAATAGAGATATTCTATAATACTTCACATGTGCTCTTGTTAACGGCTTGCTCGCTAGCTCTGGCCTCTGCATCACCGGTAATGATTAGCTGATTCCTCAATTAAACCTACAAGAATCTAAGCAAATCACATTAATCTAATCTAATCTAATCAAATTTTTTCAACAATGAAGTGAACATTTATTTTTTGAGGACCAGCAGTCTGATCTATACTGTAAACACAAGGAGACCGACCTAACTGAGTGTTGCGAAGCGTCTTTTAGTAATCAAGTATAGCTTACCTGTCCCTGTCTATCACCATCTGGGGGTCGTCACGAGGTTGACCTTTGAAGTTTTCATAGATCGGGGCCTGCCCTGTTGACTGTTGAGTTCTAACCATGCCGGTGTACCGGGGGGAACGGTCTCCTGCCACGTCGTTTCCGCTGCTCTTAGCTCTTCCAGGCTGCCACATGGCCTGCAGTCTCCTGCGCTGTGTGTAAACCAGCAGGCCAGCTGCTCCCCCGAGCAGCAGAGAGAACAGGGTCAGACCCACAGCCAGGCCCACGGCCGACGCTCCAGATGAACCCTCCCACGTACTATTTGGGTGCATGTAAGTCGAGTTTGAACTCATGATCTGTGAATGGAAGAAACAGTGAATTAAAACGACTGGATGATACTATCGTTACGACAGCATTTCAATATAACGCAGCTGGGCAATTTCGCCAACAGATGTGATCCGCAGTTTCATACAGTATTCTATTTGTGTCCCTCATAACCCACAGTGTTATCCACGTTCACCGTTTATTAATTTCCACCATGTGGGGCTAAGAAACATGAACATTTAAATAATGTATTCATGATATTCAGATATTCACGATATTCAGATAGTTCAATACATATATATATATCAATTTCTGCTTAGGCTTACAAAATACATATTGAGTCAGGCGGTTAGGTGGTCGAGCGGAGATTGCGTTCGTCACCAGCCCCGGAGCTGTGAGCTTGGTTCGCCTGTTCGAATCCAGCTCACAGCTCCGGGGTTGTCACCAGCTTGGCTGGCCGTCTGCACTGATACAATTGGCTGTATCAGAGGGTGGGAGAAGCTGGCGGGGTGGGTCCGGGTCGTTGTAAACAGCGACTCCTACAGTTCGGTCGGGGCGCCTGCTAAGCGCGGATTGGACGTGAGGGGGATAGTGTGGTCCTCCCACACGCTACGCCCTCTCAATGAGAATCCGCGCTGCCAGGTGAAAAGAAGCGGTGATTGGCTGGACGTGTGTCGGAGGAAGCACGTGGTAGCCTCCACTCTCCCAAATTATCTGACTGTGGGGGGTAAAGCGCAGCGACCAGGAAGGGACTGGGAATTGGCATACGACTAACATTGGGATGGGAGAAAATCGGAGGAAAATGGAGGGGGAAAAAGACCAAAAAAAAAATACATATTGAATATTCCAACTGATATTCATCATATTGGACAACATGGTAATGAGAAGTATAGGATCCAGAATCAAACTGAAACTGTCATTTTCTATTAACATTCTGAAGTATTTAGGAAATTATTTCAAACTTTGACTTTCCACCGTTAATAACAAGAATCCCATGATATGATAGAACAGATAGATGATAAATGATAAATATCAATATTATTGCCAAGCTCTGCTGCCAATATCATCCATCTACTGGTATATTACCACAAGCTTTGACCCAAAATAGGTGCTATTTCTGGTGGGTTTCTAGCAGAAGCTACTGGTAGGTTTCAATGAGCCTGCAGTCTCAATGGAAAACAACATTTGCATAATCTAACTCATGTGTTGAAAAGGTTTAAGAACAGTTGCTCTGTGGTGACATTTCAATACGTCAGTTAGCTTGCTTGGTTAAGATGTGAATATGATATATAGAATTGTATTGAAAACCTACTGTATAGTAGAAATCCCAGACCATTGTTGTATACAAAGAGAATAATAAAATGATAATAAAGTACTTTGAAAGTTCAAGAAAGACACTTCTTTCTAGTAACAGATATTTCTACATGTCTTGAAAACATTACATTCACATTCTGCCAGTGATTAATCTGTAATAATGTTTACCGCTTACAAATAGGATAGAGATATGAACATTTTGTCAATAGTTATCTAGAACCTTTTTTCTCCCTATCTCAAAGTTGGTTTTGATAGCATTTTACTAATCTGTATGGCAGGGAAAGCATAGTTACCTTACCAAGCAAGGGGCCACAGGATCTGGATCAAGCTGTGGATCTTTAGTCAAAAATGATTCAGTTGGTGCTAATGTGTCAGATAGGCAACTTTGAAGTTCCCCTTTTTCTTCTGAAATAGTGGAACTTCACAGACGAAGAAGGTTTTAACTTAAGATTTCCTGTAAAAGCCCCATTGTTGATACAAGCAGCTGCAGTGGGCCGGTGATATAGGAAGATAATCTGTGCTAAATATATTATATTATAAATATATTATAAATATGTTTTATGAATCACAATGTCACCTGTCTTCACTCAGACTATGATAGCCAAAGAATGCATATTGATGTTCATAGGAATACAGCCATTTCATACTCTGATTAACTAAATTGTTTTAATTTAGCTTTCATTCAGATTTCAGAGTGACTCTGAGAGTGACAAATAAAACAAATTTTTCACACACACGCACGCACGCACGCACGCACACACACACACACACACACACACACACACACACACACACACACACACACACACACACACACACACACACACACACACACGTCACACACACACACACACACACACACACACACACACACACACACACACACACACACACACACACACACACACACACACACACACACAAACACACAAACACAAACACCACTGTGAGCCGAAAACATTGGGCCTCATTCAACAATACTCTCTTATTATTTTTCTTATATTCTTGCTTACCTGTCTGTTAAGAGAACAATAAGAAAAGCCACCGCCACATTCATCAAGCCGTTCTTAAAGTCCAAATCTGTTCTTACCCAGGTTTTTTTAATGGTGAATCCCACTCATTCTAAACTGGATGCGCCTCGCGGGCTCATTATAATACGAGAGCCGCGGGTCTGCATCGGATCCCCCGGCCGTATTCAAGCGCTGGAGCGCTTTGCGATGGATCAAAATGAGATAGGAATCAAATGTATTGTCATCATACAGCACCTATAGCTATATAGTGGAATATACTGTATTAATATAGTAATATAATAGTAGTTGGCTAGTTGCGCGCTTCTGGCCACCTCCCGCAGTGCGAGCATACACGCGTACTGTATACAGTACGTGCAAAATGAATCGTTGCAGCAAAGTACTGTAGGCTTTATCAATACTGAACGACTGCGTGTTGTCAAGAGCCAATCGCACAGGTTGCCACTCATCTGGCTCTGCAAATAGATCTAGAGTCTGAATATCTCCACATATAGCCTGATGACTGGCAGTGCGCATAGTACAGTGCATGCTCCAAGTCAAACTGGATGACACATGAATGAATGAATGAATGAATGAATGAATGAATGAATGAATGAATGAATGAATGAATGAATGAATGAATGAATGAATGAATGAATGAATGAATGAATGAATGAATGAATGAATGAATGAATGAAAACGATAGGTTATGTAGATAACCTAGTTATATTAGTATTGGCTAAGCGTCCCGCTCTGAGCCTTACGAGATACTCCTATCTCCTGTGATACCTAATGTATCTCCCACGAATAAAAACACATGCACCCCACCTGTATGGGGCCCCGCCCCTTATGGTGCCACCGCCCATATAACCATGACCCTGGTCATGAAACACCCTTCCTCGCCAAAACCCGTCCCAGGAAAAGATCCCTCAAGAGGGAACTCAGGGCGCGCAGAGCGGGACGCTTAGCCAATACTAATATAACTAGGTTATCTACATAACCTATCGTTATATTTCGTATTGCATCGCGTCCCGCTCTGAGCCTTACGAGATAATGGGGAAGAGCGGGCGCGAGACCCGACAGATGTACCCCCTGAGGACCCGTAAGCCCACATCAAGGGGTGCGGGGAGCCCTGTCACCCCATCCTTCCTAACGAAGGGGGGGCGCAGTCAACTCCACCTGAATGCGAACAAGAGGGAACTAGAACCCCTTGAACACACCGTACAGGCGGAACCACGTGTGACTCAACACACTGTGGCCCAAACCCATACACTCCTGCTACCCGACCAAAGGACGGGAAGCAGGAAAGGCCACAGACCCCAGAACCGCCTGGGAGACAGAACCCCCGGTCATGTCCATGAGGAAAAACCTTACAAAGGAGCCCGGGGAGGACCATGAAGCTGCAGCACAGATGGCCTCCACCGAGGCCCCACCCAGGAGAGCGGCAGAGGCAGCCACCCCACGAGTGGAGTGCGCCCTGACGCCCCCAGGGGGATCCTGCCCAGCCAACGTGTAGCAGAGGGTAACACCCTCGCACAACCAATGGGACAGGCGCTGCTCCGACAGTGCCTTACCAGCATGAGCCCCACCGTAACAGACAAAAAGCTGGTCGGTAACCCTGAAATCCTGAGTACGGCTGAGGTAAATCCCCAAGCACGGACTGGACATGACAGGTGAAGGCCCGCATCTAACTCACTAGTGTGAGGAGGAGGACGAAACGCCTGAACCACAATATCCCGGGAGCGGAAGAGACTCACAGAGCTCACCTACGCGTTTAGCGGAAGTGACAGCCAGAAGGAACGCGGTCCTGAAGGACAGCTGTCCCAACAGCGCCCGCTCGAGCGGCTCAAACGGGGCCAAGGACAACCGACCGAGGACCAATTGAAGATCCCAAGTCGGAGCCAAGGAGCGTTGCACCGGCTTAACGCGTCGAGCGCCAAGCAGGAAACGCTTCACAAGAGGGTGGCTGAACAAGACATCCCCTCAAACCCCTCATGATAGGAGGATATAGCTGCTGCATATACCCTCACCGTCGAAGCCGACAGTCTATCAAGGAGAGACTGGAGGTAACTAAGGACAGCATCCAGGGGGCAGGAGACTGAGTCCCGGCCCCCCGCCTTACACCACACTTGGAACATACGTCATCTGCCCGCGTAAGCGCGACAGTGGAGGGAGCATGCGCATTCCAGATGGTAACACCATCAGGATCAAGAACCTGCGCCCCTCAACGTACCCGTCCCAACAACTGACCTAACAGATGTATGGGGAAGAATCCCTGGCGGCACGGCATCGGTCCCAGACCTGCCTGGCCATGTCCAGACACAATCCTCACCCGTCAGGATGAGGGCCGCCCCGCGACAGTACACCTGCACCCACATTCTCCCTGCCGGGGATGTGGGGAGCCCTTAGGCCGCGCAGATGGAGGACGCCCATAGCCAGCCGCCCGCCGCCTGGTGCAGACAGGGGGAGCGTACTCCTCCCTGTCTGTTGATACACGACACTGACGTCGTATCGTCTGTCCTGATCAACACCATCTGTGGACCAGAAGGACCGCTTTCAACACCAACACATTGAACGTAGCGCAGACCGGGCAGCATGGTTTGCCAGCTGCCCCCTACTGCGTTGGCCCGACGCATCACCAGCGAGGGAGGCGTCGGTGAAAACGCGACGTGAGACAGCGCCGTAACCGTCCTAGGACGGAACCTCCCGAGCGTGTTGACAACACGCTCTGAGATGGATGCCCATAGCCCTCCAACCGTTGACTGGGAAGAGGAATACTCTACATCCAGTCTACAGCAACCCCAGGCTGGTAGAGACCTGCCTGGTACGAGACCTGACGATCCACCTTGACCGCGAAGGACCAGAACGTCATCAGGGCAGAACACTCCGTAACCCCGGATGACGCAGAGGCCCCAGTGCGGCCTCCACGCACTTGGTGAAGATGCGGGGAGCCAGAGAAAACCGAACGGCAGCCTCTGGTACTCATACGCTAACCCTGCAAAGGAAGCGTAGGTAAGCCCTAGGATGGAAGATCGGGGATGCGCATACGCATCCTACAGGTCTATGGAGGAGAACCAGACCCCCACCTGACAGTGTTCAACAGGTAGGAGACGATCCAAAAAATGCTGAACCTTCCCATGGGACAGGTCCAGCCTGGGTCTTACACCCCTCCCTCCCGACTTCTCGGGCAGAGAACACCGGGAGGAGAACGCCACGACGATGGCTTGCTTCGTCCACAGAGATTGGATCTCGTCGACCAGAGCTGTCCCTGCTGGAGACCCCGACAACAGGGTCTGTACCAAACCTGAAAACGGGTGGGGTTGTGTAAACACAAGTCCCCGCCTCACCATTCTCTCCATCTACCTCGACATATGGTACTGCCGTAGTCATATGTGACGACACTCCCAACGCACCCGCCGTCACGTGGCGCAGGTCCGCCAGGAACTGTAGATAGTTGGCCCGGTCCCCCCGCTGTGCGAAGACAACCCTGGAACCGTGCGAGGAGCGCGTTCCGTGTCGGAACACCTGCCCTGACACCACCCACGAGGCAATCGCACCCAAGGGGGAACCCCGACAGAAAGGGCCTGTCTGATACGGGGGGCTTCCGATCAAAAAAGCCCCCCCACTGAACACCCCTCCAGAACATGCTGAAGGAGTTGTTCTGCAGCCGGACATGCAAGGTGTAAGGCCCCCATGGGTTCCTACACACCGTAGCCCTGCAGTGATATTACTACCACCCCAAACCATGTGAGCTGCGACCACTTGCCAATATTTCAGGAGTGGGAGCACCAATATGATACCTGGCCTGGCGAAGGCGAGGCCGGGGAAGCCCGCACTGTGTGCCTCAAAAGGTTTCGAGCCCCCCTGCTGACAACACTTAAGTTGACAGACGTAACACCAGGCTCAACCAACACAGTTCAAGGTGTGGGAGCCGCTTGACAGCACAACATTCTCACGGACAGACCCAGGCTCAGCCATCAACTGGGTGTCAGCCCCTGTCCCCATGAGAAGCGAAAAGGGGGGCCGCCCGCGCATCAACGAAGGCACGCGGCCCGCAGCCAAAGGAAACAATCATACTTTTTTAGAGCCCACTTCTTCCGCTGGTGTTGGGGAAGGGAGTGATCGGAGAGCGGGCTGCTCGCGGCAGGACGGTGACGGCTTGTTTGTTCAAGCCGAACCCATCCTACATGGCCGATCCCTCGGCCGCCAAGGCTGTCGGCCTTGTGGACACCTGTCGAATCAACGCCCAGGATACCTCTGGCGGGGGAAAAACATGGCCGCCTGTCGAGGGCCCCGTCATCGCCGCTGACGAGGCCGTGCTCTCTCTTCTTCTGGCTGCGCGGTGTGAGGCGGTGTAGGGCCTAGGACAATACCGCCCGCGCTCCAGCAGAAGACCAAAATCCCCTGCGGAGAGGGGAACCCTGAGCGGTTATAGCTTGCGGCTGGGTCAAAGCTAATAACGCCAACAACCTCGCGCGATGTGTCGACGTCGGCTGGCCCCAAGGCCCCTCCACCAGACACCATTTTTTTTAATAGAAAAAACACCAATTCGAACACAGTTCTAATCGTTGCCAATTCCATACCGTGGCGGTACAAGCCTTAACAGCCCACCAGCCACTCGCCAGGCCGACCCACCCAAGGTGTCGGCCGGGCGGGGCATTGTTTCAATATATCAAAAACAAAGGACTGACGTTAACATGGAGCACCAGTGGTGATTGCAAACAGCACCCTCCACTGTGGTGTGCACCATGAAAAGGTTAAATGAATAAAAGAGCTAAACCACAAAAACTGTAGAATGAGCAAACCCATACACACAAAGTTAAGGGGAGACGGACCAGACCCGTCTTCATTCAAAATATTCACAACAGAACACCAGCCCTAGTTTAGCCCATTTACCAAAAAAGGTAAACAAAGCCCCCCCCCGCACTACTCCCCCAGTATACCGATTGACCGTCAGTATGAATGGTTTGAGAGGAGAGAAAGCTGTAGCAAGACAGACCTTCTCATAGCAGAGTGACAAAACGAAACAATAGCCCCCTACACAGGGCCGCCCCAGGAGATGGGGGGCCTCGCGTCTAAAAACGCACAGGGCCTCACATTTCTCCCAGGCGGCCCTGCCCTTATACTACTGCAGCCTAACGCCAGGCAATGTGGGATCCAAGACAACAATTGCCTGTGCACAGACACGCAACATGTTTATCATGTCGGCTGGACCCATAGCCCCACTACCCGACGCCAACCCAGATGGGAACACCGTTCAACAAACCCCGCCGGAACACAAGGTAAAATACCTGGCTAGGAACCTAGCCACGACCTACCCCGTTGTCAACCTATTTACCCGAAAAAGGTAAATAGAACTCAAAAACCCCACAACAGCTACCGACTGACCTTCATTGATGAACCGGGCAAGAGGCGGGAGAGTGACAACATCTCACGGCGGAGACATTAAAACAGCATAGCAATTAGCAGTAGTAATAGCATGCGGCAGTAGCGATAGCATGTTAGCATAGCTTTAGATGTTTTAGCAGCACGCCCAAGACAGCTTGGAAACCGTTCCCTGCAGAGAACGTTCACCAAACCATCCTGCCCCCGGCGCCAACACACAACATGGTTGTGTTAACAAAACAAACCAGCATTACTAACACTAATACCCATGCCTGAAGACACAGAACCTCGATGTGCAGTCATCAAACGAGGGACATCACAGGCCCGTCGTGTCGCCGAAAACATGCGTCGAAGATGCCAGGGGCCAGCAACCTCCGGTAAGCTTCCAACATTATTAATCTTCCTTAATCTTTTCATTCCGCTAGCTCGTATGGTGCACGCATCCAATACGCTGGGACGAAAATAGAGGAAGGGTGTTTCATGACCAGGGTCATGGTTATATGGGCGGTGGCACCATAAGGGGCGGGGCCCCATACAGGTGGGGTGCATGTGTTTTTATTCGTGGGAGATACATTAGGTATCACAGGAGATAGGAGTATCTCGTAAGGCTCAGAGCGGGACGCGATGCAATACGAAATATAACTTTATTTAACAGATTGCAGAATGGGTACAATACAGTACAGCTCAATACACACAATTGTTAAGGGGATGGAGACCAGAGAAAGACTTTTGTCTTGTTTATATCAGGGTCCCCCATTTTCAATTAATCATTACATATGACATACATGACATACAGATAGACAGTACTGCTACATCTATACATTTATGACATACCAGATCTACAAATAAAGTACTGTTTGTGATACAAAAAGAGTAAAAAAAAAAAAAGAGAGTATATACATTTGATGTAGAAACTGTACATTGGAGGAGGTGGGGGGGGGGTTGGGTAGGTGGGGTGGGGGGGAGGGACTGTACATTGGAGGTGGTTGGGTGGGTGGGGTGGGGTGGGGTGGGGGGGGGATGGGTAGGCGGGTGGGGGTAACTGTACATTGGATTATCGACGAAACCTACTTGGTCCAAGAAGAGGGTCTCGTGTATTACCGGGTTTACTGTAAGTCAGTTGTTTATTTATTTATGTTTTACTGTTTGCATACGAGGTGGTCTGCAAATGTTCTTGATAACAATCTAGTGGTCCGCATAAAACAGAAGTTTGGGAACCATTGATATAGACGATCTCTAAATATGTGTTCTATGCTACGTATATACAGTACTGCATATCTGTATGTCATGTCATAAATGTCATGATATCTATATCTGTATGTTGTGTATGTCATAAATGTCATTATGAATTGAAAATGGGGGACCCTGATGTAAACAAGACGAAAGTCTTTCTCTGGTCTGCCTCCCCTTAACAATTGTGTGTATTGAGCTGTACTGTATTGTACCCATTCTGCAATCTGTTAATAAAATATTCAATCAATCAATGGCCTGGGCGGCCAGAGCATAACTGTTGTAACAGCAATATATAATTCATTTCAGACAGAACGCACGCAATAAGTTATAATAATAATTATTATTATTATTGAAAAGTTCTGTATTTTTAAAGTCGTATTTGGGGGCAATTAACCAATGGTAGGCTTTTTTTTATTTGTTTTTTTTTGGGTAAGAATTTCTTATTTCGGTAATAGTGCTCTCGACCACTCATATAATTTGTTCTTGCCTGAGAAAAAAGCAACAATAAGAAAACTTTGCTGAATCCCAGGTAAGAACAAAGTAAGAGGAAATGCTGTAACTAAATCTGTTCTTATATCGCTTCATGCATGAGGCCCATTGAGTTGCCATTAAAGGACCATGTCCGTCTTTTTGACATGTGGGTTCCATGTAGGGATGTCCGATATTATCGGCCTACCGATATTGGCATACAAATTTTATATCGGAAAATATCGGTATCAAGAGATATGTAATGTTAATTACCTGAAATTATTCAGTTTTTTGGGGGGAACCCTGCATATATCGGTATCGGTTGATATCGGTATCAGAAATTAAGAGTTGGACAATATCGGTATATCGGTATCGGTAAAAAAGCCAATATCGAGCATCCCTAGTTCCATGTCATTCTTGCCTTGGTGCAAAAATTAAGTCTATAACTATTTATTTTTTGCAGATTCACCACTGCCACAAGTTTCCATTGCATCTGAAAATGTACATAAAAAAACACTACACGAACCCATGAAAAGTAACCACATTTACTGTAATTAAAATGCCATGGTAACATCTGGGTGCATTTTATTTTCCTGAAAAGTTGCTCCATTGAGCACAATGTCTAAAAAGGAAGAAGAGGAAATCTTCAGATGTTGTCATCACAATTACAAAACATGTCAGAAAACAAGTGAGTCAGATGTTATCAGATGCTATTCAGAATTCTAGAGCTGAGTCACCACTGTAGAGAAAGTGAAACCTACGATCAGATATATAAATAGCTGCATTTTTTTTTTACAACGCTTTTATCCAAATCTCTTTACAATTTGTTCACACATGCACATCGGGAGCAGTTAGGGGTTAAGTGTCTTACAGTAACCCCTAAGTGTTGAAACTTCGACACGATGTCCGGGAGGAGCAGGAATTGTTACAGTAAATTTAAGTATTACGTAAGGAAACCCCAAAAGGACCCCACATTGTGAACCACTACTCTGGACTGCATCTTTATGACACTATTGAATTGTATTGCCTGAGTTTTATTTATGCATTATTATTATTGTTGTTATTATTATTGTTTGTTTTATTATATTATTAATTTAATTATTTACAGTATAGATAGATAGATAGATAGATAGATAGATAGATAGATAGATAGATAGATAGATAGATAGATAGATAGATAGATAGATAGATAGATAGATAGATAGATAGATAGATAGATATAGATAGATAGATAGATAGATAGATAGATAGATAGATAGATAGATAGATAGATAGATAGATAGATAGATAGATAGATAGATAGATAGATAGATAGATAGATAGATAGATAGATAGATAGATAGATAGATAGATAGATAGATAGATAGATAGATAGATAGATAGATAGATAGATAGATAGATAGATAGATAGATAGATAGATAGATCCATAGATAGATCCATAGATAGATCCATAGATAGATCCATAGATAGATCCATAGATAGATCCATAGATAGATCCATAGATAGATCCATAGATAGATCCATAGATAGATCCATAGATAGATCCATAGATAGATCCATAGATAGATCCATAGATAGATAGATGGTAGATAGATAGATAGATAGATAGATAGATAGATAGATAGATAGATAGATAGATAGATAGATAGATAGATAGATAGATAGATAGATAGATAGATAGATAGATAGATCCATAGATAGATCCATAGATAGATAGATGGTAGATAGATAGGTGTTTTTGGCCAACAGCTAAGCTAGCTGATCCATATCCACTTTCATTAATGTATGCTAAGCTAGGATAGCTTTCTACTGAACGCACAGAGAGGAAATCTGTATCCATCTTCTTGTCTGATTCTGGAGAAGACGGTAAGCGCATTTACATGTTTCAGATGGCTTCACAGGCCCACAACCCCCCCTGACTTTCGTCTAGCAGTGTCAAACTTGAGTGCTTCACTCTGAGTGCATAGTAGTGTAGACTTAGTAGCATAGTACATAACAGTAGAAAACAGTAAGAAGGTAAGTTATAGCACAATGTACAGTAGTTCTAATGTTAAC
This sequence comes from Notolepis coatsorum, assembly GCF_963971535.1. Lineage (NCBI taxonomy): Eukaryota > Metazoa > Chordata > Actinopteri > Aulopiformes > Paralepididae > Notolepis > Notolepis coatsorum. Next base: position 107,662,580 of record NC_140177.1, on the reverse strand, counting down.
GTGTGATCTCCACAACAGTACACACACTGTTAAAATACACATTTTTCATTGACTACACGTTAATTCCAGGGCCTCTAGCCCTAACCATAACATTACAAACATTTCACAGCAGAAATGTCTGATTTCTTATATCCACAAGTCAAACTGCACACAGAAGTGAAACAACTGCAACCAGGCTTGCAGCCTCATACCGATTTGTAATAAACATAATATTAGAGGTAGCCTACAGTATGTGTTACGATTTCTTTCTGGTTGTGATCAGCAGACCAGTGGCATCGGTTCATCAATGAATAAGCAATTGTTTGAACTGGGAGCACAAAGTGACCGCCAGACAGGCTCACAGGTTCTAGGTTTACTGACTATATATGTAGGCAGGGACTTATACACAGTTGGCCACGTACACACAAAGCCATGGTTGTTTGCGGCACGGTGGTGTAGTGGTTAACACTGTCGCCTCACAGCTAGAAGGTCCTGGGTTCGATTCCCGCTTGGGGACCAGGTTGCCGTGTTGCCAGTTATCCAGGTGGGGTATCTCCCATGCCTTTCTGTGTGGTGTTTGCATGTTCTCCCCGTGCTCACAAGGGTTTCCCCTCCCGATAAGATAAACCCAATGGAGAAATATACAGATCGCTAACACTGTCGCGTCCCTGACGAAGATGGACAGGAGCACTTGGATTGATCTCTGGGCGGGGCGCACGCTGCAGCCCTTGTCTGCTCCCGGCTGCCCTTGGGGGGAAGGACGACGGGATGGGAGGTGCAGAGAACATTTCATCAGCGACTCAGTTAAAACTCTTGACTTGACTTGAGTGCATGTGTGTGTGTTCCTGTGGGTCGCCCATCGCATGTGTGTGTGTTAAATCTGCATGACAAATAAAGACTTCTTCTTCTTCTTCTTCTTCTTCTTCTTCTTCTTCTTCTTCTTCTTCTTCTTCTTCTTCTTCTTCTTCTTCTTCTTCTTCTTCTTCTTCTTCTTCTTCTTCTTCTTCTTCTTCTTCTTCTTCTTCTAACCTACCATAAGCTTCCACTACCCAAAACGAATAAAGAAGAGCTATGTCAAACTGGAACAAACTGCCATTACATCTAACACATATTACCAGTAAGACAAGTTTAAAAAATAAATTGAGAACAGTGATTTTACAGAAATAAATCATTCATAAATAACTTTTCTTTCTTTCTCTCTTTTTTTTTAATCCAAATTAGGGCATTTGTGTGGTGGTAGGTGAGAGTTGGGACCTCTGTCACCGCTCCACTTCTGTGGAGCTTCATTCATGTAGACAAATTACTATCTTTACTGTCATTATTATTATTTATTTTTATTTTATTTTTATCTTTTTCCCCCTCCTTTTTCCTCCGTTTTTCTCCCATCCCAATGTTAGTCGTTATGCCAATTCCCAATCCCCTTCCTGGTCACTGCGCACCTACCCCCTACAGTCGGTCTGGGAGAGTGGAGACTATCACATGCTTCCTCCGACACATGTGTAGCCAATCAACCGCTTCTTTTCACCTGGCAGCGCGGACTCTCACTGAGAGGGTGTAACGTGTGGAAGGATCACACTACCCCCCTTAGATCCTTTCCTCGCTGAGCAGGCGCCCCGACCGAACTGTAGGAGTCGCTGTTTTACAACGACCAGGACCCACCCACCGGCTTTCCCACCCTCTAACACTGCCAATTGTGTTAGTACGACGGCCGGCCAAGCCGGAAGCAACGCAGAGAGCTGGGCTCGATACCAGTATCTCCTGCGTTGGTGGCGAGCGCCTTGCCCACTGCGCCACCCGGCCGCCCTTGTCATTATTCCAGCTCTGGCTCCTCTGTTTGTGTCTCGCTCTCACATGTTGTCTTTGTGACAAACTTGACTAGCCTGTGTTTCTGCACTCCCCCTTTACCTGGATAATAAACTAGGAAAGCGGGGCTTCCTTTGTCGTGCCCTACAAAGAGTCCTTTTTCACATCTGGACTCGAGCTTTCCTCTGTCCTGCAGGTAAGCATAACACACTGATCCAAATTTGTGCATTCTAGCTAGATTACACTTCTTTCCTGTCAGTGCTGTATACAGGGTGGTGCCCGTGTGCATATTAAAGCACCTGTTTCTGGTGTAAGCGGCTTCTTGCACCGCATAGTGCCATAGACTCTGTAAGTTACTGTCTACTAGCTTACACCTAGCCATTTCGAAAAGAGTGCGCCATTCCCTCTCTGCCACTCTGTTCTGGTGTGGGGAATATGGACATGACGTCTCGTGTCTTATCTTGTTCCTCCTCAACAGTGATTGGAACTCTCTGTTTGTGAACTCGGTTCCATTGTTGGACCTCAAGCATCTTACGTTACCATAAGGGGCTATGTCTGCCAGGAATTTTTCCGTGGCCTGGAGTGTGTCACTCTTTGCTTTGAGAAAGTAAACAAACACTGCCCCTGTGCATACATCTGTAAAAGACTGTACATATCTAAAGCCTCCTATGGACTTGTTTCTTACTGGACCGGCAAGATCTGTGTTGACTAGCGCAAGTGGTACCTTTACTTTTTCTGTGGGATTTCTGTTTCTCGATTGAGTAAACTTCCCCTTTATGCACACTACACATTCTTTGTCAGGTCTACGCTTTTCACCTTCAATGTGCATGCCTTCTGTCACTGCTTGCAGTTTCAGTAAATCCTTGTAATTACAATGACCCATAATCTCATGCCATGTCTGAATATCGTGACTGACAGTTATGTTACACATATCATTATCATCATTACATTTGTCGTTGTCATTACACTCTGTTTGCAGGTAATACATTTTCTGGTACACCTCTATGTTAAATCGCGTACCGTTGGGCTCTACAAGAAAATTTTTACCTTCGATGAAGAACACTCTGGCACCGTTCGCAGTAGCAGCTATTACAGAGAATAGTCCTTGTGGGAACGATGGTACGTAGAGAGCGTTCTTTAACGTCACTGTACGCCGGCGCCCCCCACTGTCTGTGAGGCATACCTGTGCGTCTCCTCTCTCTTGCGCCAACCCGTAGGTGCGCTTCCCGTCTGCCAGCTCCATGCTGTGTCTCTCCGGGTGGAAAGTGTTGTCAAAGTTCTTGAACCGACTCCTGTCGTTGATGACGTGGGACGACGCACCTGTGTCCACGATCAGTCCCTTCCTGTGGGCCTGCTGCAGCTGCGTTGGCCTGGTGACGTACGCTGTCTGCGCCCTGGGGATGAAGCCCTCTTGTCCCGCTACTCTCCGGGCGTCGCCTCGATTTGTCTCACGCCGACCGTTGCCGCCATCTTGTCCATGGCCGCCATCTTGTCTGGTCGCGTTTCTTCATGCACGCTCTGTCTGTGTGCCTCGTGGATCTGCAGAAGCCACACCAGACGGTCCTTGTGCAGTTACCTCTCCGATGGCCTTTCTCTCCGCATCGCCAACACGCCAGCTCCGTCGTGGGCCTGGTCTTCTCCGTTGGCGTCGCTCGGGCCTTCAGCACCCTCTCTCCCGCCTCCGCGGCGGCTGGGTGGGTATCTTCTGAGGCCTAGAAGTTTATTAACTTGGCCTTGAACTTTCCCAGCGTCATGTCCGCTGAACCGTGTGTTACCAGGAGTGTGAACGGTTTGTACAGCTCCGGTAGTCCTCTCATCACCATCGCCATCATTAGCCCATCGCTTGGTGCTTCTCCTGCACTCCTCAATGGCGTCATGATCTGCTCAGCTCTGATGACGTATTCGGTCACAGTCTCGGTGTGCCCCTTCTTCAGGGCTGTTAGTGCTATGTAGAGGGCCACGACTCGGGGTCTTCCTTGCCCGATATAATGCTCTCTCAACACCCCCAGGCTTTCTCTGCCTTTGTCTTTAGTGTCGCGGAATATCAGCCCCAAGCTTGTGTCGTGAGCAGCGGCGCTAACTCACAGTACGCGTCTGCGTTACGTTTGTCGTCCAGGGCTTGTGCTTCCGCCGTCAGGTCTCCTGTGGGAGCCGTCAAGATTGTCGTCTTCAGTCCCACACCGTGCATGCAGCATAACATGCGCTCTTCCCAGAGTTCATAGTCCTCTGCCTTTCCATTAAATGAGGGCCATTTGCTCCTTCTCTTGGTCGCCGCGAGTTCTAAGACGGGGTTCTCCCCCTCGCCTCCGTTGGGCTCAGCAGGCTCCGTCTCCCCCGGTGCCGCCTCCCCGGGGCTCTGCGCGCTGCTCTCCGGGCGGGTCCGCTTGCGCTCCAGCAGCCCGTCGGTGAGGTCGGTGCCCCGCTTCCTCTTGACGCGCAGGATCGTCGTGTTGGATTCCATGTTGTTCTTTGATGGTGGGCGTAGCTTTAGCTCCTGTTGGCCTAGCGTCTAGCCACGCGGTACTCCCGGTGCTAACCTAGCCTATGCTTTAGCTAAACTTGCTACCCTTATTATTTCGCCCCTGCGTGATCTGGGCCCATAACCTGTTGACAGAATCTGGCTATGGGGCAACAATAATGTGGTCAAAAAGGCATGGTTTCTATCTTTAGCCTTTGGCGTGGTTTATTCATTCACATGTTAAACAGCAGCAGTACTAGAGTTCTCCTCTCTTTAAATACTCGCCACCTGGTGGTATCATGAGTGGCTCCGCCTAGAGCGCCCTCTAGTGGAAACAGTTATATATGCAGTTAGACAGTTACTTGCAATCCTACATAGAACCTCTAACTTTAACAGGGTAATGTCAAAGGCCATGGCAGTTGGTGCAGCACAAAGGTACATTACACCGGATTAGACCAACCAAGTAATTCACTATGTAACACTAGTAACACTATGTAGTTGATAGCAGCTCCTACACCTCCCCCTGCTGTCAACTTCAGTCACACGTTGTATGTACCGCTCTTCTTTATGACATCAGCATGCATATTACATTGTTAAGGAACAGAGGGCTTCAACACTTTAACAAAAGATATTTCTTCAGAGGATGACATGTGCCCTTGTGGGCAAAATGGTAACCTACTTTTGAAGAACCACTTCGGGTTGCTACTTATTGATCTTAAAATCAGTCAAATTAAATCAACCAATCACTCAATCAACCAATCAACCAACCAATCAAGCAATCAATCAAGCAATCAATTAATAAATAAATAAACAAATAAATAAATATATAACCCGATCAATCAATCAACCAATAAACCAATCAATCAATCAACCAATCAATCAATTAATTTATCAATCAATTTAATTAACCGTATTGATTGAATGAATTAGCTGCTGCTCTATATTTAAAATGAACACATTCTCAGAGGTCACCTTAATGACAACACAGCTTGAGCCTCTCTCTTCTCTCTCTCTCTTCTCTATCTATCTTTCTCTCTCTCTCTCTCTCTCTCTCTCTCTCTCTCTCTCTCTCTCTCTCTCTCTCTCTCTCTCTCTCTCTCTCTCTCTCTGTGCCTACACAGCTATCCAGACGTCCTCTAGCTGCCTGGTGATGATCCTGTTGTGGTGTATTTACATAACAAGCTGAATATAAACAGTAAGTGAGGAGCAGGAATACACTGAGATTCACTGCCTCAACTTCAAGGTTCTTCTTTTCAAGGCTTAGTCTGCTATAACAGTACCATTCCACATAGTCAGAGGCACCCTCCCTCCTCCCTTCCCTCCCTCTCTCTCTCTCTCTCTCTCTCTCTCCCACCATCCTTCCTTCTCTCCCTCCCTCCATACCTAATTTCCTCTCTCTCTCCCTCACTCCCTCCTTCTTCCCCTCTCTCCCTCCCTCCATCCCTCTCTCCCTCTTTTCATCTCTCTCCCTCCCTCTCCCCCTACCTCTCTCTCCCTCTCTCTCCCTCACTCCCTCCTTCTTCCGCTCTCTCCCTCCCTCCATCCCTCTCTCCCTCTTTTCCTCTCTCTCCCTCCCTGCCTCTCCCCTACCTCTCTCTCCCTCCCTCTCTCTCCCTCCCTCTCTCTCTCCCCCTCCATCGCTCACAGTCCTGGTGTTCTCCCCCCCACATTTTCAATGGTTGCCATGGTTATGTTACTTACAGTGTATTTCCTGAGGGGTGAATGGCAGGTGAAACAGCATCATTACATTAGTACTTGCTTTTGAATCAGTGGCATTGGTGCTTAGATTAAACCACTAAACTCACACCTAGAGAGGGGTGGTGTGGGTGGTATGGATGAATCCCTCACTGATGTCTCTGACCTTGCTCACTTGTATGAAGACAAGTGTGCCAAAGCACCTAAGGGTTCTCGTACGATCATTCAAGCAACTCAAAAGATTCAAGCTTTCAGTGACCTGTTTTATGCTTCAGTCCTTGTCAACCAGAGTGTTCAGCTAAAAGGCATGTTGGATACTGGCTCTATGTCGTGCAGTATCAGTGAAAATGCAGTAGAGAAGCTCCGCTCTGGGAGTGTTTTACCCGGGAAGCAGCAGCCTGAAGAGAATATTGTTTTGATTGGCTGTGGTGGTCTGGAGACGAGGCCTGATGGTTTTTATGATTTAGACATGCAGCTTTATGGTGTCTCGTTTACTGTACCCACTTTAGTCGTGCCCGGTCAACATGATGACCTGATAGTTGGCACGAATGTCCTGAAGGGTGGTAGTGAGTACTGGGATCTCGCATCGAGACCGGAGCCTCAGTCGAGTCCGGAAGTAGAGCAGTTTCTGTCCATGTTTACGAACGTGGAGCGCTGGAGAGGTACGGTTCCCGAGAGGATTGGTACCGTGAAGCTCACCCAGGCCGTGACGCTCCTACCGAGACACGAGCACTTAGTCTGGGGCAGACTCCCTGCTAAGGTGCCTATGTCACCTGGAAGCACTGTAATTGTGGAGCCAACAGACTCCAAGGCTATGCCACGAGGTGTTCTTGTGGGTCGGCTCGTTACACCACTCTGGGGAGATAGATGGGTGCCCATGACAGTTGTCAATCCGTCTGACAAACCTATCACACTGAAAAGGAACTGCAAGTTAGCTGATGTTTCGGTATGTTTGGCGATTGAGGACTTGGATGCTTTCCAGGGACTGCAGTTAGTTTCGGAAAGGCGAGAGCCCGACGCCCCAGGTTGTGCCGGTCCTCCGGCCTCGCCGGCTAGGAGTTTGTCAGAGCTCGGGCTCTGTGACATTGACATCAGTTCTTGCCAGGTCAGTGAAGCCTGCAAGTCTCAGCTTGAGCAGTTGATAACTGAATATAGCGACATCTTTTCCAAGGACTCGTTAGACTGTGGTGAGGTCAAGGGATACACTCATCGCATCCGTCTTGTGGATGAGCGCCCCTTTCGATTGCCCTACAGGAGGGTCCCCCCGGCTCACTATCAGAAGCTGAGACAGGTTCTCACTGATATGGAGGAAAAGGGGATTATCAGGAAGTCCTCTAGTGAGTACGCTTCACCTCTTGTAATGGTCTGGAAAAAGGATGGGGGGGTTCGCATCTGCACTGATTTCAGATGGTTGAATGCGCGCACCTTGAAAGACGCTCACCCCTTGCCACACCAGTCTGATTGTCTTGCTGCGCTTGGGGGCAATTGCCTTTTTAGTACGATGGATCTCACCTCTGGCTTCTTTAACATTCCAATGCATGAGGATGACAAGAAGTACACGGCTTTCACAACCCCCCTCGGGTTGCATGAGTACAATCACATGCCACAGGGTCTATGTAATAGCCCTGCAGCCTTTATGAGAATGATGACTGGAATCTTCGGAGACATGAACTTTACAAAACTGTTGTGTTACCTTGACGATCTCCTGGTCTTCGCACCGTCAGAAGATGAGGCCCTGTCTAGGCTCCACACCGTGTTTCAGAGGTTGAGGGAGAACAACCTGAAACTGGCTCCCAAGAAGTGTCACCTGCTGCAGCAGCAGGTTAGGTTCTTGGGCCATGTGGTCGGTGGTGGGGGCGTGTCTGTTGATCCCTCTAAGGTGGAGGTTATGTCCAACATGACAGTACAGGATCTCATGGAGGTTGATGGGTGCACACCCTCTGTCCGTAGGATCAAGTCATTTCTCAGCATGGTATTTTACTACCAGCATTTCCTCCCAAACTGCTCTGCTGTTGCGAAGCCATTGTTCGCCCTTACGGCTGGACAAAAGAGGAGGGGGAGGTCCCCTAAGGACAAGAAACCACATGGCAGCTTTCGTAGGCTCACCCCTGCCGACTGGACAGCGGAATGTGGGGAAGCTCTCGATAAGCTGAAGACTATGTTACTGGAGTGTGTTGTGCTCGCCCATCCAGATTTTGAGGAGCCTTTTGTCCTCTTAGTTGATGCATCATTGGACGGACTTGGCGCTCTGCTGTCGCAGGTGCCTCGAGGTGAGTCCAAGGCCAGGCCTGTCGCTTTTGCAAGCAAGACCCTCAGTGCCTCACAGCGTAAGTATCCAGCTAGACTAGAGTTCATGGCCTTGAAATGGAGCATATGTGAGAAGTTCAGCCATTGGCTGAATGGTCAGAGATTCACAGTTTGGACGGATAATAACCTGCTGACCTATCTGCTTACGAAGCCAAAGCTTGACGCATGTGAGATCCGCTGGGTGTCTAAACTTGCATCTTTCAATTTTGATCTCAACACCTGCCAGGGAAGAAGAATGTGGTAGCAGACGCTTTGAGTCGTGACCCTTTCGCTGAGCATGTTAGTCAGAGGTTATTGAGGGAGCTGTACCCGGCTCTTGTGCAGGAAGCAAGGGCAGTTGAGGGGGACTCTGTGCGGGATGTTTTCAGGATCAGTTGTCAGTCCCAGACGGTCAGTAGCTCACTATTCGGGATGGCTTGTGAGACAGCTGAGATCAGAGCCCTTTGTCAGTCTAAATGTGACTGGATTGGTGCTGCAGAGTCCAGAGCGCTAGGTTTAGTCCAGAACATCCAGCATCTGTCCGAGGGCCAGGATGCTTTACCGATGTTTTCAGTTGAGGAGCTTAGGTTAAGCCAGGAACGGGACCCCTGCATCTCTAGGGTGTTACCCTTTGTCGCTGTTCGGAAGCGACCATCTAGACGAGAGAGGCGCGGCGCTGACCAGAAGGTTCTCAGGCTGTTGAAACAGTGGGACAAACTGGAGGTCCATGATGGTGTCCTGTACCAAGTGACGAGGGACCAAGTGTCCAAGCAGAGGAGAACTCAGTATGTGCTGCCTCTGAGTCTGAAGGACAAAGCATTGTCTGGCATCCATGATCTGGCAGGTCATCAGGGCCAGGATCACACTCTTTCTCTTGCCAGGCAACGTTTTTATTGGCCAGATATGGAGAGGGATGTCAGGGCATATGTCAGATGTTGTCAAAGATGTGTGTATGGGAAGTCCCCGGAGCCTGCTGCTCGTGCGCCCCTTGAAAGTATCAAGAGCTCCGCGCCGTTGCAGTTAGTGTGCATGGATTTCTGGTCCGCTGAGGACAGCAACCAGCGGTCAGTGGACGTTTTAGTGGTGACTGACCATTTCACCAAGCTGGCGCACGCGTTCTCATGCGCTAATCAGACAGCGAAGCAAGTTGCCAGAAAGCTCTGGGACAACGTGTTTTGTGTTTACGGGTTCCCCGAGAGAATACACGCTGATCAGGGTGCCAATTTTGAGATCAACCTGATTGCTGAGCTCCTCAGGTTGGCGGGAGTGGCCAAATCCCACACAACGGCCTATCATCCCATGGGTAATGGTGGACAGAGCGCTTTAACCGCACTCTAGGTAACATGCTCCGCTCCTTTCCGCTTCGGAAGAAGCACCAGTGGCCGCAACAGGTCCAGACACTCACGTTTGCTTACAATGCCACTGTTCATGAGACCACGGGTTACACGCCTTTCTTTTTAATGTTTGGCCGTGTACCAAGACTACCAGTGGATGTTATGTTCAGGCAGGTCTTGAATGAACCTGGAGTTGTTGATTACGACTCTAATGCTGGTTCCCTGCTTTCGTGTCTGAAGAGTGCCATGGAGATCGCTCAGAAGCACTCCACCGTTGAGCAACAGCACCAGACCCGACAGTACAACAAGCGTGTCAAGGGTACTTACCTGTCTGTGGGGGATCGTGTTCTGGTAGCAAATCAGGGAGAGCGGGGAAAAAGGAAGTTGGCTGACAAATGGGAGGATGGCGTGTATACGGTTGTTGGTGTCAACCCCAGTATCCATGTCTACAAGATTCAGGATGTAGGGGGGCGCACAAGGGTAGTGCACAGGAACCGATTGCTGGAGGTCAACTTCTTGCCTTTTCCTGAGCTAGAGCAGGGTGAGAACGCCAGTGCAATTGGTCAGGCATTTGATGATGGAGAGTCCGATGAGGAGGACTGTGATAGTGGTGATGGTATGGAATCTGTATCTGGAGTTTGGTCTGAGGGCGGTGTTGCACATGACCTGACAGACTCTGTGGAGGTAGAGGGGCCTGTGGTCTCGTCATTTACAGACTCTCTTGAATCTGTGTTGGCTGTAACAGATGGGTTAGATCAGTTTAGCCCAGTAGCCGGTCCTGCAGGGGCCACTGCTCAATGTACACCTGACACACAGGCACAGCACACAGAGGCTTCACACTCACCTGATATGGTTGTCACAGCTCACACTGATTCAGATGCAGAGGCTTCTCACTCACCTGATATGGATGTTGCAGTTCCCACTGATTTACACCCTCACGCAGGGAGTGATGGTCAGGTTAGGACACGTACAGGGAGAGTAGTGAGATCAGTGAACAGGTTAATAGAATCTATGGTTCAGATGCCATTTTTGAGGGGGGTGAGGGGTTGAGTTGTGGTGGAGGTTAGGGTTCACCAAAGCCAGTTTTTTTCTTTTGTTTTTCTGAGTTGAGTAGGTGTCTATCAGACAGCTTTGAGGGCCATGATTTGTGTGGCGTATCAGGCATCATATTAATCTAGGGGAATTTTGAGATCTGATACATTTTTTTTATTCCCTGAACCTCTTATGGGGGGTGACTTTTTAGTCGACTGGGGGACTAGGTCCTTTTCTCTTGTGCCAGGTCTGGGTTAGTGGTAGACTATTTTTTTTTCTCTCTCTCTTGCTCTGCTAACACAGGATGTTGGTGAATTTCAGGAGGGGTGAATGTAACAAGTGTTAAATGTACATTGTTTATTATTTTGTAGGTTTGAAATGTCACCAAATCCTATGTTTATTATGATTTATTTATACCGAACGCTTTTATATGAACCGTCACTTTAAGAAAGTTCACAGTCAAGAGCTTTGCCTTCCGGTTCAGTCTGCGCCAGGCGCTCAAACTGAGAGGTATGTTGTCCGTTTGGCGTGCAGCACTTGGTGTATTATTATGTTGTATATATTCAGAATAAGAATTGAATGTGTATTATTATTATTATTATTATTAATGTTAACTCAGTATTGTAGTTACGAATGGTTTGGTTAATTTCGATGCACAATTGGATATTTTAGTTAGTCACAGATAACCAATTCAATGTTATTTGCCGACAGACTTGACTAATGTCGACAGCAGTGGGAATTGTACGTGACGATATTCTCTTGTGGTATTCTTGCCAACTATTTTGTACAGGTATGTGTATTTCTAAAATGTCCATTCATTATTATATTTGGTTGTAATTCATGTCATTACGTTTCATGCTAGCAGGTTTAATATGCTAGGTTATTGTGTGAAATGTGGCTAGGCCACGCGGTTCATGTAGTGACGTAAGCAAGCAGTCTGCGCCAGGCGCTCAAACTGAGAGACTTGACTAATGTCGACAGCAGTGGGAATTGTACGTGACGATATTCTCTTGTGGTATTCTTGCCAACTATTTTGTACAGGTGGAGAACCAGAAATAAATGGCCGTTTTATGCCGACAACCGAACATCTCCTCTGTTACTGTGATACAACACATCACGCCCAAGGGGCCCCAAGAACACAACGCAAGATCTAGACGAGCACATATAGAACATACGTTACACGCACACGGAGCGATCTATCCTCTCTCTCTCCCTCTCTCTCTCGCTCGCTCGTTCTCTCTCTCGCTCTCTCTCGTATGTATCACGCTGTGTGGGTGACTGTCACTCAAAGCGCTTATGGGCGGAGCCCAGCCCAAAACAGCTTGAAATCTTGAAGTGGAAAAATGCTGCTTTAGAGTACTTGATTATAGGGATGCTCGATATTGGCTTTTTTACCGATACCGATATACCGATATTGTCCAACTCTTAATTTCCGATACCAATATCAACCGATATCAACCGATACCGATATATGCAGGGTTTCCCCCCCCAAAAAACGGAATAATTTCAGGTAATTAACATTACATATGTCTTGTTGTGGAATTAACATAACATTATGCATACTTTTGACAATAAATAAAATCAGAATTTGTTCTTGCCTGGGTAAATAAAGGTTATAGAAATGTAAAAAAAATATATATATATAATAATAATAATAAAAAATAATTTGAAAACCGATACCGATATTTTCCGATATCACATTTTAATGCCAATATCGGCCGATAATATCGATAGGCCGATAATATCGGACATCCCAAGTTGATTAGAAATACAAAACAATGCATTTTTGTTTAAACGTACAGATGTGTTCCATAGACTCACAGGAATTGTGTAAAATTGCCCAAATAGCGCAAGTGTAACTGAGGGGTTACAAAACCCTGACTGTATTAAAGATTGTGATAGATTAAACCACTGCTAGTTATGTACTTTAATTACTGGCCAGACAGTACATCAAATATAGATGGTGAACACCCACAAGAACACGGCATTGACACAGAAATAGTATTTGAGGGTAATTTATTATTATTAGGCAACGTTAGGTTACAGAATGAGAATTAGGGTCGCGCTTGTATGGCGAAGAATATACGTAAAGTCAGTCAAGAGCATGAGTCACTAAGAATAGCAGGAATCCTACGATGGGTCTAAGTTGACACCACCTGTCGTATAGTAGCAACTATATAGGGCAACACTGGTACCGACTGGAGACAATGGGTTCCCTCCGGGGGTGTAAGGCCTGGAGGGTAGAGGAATGTTCGGGTACTCCGTCTGATTCAATGAGGAATAAAGAGACTCCAGGTACAGGAGTCGGTCCTTGTAAACTCCCTTGATCAGCAGCAAAGTAATAATTGTAATCCAGATGCTCGACAGCATTGATGACAGCTAGCCAGCCCCGTCCACGAGGCCGACCCGAGTTGTAATCCTCACGAGGTTGAATCCCAAACGATAGTGGAAATCAACGATGCTCTTCTCCGGGTACCACGTTCCAAATCAATATAATCCAACCAGGAATGGTTCTGCAATCGCAGACGCCGATTCTCCTGTGTACATGTCCAATGGTTCTCCGCCTAGGACTCGTCGGGTGTGGGCGACGTATTTAGGCCACACAGCCTGGTTAAGTACACTAGCTAAAGACACGACGAACCGCTGGGTAATACTACACACGAAAGAACTGTGGCCGCACGATATACAATAAATGAACGACTATTTACTTCACATTAGATTAAGTCGAACTCAACGTTACTTCATTAAACTCTGACACTTTTACCATTCTATTCGCACACGGTTCTCAATGCTCTGTTTAGACGCAAGGTTGCTCACTTCACTGTTTTACCGAACTGCTGCTGTTCACACCTGCGCCGTATTTATACTTAAGTGAATATCTAGTCCCAACCTCAGTCCTTGTCTGGTATCACTACGCTGACTCCGGGCATGTTCCGACATGCCTGCAGTTGTCTTTGAACTTGCCGTTGGGGGCTTGCGCGCTGGCGCCTGGGGGCGCTGTCCAATAGGAGAGCGAATATTACTCTGGTCTGAACGCAGGTAAAGGGATATTCCGTGTATATATATAAATAATATACAAAGTATATCAAACAATAAAGGTAGATTCTCAGTTTAATCTGGCCCTTCACAACAGCCGCCTCCTAATTAGTCCGTACCTAATTAGTTAAAGGAAGACAGATTAATAGTCCAGTCAACTGCTCAATGTCTGTTGTGGGGAGTAGGGCAATCTACAAAGTCAGTGGGTCATGATCGTCATCAGGGGGGTCAGGGAGCCTCGGCAACTCTATCAGCCTCGCCACGGGTCGGGTGTAGGTCCGCCCCTGGACAATAACTTCTGCCGCTCTGACCTTTCCGTCGGCACCAGTGATCACTTTGCTTACGCGGCCGGCCGGCCACATAGCTCGGGGTAGTGACTGGTCTATGATCATAACGACTGTGTCCACTTGCAAGTTGTCTCTATCCTTTACCCATTTCTGGCGGGTTTGGAGAGACGGTAGGTAGTGGAGGAGGAAACTGTTCCAAAACTTGTCAGCCAATACTTGACTGTACCTCCACATTCTTCGGCCGTTCGCTTCTTCGGGTCTGTACACCGTCTGTGGAAGCGCAGGGTCCAGCCGCACCATCAAGAGAGTGTTGGGGGTGACTGGGTCGACATCTGCTACATCACTTGAGACGTACTCGAGGGCGTTGTGCTCGCCACTTGCGACAGTCTAGACGAGTCCGCTGGAAGCGACGTACTGCTTCTCTTCCGTTCAGTATCCAATAGCGACGTCGGATCTCAGCGAAGACTCTCTCTGCCCCAGCGTGGTGCACATCCTCGTCGTATTTCTTTATGATGAGCTCAGTGACCTTGTGTCGGCTGTTGAGGACTATAGGAAACTTGACGTCATCCGTTAAGTCCGGGGCCCGTCTCAGATGACCACCCACCCTGATGAGGCCATGGGTGTCGCGCTCGGGGGCCAAGTGGAGCAGTCTGCTGTCTGACGGGATTGGCTTTGTTCCCTGCAGGCAGTCTAGCTCGTCGGGGAACGAGTCTCTTTGGGCTCGCTGTAGCAGAAGTAGTTCTGCCTCTGCGTAGTTCGATGCGTTAATGTCGGTAGTGGGGGGAACCTCAGGGTGGTGCCACAGGAATGTCTTTAGCTGCGCACTCTCAAAGGTGAGGCAGTCGTCTATGTTAGGGTCAGTGGGGACTGGGGTGTGCGTCAACCCACAGAACATAGATTTCTTGATCTCTGCCTCCTCTTGACTAGCCTCCCGAGGGGTGGGGGTAGGCCACTCTTCCTCCGGGAGCTTGAGGAACTCAGGACCGTCACTGTAGATATTGTGACGTGTGAGGTCATCTAGGGACATCCCCCGTGTGATGACATCGGCTGGGTTCTGTTTCGTGTCCACGTACCTCCAGCACGCTGATCCTACTAGGTCTTGAATCTCTGTGATTCTGACTCCCACGAAGACCTTGTATCTACAAGAATCGGACTGGATCCATGTGAGTACGGTCATGGAGTCTGACCACAAGATTGTTCTTTGCACCGGGATGGTGAGTTCACGTTGGATTAACGTGGCGAGTTGCGCGCCTACCAGAGCTGCGCAGAGCTCTAGACGCGGGATCGATTGTTGCTTGCGGGGGGCTATCCTTGAGCGAGCCAGGATGAAGGCTGTGTGTATTTCTCCTCCCTCCTCTCGGGCCCGCAAGTAAGCCACCGAACCGTAGGCCACTTCTGAGGCGTCGCTGAAGACGTGCAGGTCCATCTGGCACGTCTCCAGCCGCACTGTGGGTGGGAAGTAGCTTCGGCGTATGTTCACATTTTGGAGCGAGCTGAGTTCTCTCTCCCACTCTCTCCAGGTGGAAGCTAGGTGGTCGGGTATGGGGTCGTCCCAGCCCTGTTCCTTGTCCCACAGCTCTCGTACAATCATTTTCGCCCGAGTGGTGTAAGGTAGGATACACCCCAGCGGGTCGTATTGACTTGCGAGTGTTCTGTATACGCTCCGTCTGGTGGTCGGTAGAGGGGTCGACCTTCCCTGCTCCGTGGTCAGGGGTGTGTATTTGTAATGGAGCGAGTCTGTTTTGAAGCGCCAGACTAGGCCCAATGTCATTTCCTGTGCTTCACCTGGGGTGGTCGCCATCCAGGTCTCGCTGCTTGCTGCCTTTGTCTCTGGGGAGAGGCTGCGAAGTACTTGAGGGTCACTGCTGGCCCACTGCCGGAGATCAAAGCCGCCTTTGATCAGTGAGGCGCGGAGCTTGAGCAGGAGGGCTTTGGCTTCTTCTGGCGTCGAGACGCTTTGCAGACAGTTGTCCACGTAGAAACTCCTCTCTACACTTTGTCTGACCTCCTCGTCAGCTTCAGGGTCTTCTGTCACATGTTTTTGCAGTGCGAACGTAGCACAGCATGGGCTGCATGTGGTTCCGAAGGGGAGGACCTCCCATTGGTAGATGGATGGTTGCTCATCTTTGATCCTCTCTCTCCATAGGAACCGCAGCAAGGGCTTGTCCTCCTCCACTAGTCGCACCTGCAGGAACATCCCTTTGATGTCGCCGCTGATGGCCACCTTGTCTTGGCGGAAACGTAGTAGTACGCCGAGGAGAGAGGGGCCGAGTGTTGGGCCGGGCAAGAGTTCTTTATTCAGATTCTGTAGTCCGATCTGGTAGCTGCAGTTGAATACAATGCGATCCTTGCCGTTGTGGTGGACCTTGTGGTGGGGCACGTACCAAGATTCGATCGTCTGGTCGGCCTCTTGAATGTCAATTTTCTTTATGTGTCCCGCTGTGATCAGCTTGTCGATCTCAGCGCGGTACACAGTGGCTTGAGTGGGGTCTTTGGCTAGACGCCGCTCGGTGTTCAGTAGATATCGCTCTGTCGCTTCTTTTGAGGCGTGGAGGGTGGGCATACCCTCTCGCCTCAAGAGTGGAGTTGCGTATCTCATCACTCCGTTGACCTCGACTCTCTTTGTCCTCTGCTCGAGGAGGGCTATGGCATAAGTGTCTTCCTTTGAGCGAACAAGTTTCTTTTCATTCTTAAAGGGCATCGCGTCTAGTGTCCATAGCCTCTCGACGTGCTGTAAGAGGGTGGTGTCTTCTTCGTTTATCCTCGTATAGAGACAGCGAGTGGCTGTCGGTCGGTTGGAAGACCCGGAGAGGGGGCCTTGTAGTGTCCAACCCAGGGAGGGTCTCGACCGCTGCTGGACAGCCTCTGGGCCCGATGAATCCTTGTGTGCTAAGCTAGGCTAGCTGGTCCCTACTGCTTCCAACCCTTGTGCTAAGGTAGGCTAGCTGCTCCCTACTGCTTCCAGTCCTTGTGCTAAGCTAGGCTAGTTGCTCCCTACTGCTTCCGGTCCTTGTGCTAAACTAGGCTAGCTGGTCCCTACTGCTTCCAGCCCTCATGCTAAGCTAGGCTAGCTGCTCCCTACTGCTTCCAGCCCTTGTGCTAAGCTAGGCTAGCTGCTCCCTACTGCTTCCAGTCCTTGTGCTAAGTTAGGCTGGCTAGCTGGTCCCTACTGCTTCCAGCCCTTGTGCTAAGCTAGGCTAGCTGCTCCCTACTGCTTCCAGTCCTTGTGCTAAGCTAGGCTAGTTGCTCCCTACTGCTTCCAGTCCTTGTGCTAAGCTAGGCTAGCTGCTCCCTACTGCTTCCAGTCCTTGTGCTAAGCTAGGCTAGTTGCTCCCTACTGCTTCCAGTCCTTGTGCTAAGCTAGGCTAGCTGGTCCCTACTGCTTCCAGCCCTCATGCTAAGCTAGGCTAGCTGGTCCCTACTGCTTCCAGTCATTGTGCTAAGCTAGGCTAGCTGGTCCCTACTGCTTCCAGCCCTTGTGCTAAGCTAGGCTAGCTGCTCCCTACTGCTTCCAGTCCTTGTGCTAAGCTAGGCTAGTTGCTCCCCACTGCTTCCAGTCCTTGTGCTAAGCTAGGCTAGCTGGTCCCTACTGCTTCCAGCCATTGTGCTAAGCTAGGCTAGCTGCTCCCTACTGCTTCCAGTCCTTGTGCTAAGCTAGGTAGGCTAGTTGCTCCCTACTGCTTCCAGTCCTTGTGCTAAGCTAGGCTAGCTGGTCCCTACTGCTTCCAGCCCTTGTGCTAAGCTAGGCTAGCTGGTCCCTACTGCTTCCAGCCCTTGTGCTAAGCTAGGCTAGCTGCTTCCTACTGCTTCCAGTCCTTGTGCTAAGCTAGGCTAGTTGCTCCCTACTGCTTCCAGTCCTTGTGCTAAGCTAGGTAGGCTAGCTGGTCCCTACTGCTTCCAGCCCTTGTGCTAAGCTATAGAATAGCTGCTCCCTACTGCTTCCAGTCCTTGTGCTAAGCTAGGTAGGCTAGCTGGTCCCTACTGCTTCCAGACCTTGTGTTAAGCTAGGCTAGCTGCTCCCTACTGCTTCCATTCCTTGTGCTAAGCTAGGCTAGTTGCTCCCTACTGCTTCCAGTCCTTGTGCTAAGCTAGGCTAGCTGGTCCCTACTGCTTCCAGCCCTTGTGCTAAGCTAGGCTAGCTGCTCCCTACTGCTTCCAGTCCTTGTGCTAAGCTAGGCTAGTTGCTCCCTACTGCTTCCAGTCCTTGTGCTAAGCTAGGCTAGCTGGTCCCTACTGCTTCCAGCCCTCATGCTAAGCTAGGCTAGCTGCTCCCTACTGCTTCCAGCCCTTGTGCTAAGCTAGTCTAGCTGCTCCCTACTGCTTCCAGTCCTTGTGCTAAGCTAGGCTGGCTAGCTGGTCCCTACTGCTTCCAGCCCTTGTGCTAAGCTAGGCTAGCTGCTCCCTACTGCTTCCATTCCTTGTGCTAAGCTAGGCTAGTTGCTCCCTACTGCTTCCAGTCCTTGTGCTAAGCTAGGCTAGCTGGTCCCTACTGCTTCCAACCCTTGTGCTAAGGTAGGCTAGCTGCTCCCTACTGCTTCCAGTCCTTGTGCTAAGCTAGGCTAGTTGCTCCCTACTGCTTCCAGTCCTTGTGCTAAACTAGGCTAGCTGGTCCCTACTGCTTCCAGCCCTCATGCTAAGCTAGGCTAGCTGCTCCCTACTGCTTCCAGCCCTTGTGCTAAGCTAGGCTAGCTGCTCCCTACTGCTTCCAGTCCTTGTGCTAAGCTAGGCTGGCTAGCTGGTCCCTACTGCTTCCAGCCCTTGTGCTAAGCTAGGCTAGCTGCTCCCTACTGCTTCCAGTCCTTGTGCTAAGCTAGGCTAGTTGCTCCCTACTGCTTCCAGTCCTTGTGCTAAGCTAGGCTAGCTGGTCCCTACTGCTTCCAACCCTTGTGCTAAGGTAGGCTAGCTGCTCCCTACTGCTTCCAGTCCTTGTGCTAAGCTAGGCTAGTTGCTCCCTACTGCTTCCAGTCCTTGTGCTAAACTAGGCTAGCTGGTCCCTACTGCTTCCAGCCCTCATGCTAAGCTAGGCTAGCTGCTCCCTACTGCATCCAGCCCTTGTGCTAAGCTAGGCTAGCTGGTCCCTACTGCTTCCAGTCCTTGTGCTAAGCTAGGCTGGCTAGCTGGTCCCTACTGCTTCCAGCCCTTGTGCTAAGCTAGGCTAGCTGCTCCCTACTGCTTCCAGTCCTTGTGCTAAGCTAGGCTAGTTGCTCCCTACTGCTTCCAGTCCTTGTGCTAAGCTAGGCTAGCTGGTCCCTACTGCTTCCAACCCTTGTGCTAAGGTAGGCTAGCTGCTCCCTACTGCTTCCAGTCCTTGTGCTAAGCTAGGCTAGTTGCTCCCTACTGCTTCCAGTCCTTGTGCTAAACTAGGCTAGCTGGTCCCTACTGCTTCCAGCCCTCATGCTAAGCTAGGCTAGCTGCTCCCTACTGCTTCCAGCCCTTGTGCTAAGCTAGGCTAGCTGCTCCCTACTGCTTCCAGTCCTTGTGCTAAGCTAGGCTGGCTAGCTGGTCCCTACTGCTTCCAGCCCTTGTGCTAAGCTAGGCTAGCTGCTCCCTACTGCTTCCAGTCCTTGTGCTAAGCTAGGCTAGTTGCTCCCTACTGCTTCCAGTCCTTGTGCTAAGCTAGGCTAGCTGCTCCCTACTGCTTCCAGTCCTTGTGCTAAGCTAGGCTAGTTGCTCCCTACTGCTTCCAGTCCTTGTGCTAAGCTAGGCTAGCTGGTCCCTACTGCTTCCAGCCCTCATGCTAAGCTAGGCTAGCTGCTCCCTACTGCTTCCAGCCCTTGTGCTAAGCTAGGCTAGCTGCTCCCTACTGCTTCCAGTCCTTGTGCTAAGCTAGGCTGGCTAGCTGGTCCCTACTGCTTCCAGCCCTTGTGCTAAGCTAGGCTAGCTGCTCCCTACTGCTTCCATTCCTTGTGCTAAGCTAGGCTAGTTGCTCCCTACTGCTTCCAGTCCTTGTGCTAAGCTAGACTAGCTGGTCCCTACTGCTTCCAACCCTTGTGCTAAGGTAGGCTAGCTGCTCCCTACTGCTTCCAGTCCTTGTGCTAAGCTAGGCTAGTTGCTCCCTACTGCTTCCAGTCCTTGTGCTAAACTAGGCTAGCTGGTCCCTACTGCTTCCAGCCCTCATGCTAAGTTAGGCTAGCTGCTCCCTACTGCTTCCAGCCCTTGTGCTAAGCTAGGCTAGCTGCTCCCTACTGCTTCCAGTCCTTGTGCTAAGCTAGGCTGGCTAGCTGGTCCCTACTGCTTCCAGCCCTTGTGCTAAGCTAGGCTAGCTGCTCCCTACTGCTTCCAGTCCTTGTGCTAAGCTAGGCTAGTTGCTCCCTACTCCTTCCAGTCCTTATGCTAAGCTAGGCTAGCTGGTCCCTACTGCTTCCAGCCCTTGTGCTAAGCTAGGCTAGCTAATAATTTAGGAAGAAACTGTCAAATAACAGTGTTTCACTGCTGAACTTTAAGTGCTGTCACTTAATTGAATGTGTTTCATCTTAAATGTAGGAGAAACCTGTGAAATAACAGTGTTTCATGGCTGAACTTTGAGTTCTGTCACTTAATTGAAGGGGTTTGATTGTAATAATAATGGGAAAACCTGTAAAATAACAGTGTTTCACTGCTGAACTTTAAGTGCTGTCACTTAATTGAAGGAGTTTGATTGTAATAATTATGGGAAAACCTGTAAAATAACAGTGTTTCACTGCTGAACTTTAAGTGCTGTCACTTAATTGAAGGAGTTTGATTGTAATAATTATGGGAAAACCTGTAAAATAACAGTGTTTCACTGCTGAACTTTAAGTTCTGTCACTTTATTGAAGGAGTTTGATTGTAATAATTTAGGAAAAAACTGTCAAATAACAGTGTTTCACTGCTGAACTTTAAGTGCTGTCACTTAATTGAATGTGTTTAATCTTAAATGTAGGATAAACCTGTGAAATAACAGTGTTTCACTGCTGAACTTTGAGTTCTGTCACTTAATTGAAGGGGTTTGATTGTAATAATAATGGGAAAACCTGTAAAATAACAGTGTTTCACTGCTGAACTTTAAGTGCTGTCACTTAATTGAAGGAGTTTGATTGTAATAATTATGGGAAAACCTGTAAAATAACAGTGTTTCACTGCTGAACTTTAAGTGCTGTCACTTAATTGAAGGAGTTTGATTGTAATAATTATGGGAAAACCTGTAAAATAACAGTGTTTCACTGCTGAACTTTAAGTTCTGTCACTTAATTGAAGGTGTTTCATCGTAAATGTAGGAAAAACCTGTGAAATAACAGTGTTTCATTGCTGAACTTTAAGTTCTGTCACTTTATTGAAGGAGTTTGATTGTAATAATTTAGGAAAAACCTGTGAAATAACAGTGTTTCACTGCTGAACTTTGTGTTCTGTCACTTAATTGAAGGGGTTTGATTGTAATAATAATGGGAAAACCTGTAAAATAACAGTGTTTCACTGCTGAACTTTAAGTGCTGTCACTTAATTGAAGGAGTTTGATTGTAATAATTATGGGAAAACCTGTAAAATAACAGTGTTCCACTGCTGAACTTTAAGTTCTGTCACTTAATTGAAGGTGTTTCATCGTAAATGTAGGAAAAACCTGTGAAATAACAGTGTTTTACTGCTGAACTTTGAGTTCTGTCACTTAATTGAAGGAGTTTGATTGTAATAATTATGGGAAAACCTGTAAAATAACAGTGTTTCACTGCTGAACTTTAAGTCCTGTCACTTTATTGAAGGTGTTTGATCATACTTTTTTTAAATACTGAAAGTTGCCTTATTTTCACATACAGTAAAATTATGAGTATCTTATGTGTTTTTACATACAATTCAATGTAATTTAACATTCAACACAATTAAGCAAATACATGTATTTAAAAAGAATTACCTGTAGAATAACTGAAGGTTTTTACTGTTTTTAATTATATTATTTTCTTTTTTAACATAATTTAACATTACATTTAAAGTTTAACAGCAAAAAAAACAGAAAGTTGCCTTATTTTCACATACAGTAAAATGATGTATATTCTAGGTGTTTTACATGTAATTTAACATTCAAGACAATTAAGCAATGGAATAATCCTGTAAAAAAAAGATAATTTCTTATTAAATCAATTTACAGATTACAACCTTTATTTAATGGTTAATATTTGTATTAAAGGTTATTTACTGTATTTTTATGGCATTTACTGTATTTTTATGGCATTTACACTTAAAGTAGAAAAACAAAAGTAATCTGTAAAATAATACATTGAAAGTCCCGTAAAAATAAAAAAAAATTAAGAGTGTATGATCAAAGTATGGACTGGGAAAAACAATGGATGAGGAGGTGTTAGAACCTGTCCTGTGTGGACCCATCCTCCGTCCTTCTCTTGTTGAGGTACTGGCCCAGAAAGTGGAGTCAGAAGAGCAAGAAGCTCTTGATAAGGAGGCAGATTACGCAGAAAATAACATGGATGAGGAGGATGGAGAGTATGAGTGTGATGAGGCGGAGGAAGAGATGGAGATCGAAGAGATAGACTTTGACAATTGTTTGTGATGATGATTAGTAGTTTAGTACGGAAGCCCTAAGAG
Organism: Notolepis coatsorum; assembly: GCF_963971535.1. Lineage (NCBI taxonomy): Eukaryota > Metazoa > Chordata > Actinopteri > Aulopiformes > Paralepididae > Notolepis > Notolepis coatsorum. The sequence continues at coordinate 107,640,120 of NC_140177.1, read as the reverse complement.
GCCGTACATTCATACATTTTATTTGCTCCATTTTCCTGTGATAATGCGATAATTATCAAGTTATCACGAGAAAACAAATTAAATTGGATTAATTTATTTCAGGGGGGTACATGACATACAGGTATACACAGTACTGTTACATTTGCGACATACAAGATATGCAAATATACAGTACTGTTAAACAGAGATCCTAACAGAAAATATACATACGATGGGGAGGAAACGAAGGGTTATGTATATAACCCAGTTCTGTGAGTTATGGTGCGCTCAGCAGCACCTGTCTGCATATATCTCGCTTCAGCGTATATACACTGAATAAAAAACTTCCACCATGTACCTTTACATGCCAGCATTCATCTGACCACACCCCCATCCGCTTACCTACATAAGCAGGGGTGGGGCCACACACTCATCTCCTTCCCAACAAATTTCACCACAATGAAAAAGCAAGGGCTGCAGCGGCGTCCAGGTGCTGAGCGCACCATAACTCACAGAACTGGGTTATATACATAACCCTTCGTTCTGTTTCGTTATGGCTTGCTCAGCACCTGTCTGCATAACAGGGGCTGAGCGGAGCCATAGCCCGACAAATGTACCCCGCTGAGGACCCCACAACCATCAGACCAGGGAGGACCAAGCCCCCCCGACCCTCCCTAATGGAGGATACCCCCCCTATTGGAGGTTCACGGGAGGGCGATGGATCCGACCCTGCGAAGAGACACTCAAGCAACTCAACGCACAGGGTGAGCAGACCGTGGCTTGACCCCACGACTACACACACGCACAACCCGCATGCCACCCGGGAACGAACGGAAGGAACAACCTCGTTACTGCCCCCAAAATCACGGGGTCAAGAGCAAACCCAACCCCGTGGCAAGGCCGTAGCAGCGGAGCGCGAAGGAAGACCCAGACCCACTGAAGGGACTGGATCCCCTGAAAAAGGGGGCCTGGAGAGGTCAATGACGCCAGGCACCAAGACCCCACCAGGTGGCCACTTAGTGACACCGCCCCCCACATCGCCAGCGTATTCGGATAAGGCCCCTCCAAGAGCGGGCCCTTTCCCCCCAATAGCACACCGCCTGGCACACTGACCCTGCAGAACAGGCAGTCAGCATGGCCGTAAGCACTCAAAAGGTTAACCAACGGAAGCAGGCAGCGCACCGGGGAAACCAGGCAACAGGCTGTAGCCTGAGCCTGGAGCACTGCGGACGAGACAGGCGCCAAAGAATTCAACTGAAAACAGCCCCCCCGGCGGAAGGGGCGTATGCTGGCGTTGTTGATCACCATGACGAAGCATCCATTAAAAAAAAAACACCCAGAGGGGTCGAGGCAGAGAAGGCTGACATGATTGGCAGACGTCACGAACGTGCAGGGGCACACTCAACCGGGTAACCCGGGAGTTGACTCTGCTCCAACACACCAGGGAATCAACAACCCTCTCTGTACAGACGGTGGTTGTTCCTATAACCCCTCTCAAGAAGAAACTCCAAAACACACCTGCGGGTATACACTGGCTATACCGCAGTACAAGTGTTTCAGTTTTCAAAAAAGGGTTATCCCAGGCCTACGGTATCAACGAAACTTTACTTCGGACCGGGCCCGGCGGCACGGGAAGCACATGGTTACCAGAGGAGGTCCAAGACCACCCCAACATCCCCCTCTTTGCCACGCGTGAGAGAGGAGCGAAAAGAATGGAGAACCAGCCCTAAGCACACCGCACTTGGTATTCCCAGGCGGTCTCCCAACCAAGTACTAACCAGGACCGAACCTGCGTAGCGTCCGAGATCGGACGAGATCGGGCGTGTACAGGTTGGTATGGCCGTAAGCCATTACGATAGTGCAGAGTACAACATGTACCCAACAAAGGGTCTCTATAGCGCCTAACCCAGTGACACCCGGACCGACCCGGCATTTTTCCCCCCGAAAAAAGCACAAGTCCCTCAGGGTACCAGAACAGCAGATCTGCATCCCCGGCGGACAACGGGTTAACTGACCTGGACCAGCGCGACCAGACCAGTCCCATGTCCTAACCACGCCGACATGCCCACTCCAGAAGAGGGGGTAGGTAAGCGTGTCGATCTAAAACATGAAAAGAGGGCGCCACCCAGACGGTCCTATTTGGACCGTGCTCAGTGGCCCACCCCAAGGGCGTGAGACCCCTCTACCTATGTTCTGATCTATTCCGTTAACATCCCCCAGATATGAACGAGAATTCATCGAGACAACCTAGTAAACTGGCGCTCGGAAGAGACAAAACTCCATCCCAGTTGCCCTATAAAAACGCTGTTTTAACAAGCAACCAAGGCGCACTTAGCCCCTGTGTGATTCTTTAACAGAAACACACGAGCCAGCACTATGTATGCGTCGAGACCCAAACACATCAATGGATAGTCTAGCAAGACACCAAACATTGTTCCTCCAAGTCGCCTGGGAGAACGACACGGAGCTGTCGTGCTTCATGTACCTTCCTCTTTTTATTCAAAAAAGAAAGAAACACAGACTGACATGAATCCCATGTGACGCAGCTGAGGGTAATTTCTTTTTACATTTTTACATTCCACCATCCTCGCCATAGGGAGGAGACGGAAATCCCCAGAGAGACATCCCACGCGAGCTGTATAGATTGAAAAGAATATATTGCAACATTGAGCTATGTAATATTTGGGTTTAGGGCTCTCCGAGGAGGAGGCACTGAACCAATACACACTCAATAATCGAATTGAATCGAATACACACACAATAGAGCAGAACTCCTTTTTGAAGTTCTACCCACCTTGACAATCTGAGGAGGAGGCTCTGAACTCTGAGGAGGCTCCCTCACAGGGAAGGAGAGTCCTAACTCACAGAAGGCCCGAGGAGGAGCTTCGTGAGGAGGAGCTCTGACAACTCCCTGAAACAGATCCATCACATGGACCTGAACAACTCACGCAAGTCTTACCAACAGAGACGCGCACAGTGACGTACTCTATGGCGGGGGAATTTCTGCGGTGCACACGCCCAATCTTCCAGGGCGTGAGACCAGAAAACTCCCCCCCCCCCCCTCTTACCCTGTAACGTGCCGAACAGCAACGTGACAGGAACCTTGAAGGACAGAAGGTTTTAACCCCTGACCAATCAAAAAGGGGAGGAAGGATTACCAGTTCACCCCTTTACGACCCCACACCCATGATACGATGTAATGACAAAAAAGAGCATGACACAGTTCATGAAGTGTCTAACAGCTTCACACAGCTCATGTGCTAACCTGCTATCTGATTTTTACTAAGGAAAAAACACAGAATAGAGAGGGCCCCCTTAAGAGCCCCGGTACCAGACTTACACATGTGCTTCTGTGGCCAAACCTAACCCAGTTGTAGATCACAAGACACACACAACCCTTTATCACAACAAAAAATGGCAAGTACACTCTTCCTACAGAGGAATGCCGTTTTTCATAACGAGAGAATACAGAATCCTCTATTATGTATTGGCCACAGGCCTTGCTAAGCACACACGATAAGCGACCAAACAATCTTTTCTTTAGGAAAATATAGTTCCTCAAGCGATTAGCACAACCCCAGCAATTAAGCTAAGGGTTACATCGTATCCCCACAAACACAGTGACACAATATATTGTAAACAACATGTCTGAGAGGAGGGTGGGGAAGCCCCAGGGAAACCGGGGGGATCACCCCTCCTACCTTACCCTTGATATGGCCAAGTTGAACAGGTAACCCTGTTAATATGTGAACACACTGTTCATTGTCATTACAGGCTGAGAAAATAATTCATTCTTCACTCATATGTCACTAAGCATAGCTTTATAGGTTAATTAACCCCCTTAGTTGTGAGTTCACGGTACATGAACACACATGTTCTCAACACAACTAACCAGATAATTTTTACACATGTAAAACAACAACCCGATTTGTATGGAGAGAGAAGCTATACCAGTGACAAGACAATTCACACACAACACGCGTCGTATCCTCAATGTATTGCAGCAACACCGTTTTGGAAAACATCGTTATTACAAAACATTTAGAAGGGAAGGAAAGAAGAAGTGTTTAAGGTCCGGTCGGGACCTTCCTACCCTGAGCGCAGGCCAAGCGAACTGCAATCTGGCTAACGGGGCACCGACATTGAACACAGCATTCCTGTGTTGACGACAAGGGCAGCGTCGCTGCGCCACCCAGCCGCTACGGTTCTCCATGTTGACGCAGTCCTCGCCGGCCGGGCTCCCGGTAGGTTCGACTAACATCCTCTGTCAAAGATGACGTCGTAGTCAGAGTGTTTAAGGCATGTTATAGTCACAGAAAACGTTCAACAGTGTAGCATTAAGCTAACAGCCGTTCGGCTGATAGCAACAAGCTAACGATTACTAGCCTGGTAAACACAGCGAGCTAATGCCGCAGCTAACAGCTGCGCAGCTAACAGCTGACTGGCTAACACAGTAGTCCACAAACTAGCACGCAAGCTAAGCAGCTATCACCTGAACTGTACACAATGACATAACAAGCCACACTTCAGACAGGCCGCTGTCCCAATCCCTCCCCTAACAGGGAAAAGAAAAAGAATGTCAGAACACAGTTGTCAACGGTGATCCAGACATACAGCGGGGCCCTTTTAGCATGGAACTCCCGATAAAGAAGATCCTATGCCCACATTTCCTCATTAGGGTATACTTTCATTTGTATATGAAAGATGGGGCCTGCACGGGACAGAGAAGCATCCGCTCGAGAATCCTGGGATCACCAGAACCTAGTCGCGGCCCACTAGATTAACCATCATGGGCGTCAGACCAAGATCCTCCGACCGCCGTTTAAGCCGAGCAGAGGACCCTAGCCTGGAGTCGGCGTTTCGTAAATTGTTAGCTAACCCCCACAGCATCAACAACAACCAGAGCTTGCAAGCAAAACAGTACGTACCCAACCTGGAAACAACCGCTTCTCACAACAGTTGTGCGTCCTACAGTCCAGCTGTGTTGCCGGAGGGTAACCCCATCCAGCCGCAGCAAGGATGACTGTAGCTGGGAAGCATGTCAGCGGCGTGAGCTCCTAATACGAAAAAGCCGCTGAAGGTCGGAATGATCCAGACACTCCAGTAACGAAGACAATATCGCCGTATTTTCTCGAAAATAGTGAGAGAGAAAATAAAGATATGATGTCAACGTATCTCCTTGTTCTTCTGTTTTCCTTTCCTCAGACTAAATATTTTTCTCCACGTCAAGTGGGCATGTGAGCAGGCACTTCTTTGTGGATGAAATTTGAGAAGGAGATGAGTGTGTGGCCCCACCCCTGCTTATGTAGGTAAGCGGATGGGGGTGTGGTCAGATGAATGCTGGCATGTAAAGGTACATGGTGGAATTTTTTATTCAGTGTATATACGCTGAAGCGAGATATATGCAGACAGGTGCTGAGCAAGCCATAACTAAACAGAACTGTACATTAGGAGGGGGTGGGAGGGGTTTGGACATACAGGGCCAGTTTCGCGTTGCAGCCTCCCGTAGCCAGGTGCTCTTTGAGAGCTCACTTTGATTGTGTTAGGGTTTGAACCGACCTCAATCGCACGGCACAGACAGGAAGTTCAGAGTTAGCCAAATACTAGGGCGTATTTATTTACAGAGTCACAAAAGGGGTAAAGTAACAATTAAGAAACAACAAGGGAGACTGCCATCGGCAGAGTTCTCTGCGGCTCTGCAGATCCTCCTGGTGATAGCAGTGGGGAATCGGTATTTGACGTTGTAGCGGCTCTGCAGATACTCCCAGCTTTAACTCGAGATGGAAAACGGAGAGAGAGAGATATCAATAACAGTCCAACGAAACACAGAGGCAGTGTGGTTCCCTCCTCCCTTAGCTGTGTCCAGAACCAATGAACAGTAACAATCTTCAGTGTTCTCCACAACACACAAGTTAGCTGAGTTTAGTGCAAACAGAAATGATATCTTCAGTGTCTCTTCAAAACACACACTTCAACTGAGTCCAGTGCAAGCAAAAATGATAATCTTCGGTGTTCGTCACACACACAGACAGAATAATCCAGAGGGGTTTGGTTCCAACTCACCCAAGCGCAAACGCGTAAAGCGGGTAAACGAGGCGCAGCTCCAAACGGGGAACAAGGTTCTCATCAGCGGATCTCCACAGAAAGTCCTGGAGGGAAAGAAGACGAGGCACAGCAACGGGGAAAAAGCAGGCAAAAGCAGTTGTATTCCAAAACGACCCGACATCGATTGAAGGGAAGTCCCAGTATAAAAAGCCTCTGGGGCGCTAATAAAAAACTATGACAGGTGCGCGCTGGAATTGATACTTGCTCCAAAAGCGTGTGGCGGGGAATGCACCAATCAACACCTTAAAGGAGCGGAGCGTGTGGCGGGGAATGCATCAATCAACACAGTACCTTAAAGGAGCGGAGCGTGTGGCGGGGAATGAACCAATCCTCACAGTACCCCCCCCTCCACGGGAGCCACCCGGCGACCAGCCCGACCCGGCTCGTTCGGGTGAGCACGATGGAAGTCGGTGATCAAGCCGGGGTCCATGATGGGCTGGCGGGAGACCCAGCTCCGTTCCTCCGGGCCGTACCCCTCCCAGTCCACCAGGTACTGGAACCCCCGACCCCGTTGTCGAACGCCCATCAACCGGCGGACCTGCCACTGGGGGTGTCCGTCCACCATCTCGGGAGGAGGCGGGTCCGGAGCAGGAGGCATCAGGGGACTGAGAGAGACAGGCTTAACCCGGGATACATGGAAAACGGGGTGAATGCGCATGGACGCAGGAAGCTTAAGACTCACCGCCGCCGGACTAAGCACCTTCAGAACCTCAAAAGGACCGACGAACCGGGGGTTGAACTTCTTGGCCGAGGACCGAAGCGGAAGGTCCTTTGCGGACAGCCGCACCCTCTGCCCAGGGTGGTACGTTGGCGCAGGGACCCGGCGCCGGTCGGCCCCACGACTGGCGCGCTCCGATGACCGGAGCAGCGCAGTCCTGGCGATCTCCCAGACCCGACGGCACCGGTCGAGATGCTCCTGTACGGAGGGAACTGCCACTTCCGACTCCTGTGCAGGGAAAAGAGGGGGTTGGTAGCCCAGGGATACCTCAAAAGGTGAGAGGCCGGTGGCGGAACTGACCATGGAGTTGATGGAGTACTCGACCCAGGGAAGGAAACGGCTCCAAGAAGCGGGTTTCTCGGCAGCCACACACCGAAGAGCAGACTCCACGCTCTGGTTCATCCTCTCCGTTTGTCCGTTAGTCTGGGGATGATAACCAGAGGAAAGACTGACCGTTGCCCCCAATCCCTTGCAAAAAGCCCGCCATACCTGAGAAGTGAACTGGGGCCCCCGGTCCGAGACGACGTCCTGGGGAAACCCATGGAGGCGAAACACGTGGCGTGTCAGGAGGTCCGCCGTCTCGGCCGCCGAGGGAAGCTTGGGAAGGGCCACAAGGTGAACCCCCTTGCTGAACCGATCCACCACGGTCAGTAGGCACGTGTTCCCCTGGGAAGAAGGAAGACCCGTGACGAAGTCCAACGCCACATGGGACCAAGGGCGGCTCGGAATGGGAAGCGGCTGCAATAGCCCGGAGGGTGCCTGGTGGGAGGCCTTGCTGCGGGCGCAGACTGCGCAGGCCAGTATGAACTCCTTGACGTCGTTCCTCATGGTGGGCCACCAGAATCGACGAGCCAGGAAGGAGAACGTGCGATGAACGCCTGGGTGGCAGGCGAACCGGCTCGTATGGCCCCACTGGAGGACCCGGGACCGGACTGAGTCGGGGACGAAGAGACGATGAACCGGTACATTGCCTGGAGTGCGATGGAAGCGTAGGGCACGCCTTACCACCCCCTCGATGCCCAAGGTGACTACTCTGTGTCGGATGGGAGTCGGGTCCTCAGTGGTTGGAGCCCCCTTGGAGTGTAACCGGGACAGGGAGTCGGCCTTCGTGTTGCGGGAACCAGGGCGAAACGTCAGCGAGAAGTCGAACCGACTGAGGAAGCTGGCCCATCTTGCCTGCCGGCCATTGAGGCGCTTGGAAGCACGGATGTACGTCAGGTTCTTGTGGTCCGTCCAAATGGTAAATGGCTCCTCGGCCCCCTCTAGCCAATGACGCCACTCCTCCAAGGCAGCCACAACCGCCAGCAGCTCCCGATTGCCGATGTCGTAGTTCTTCTCGGCAGGGAGGAAACGACGCGAGTAGAAGGCGCACGGATGTACCTTCTGGTCCGTTGCCGACCGCTGGGATAAGATAGCTCCTAGTCCGGTATCCGAGGCGTCCACCTCTACGATGAACTGTCTCTTGGGGTCTGGATGGAGCAAGACCGGGGCGGAAGTGAACCTCTTCTTGAGGGAGCGGAACGCAGCACACGCCGCTGGGGACCAGTCGAACGGCAGGGCGGGAGAGGTCAGCCTGGTAAGTGGTTCCGCCACCTGACTGTAGTTCCGGATGAATCTTCGGTAGAAGTTGGCGAACCCGAGGAAGCTCTGTAACTCCTTCCGAGAGGTGGGTTCCGGCCACTCCTCCACGGCCCGGATCTTGCTCGGTTCAGCTCGGGTCAAGCCTCTCTCCACGATGAAGCCCAGGTAATCGACGGAGTCGGAGTGGAATCGGCACTTCTCTGCCTTGACAAAGAGCCGATTGTGGAGGAGGCGCTCCAGCACACGGCGGACATGCTGGATGTGTTCCTCGAGGGTCTTGGAGAAAATGAGGATGTCGTCTAGGTATACCACCACAAACTCCTCCAGCATGTCACGAAGGACGTCGTTCATGAGCGCCTGGAATACCGCCGGAACGTTGGTGAGGCCGAACGGCATTACCAGGTACTCGTAGAGGCCCCTGGGAGTCTTGAAGGCGGTCTTCCACTCATCGCCCTCTCGGATACGGACCAGATGGTAGGCACTCCGGAGGTCCAGCTTGGTAAAGATGGTAGCCTGGGTGAGAGGCTCGAAGGTGGAGTTCATGAGAGGAAGAGGGTACTTGTTCTTAATGGTGATCTCGTTGAGCTGGCGATAGTCGATGCAGGGTCGAAGGTCTCCGTCCTTCTTCCCAACAAAGAAGAAACCGGCCGCCACAGGGGAGGAGGAAGGCCGAATGAGTCCTGCTTCCAAGGACTCAGAGATATATTGATCCATCGCTGCCTTCTCAGGGACGGTCAGACTGTAGAGGCGGCTGCCGGGAAGGGGAGCCCCTGAGCGGAGGTCGATGGCACAGTCGTAAGGCCGGTGAGGCGGAAGGGACTGAGCCCTGGACTTACTGAAAACCTCCTCGAGGTCATGGTACTCGGGGGGTATGGTCGAGAGGTCCGGAGGCGGCTCACAAACGGATCTCCGGGGCGAGGGACAGGACGCCGCCTGAAGACACTGGGCATGACAGGAGGAGCTCCACCCCCTGATGGTACCGGAGGACCAGGCGATGTGGGGCTCGTGCAGCGCGAGCCAGGGCCGGCCCAGGACTACTGGGACAAGAGGGGATCTGGTGATAAAAAACTGGAGTCTCTCAACGTGGTTACCAGCAATGGTGAGCAGGACAGGACAGGTGCGTTGAGTGATGTCAGCCAGGCGGTGTTGGTCCAATGCGAACACCTCCAATGGCCTCACGAGGTCCTCTAGTGGAATGTTGGCCCGGGTAGCAAACTCGAAGTCTAGGAAACTCTCATCAGCACCCGAGTCAATGAGTGCCTCCACCGTGGCCCGTTGGTCCGCCCAGGCCAGAGTGACGCTCATCAGACGGCTAGGTGGTGCACGGCTCTGGGAACGAGAAAAACGGCTCACCAGGATCTCCCGGGGTCCCGGCGAGCCTGGTCTTTTGGCCGGGTGGGGCAGTTGGAGATACGGTGTCCATCCCGACCGCAGTAGAGGCAAAGGCCGGACCTGAACCTTGCCTCCCGTTCAGCTTGGCTAAGATGTGAACGTCCCAGCTGCATGGGTTCCTCCCCGGGCACCGAACGGGAGGGGAAGGAACCACCAGTTGTGTTGGGAGCAGGGCGGACCGCAGTACCGTCACGAGTACGGGGGGTCTGGGGAACCTCTGGAGGTCCCGGTCGGGTTCTCTCACGTCTTCTCTCCTTGAGGCGTCCATCGATGCGAATGGCGAGGCTGAATAGGTCCTCGAGGGACTCAGGTTCCTCACGGGTCGCGAGCTGGTCCCTGACAGCGTCGTTGAGCCCCCTCATGAAGGTGAGACGAAGCGCTTGATCGATGCAGGGTCGAAGGTCTCCGTCCTTCTTCCCAACAAAGAAGAAACCGGCCGCCACAGGGGAGGAGGAAGGCCGAATGAGTCCTGCTTCCAAGGACTCAGAGATATATTGATCCATCGCTGCCTTCTCAGGGACGGTCAGACTGTAGAGGCGGCTGCCGGGAAGGGGAGCCCCTGAGCGGAGGTCGATGGCACAGTCGTAAGGCCGGTGAGGCGGAAGGGACTGAGCCCTGGACTTACTGAAAACCTCCTCGAGGTCGTGGTACTCGGGGGGTATGGTCGAGAGGTCCGGAGGCGGCTCACAAACGGATCTCCGGGGCGAGGGACAGGACGCCGCCTGAAGACACTGGGCATGACAGGAGGAGCTCCACCCCCTGATGGTACCGGAGGACCAGGCGATGTGGGGCTCGTGCAGCGCGAGCCAGGGCCGGCCCAGGACTACTGGGACAAGAGGGGATCTGGTGATAAAAAACTGGAGTCTCTCAACGTGGTTACCAGCAATGGTGAGCAGGACAGGACAGGTGCGTTGAGTGATGTCAGCCAGGCGGTGTTGGTCCAATGCGAACACCTCCAATGGCCTCACGAGGTCCTCTAGTGGAATGTTGGCCCGGGTAGCAAACTCGAAGTCTAGGAAACTCTCGTCAGCACCCGAGTCAATGAGTGCCTCCACCGTGGCCCGTTGGTCCGCCCAGGCCAGAGTGACGCTCATCAGACGGCTAGGTGGTGCATGGCTCTGGGAACGAGAAAAACGGCTCACCAGGATCTCCCGGGGTCCCGGCGAGCCTGGTCTTTTGGCCGGGTGGGGCAGTTGGAGATACGGTGTCCATCCCGACCGCAGTAGAGGCAAAGGCCGGACCTGAACCTTGCCTCCCGTTCAGCTTGGCTAAGATGTGAACGTCCCAGCTACATGGGTTCCTCCCCGGGCACCGAACGGGAGGGGAAGGAACCACCAGTTGTGTTGGGAGCAGGGCGGACCGCAGTACCGTCACGAGTACGGGGGGTCTGGGGAACCTCTGGAGGTCCCGGTCGGGTTCTCTCACGTCTTCTCTCCTGGAGGCGTCCATCGATGCGAATGGCGAGGCTGAATAGGTCCTCGAGGGACTCAGGTTCCTCACGGGTCGCGAGCTGGTCCCTGACAGCGTCGTTGAGCCCCCTCATGAAGGTGAGACGAAGCGCTTGATCGATGCAGGGTCGAAGGTCTCCGTCCTTCTTCCCAACAAAGAAGAAACCGGCCGCCACAGGGGAGGAGGAAGGCCGAATGAGTCCTGCTTCCAAGGACTCAGAGATATATTGATCCATCGCTGCCTTCTCAGGGACGGTCAGACTGTAGAGGCGGCTGCCGGGAAGGGGAGCCCCTGAGCGGAGGTCGATGGCACAGTCGTAAGGCCGGTGAGGCGGAAGGGACTGAGCCCTGGACTTACTGAAAACCTCCTCGAGGTCGTGGTACTCGGGGGGTATGGTCGAGAGGTCCGGAGGCGGCTCACAAACGGATCTCCGGGGCGAGGGACAGGACGCCGCCTGAAGACACTGGGCATGACAGGAGGAGCTCCACCCCCTGATGGTACCGGAGGACCAGGCGATGTGGGGCTCGTGCAGCGCGAGCCAGGGCCGGCCCAGGACTACTGGGACAAGAGGGGATCTGGTGATAAAAAACTGGAGTCTCTCAACGTGGTTACCAGCAATGGTGAGCAGGACAGGACAGGTGCGTTGAGTGATGTCAGCCAGGCGGTGTTGGTCCAATGCGAACACCTCCAATGGCCTCACGAGGTCCTCTAGTGGAATGTTGGCCCGGGTAGCAAACTCGAAGTCTAGGAAACTCTCGTCAGCACCCGAGTCAATGAGTGCCTCCACCGTGGCCCGTTGGTCCGCCCAGGCCAGAGTGACGCTCATCAGACGGCTAGGTGGTGCACGGCTCTGGGAACGAGAAAAACGGCTCACCAGGATCTCCCGGGGTCCCGGCGAGCCTGGTCTTTTGGCCGGGTGGGGCAGTTGGAGATACGGTGTCCATCCCGACCGCAGTAGAGGCAAAGGCCGGACCTGAACCTTGCCTCCCGTTCAGCTTGGCTAAGATGTGAACGTCCCAGCTGCATGGGTTCCTCCCCGGGCACCGAACGGGAGGGGAAGGAACCACCAGTTGTGTTGGGAGCAGGGCGGACCGCAATACCGTCACGAGTACGGGGGGTCTGGGGAACCTCTGGAGGTCCCGGTCGGGTTCTCTCACGTCTTCTCTCCTGGAGGCGTCCATCGATGCGAATGGCGAGGCTGAATAGGTCCTCGAGGGACTCAGGTTCCTCACGGGTCGCGAGCTGGTCCCTGACAGCGTCGTTGAGCCCCCTCATGAAGGTGAGACGAAGCGCTTGATCGTTCCAACCGCTCTCCGTTGCCGCCAGTCTGAACTCCAGCATGTAGTCGGTGACCCCGCCACTGCCCTGCCGGAAGGTGCCCAACCGAGCTCCAGGGTCCTGGCCACGGGCTGGGTGGTGGAAAACCCTGCGGAGCTCTGCCACGAAGTCTGGGTAGGAAAAACAGAAATCAGCCCCCATTGCCCAGGAGGCAGTAACCCACTGTGCTGCCCGGCCTGAGAGCAGGTTAGTCATGTAAGCCACTCGGGCTCCCCTTGAAGTGAATCGGCTGGGTTGATGACGAAAAACCAACTCACATTGCATGATGAATGTGGCACAATCCTCGAAGTTACCATTGAACAACCGTGGTTCGGAGAGACGGGGCTCCCGAGGTGCGGGATCGGGAGGCGCGGGGCCTGCCACGGCTGCGGGTGATGCTCCGGCCGAGGCTCCTGTAGTAGGTGGGGTTACAAGCAAGGTGTTAATGGCTTCACTCAGCGCTTGTAATTGGTGGAGAATATTAGTCTGCTGATTACCCTGGGCTGTCTGCAGGCTAGCCAGAGAGCCAAGGGACTCCTGAATAGGCAGGACCTGGTCTCGGAGCTCCTGTACAGCAGCCGCAGCCGCAGCCGCACCTAGCTGTAGGCTGTGGTCGTTGGTTAATTCAATCTGGACCGACAACGCTGTTCTGACCCTGTCTGTGTCGGCTGAGGTCGTCATGATCGGGTCGTAATGTTAGGGTTTGAACCGACCTCAATCGCACGGCACAGACAGGAAGTTCAGAGTTAGCCAAATACTAGGGCGTATTTATTTACAGAGTCACAAAAGGGGTAAAGTAACAATTAAGAAACAACAAGGGAGACTGCCATCGGCAGAGTTCTCTGCGGCTCTGCAGATCCTCCTGGTGATAGCAGTGGGGAATCGGTATTTGACGTTGTAGCGGCTCTGCAGATACTCCCATCTTTAACTCGAGGTGGAAAACGGAGAGAGAGAGAGATATCAATAACAGTCCAACGAAACACAGAGGCAGTGTGGTTCCCTCCTCCCTTAGCTGTGTCCAGAACCAATGAACAGTAACAATCTTCAGTGTTCTCCACAACACACAAGTTAGCTGAGTTTAGTGCAAACAGAAATGATATCTTCAGTGTCTCTTCAAAACACACACTTCAACTGAGTCCAGTGCAAGCAAAAATTATAATCTTCTGTGTAACTGAGGGGTACAATTCCCTGACTGTATTGATAAGTATGGTATCATTAAACCACTACCGCTTTATGTACTTTAATTACTGGCCATACAGTACATGATATATAAATATGATGAACACTTCCCACATTGAATCGGTTCCACACAAAGGTATAATCAAGTATTTATTGCAGCAAAAGGTACATAATATACTCCTCTATTATACTTTGGATGCGCTTATAAGGCAAAGGAATATGCGTAGGCAAATCAATAATGAATGTCCATTCTCTGGTTACGCAGGAGGTAATTATACAACCTGAATCTTAGGGAATTATATCTATGGTACACTAGTAATATATAGCGGGAGATACTGGAAGGGTCCCCCCGGTTGTAAGCCAGCAGGGGTAGAGGATCTGTCGGTAGTAGAGAGTCTGGTCAACGATGACTAAGGAGACTCCAAGTACAGGAGACGGTGCAATAGTCTCTTGATCCACAGACGAATACAGCTGTTCTCCGTAGACTGTAGCTCCACAGTGAAGAAAGCTAGCCGGCCTCAGGCTCTCTGAGGCGCAGACTCGACGTGGCTCCTCACAGGGTAAATCCCACACGTGTAGGCGTCGGCGATTCTCCGCTCCATAAATCACAGGACCAAAACAAATATAATCCAGCCGCAAAGGGCTATGTAGTAGTCGGGTAGATTAATCCAGTGTACATGTCCACACGGTTCTCGTCTAGGTCTCCTCGGGTGAAAGCGCCATGAAAGCAGCCCAGCCTGGATAAGCACTCTAGCTGATACGAGGAAGCGTTGGTGATGCGGGTCACTGTAGAACTTTAGCCGCACGATACACTATACACAAATAGACTATTACTGACTTAATAGAAATATGTCGCACTCAACGGTATAGCGCCAAACTCTGACAATTCAGTTATTAATTCGCATGCGGTCTCAATGCTCTATTTGGGGCCAAACAGGCCATACTTCACCGCACGGAGTATCGTGGGTGAGGCTTCAACTTATTGGGTAACTCTTGACTTCTGACTAAGTGCTTCTGTATTCACCTGCGCCATATTTATATGCACGGCGAACAATATAGTGCCAACCTCATTTCTGTCTCGTATCCCTGGGCAAGGCCGGGCATGTACAGACATGTCTTGTCGGTGGCCTTGAACCTGACTCCGGAGGCATGGCTCTGGCGCCTGTGGACCGCTGTCCAATAGGAGAATGAAATATTATGGTCTGGTCTAAAGGGATATTCCGTGTATATGTACAAGGAATATACAAGGGATATCAAACGATATACAAATACTATGCAATATATATCAATCAATAAATATATATATTCGGTTTAATCTGATCCTTTGTAACAGCCGCCTCCTAATTAGTCCCACCTAATTAGCTAAGCAGAGACAGATTAACCGCACTGTCCACTACTCAATGTCTGTTGTGAGGGGTCGGGCAGTTCACAAAGTCATGGGGTCATGGTCGTCATCGATAGTATCGGGGAGCCTTGGCAGTTCTATTAGCCTCGCCACGGGTCGGGTGTAGATCCGTCCTTGGACGAGCACTTCGGCTGCTCGGACCTTTCCGTCGGCCACATAGCTCGGGGTAGTGACTGGTCGATAATCATGACGACTGTTCCTTCTGTCAAATTGTCTCTCTCTTTCACCCATTTCTGGCGGGTCTGTAGAGACGGTAGATAGTGGAGTAGGAAGCTGTTCCAAAACTTGTCAGCCAATACTTGACTGTACCTCCACATTCTTCGGCCGTTCGCTTCTTCAGGCCTGTACATTGTCTGTGGTAGCGCGGGGTCCAGCCGCCCCATCAAGAGTGTGTTGGGGGTGACTGGGTCGACATCTGCTACATCACTTGAGACGTAACCGAGGGGCTTTGAGTTCAATACTCCCTCGATCTCCGTGAGGACTGTCATTAGGACTTCTTCCGCCACGGTCTGGGCCCCAAGCACGGCGTACAGGGCTGTCTTTATTGAACGTACTTCTCGTTCCCAAGTTCCACCGAAGTGAGGTGCGTTCGGGGGATTAAACTGGAAGTCAATCTGGGATGGAGCGAGGTGGGTCTTAAGTTCTGGGCCCATAGCTTGGAAGCTCTCTCTCAGCTCTCTTTCTCCGCCTTTGAAGTTTGTCCCGTGATCAGACAATAATATAGACGGTTTGCCTTTCCGCGATGTGAATCTTCGGAAGGCCATAAGGAATGAGTCTGTGCTCATGGTTGGAAGGAGTTCTATATGCATCGCTCGGGTGGTCATGCATCTGAATACAATACCCCACCGCTTCTCGGTTCCTCTTCCTTTCTTTATATACAGCGGGCCGAAACAGTCCATACCGGTGGAGTGAAAAGGCTTGTCGCCGAGTCGGAGGCGACAGGGAGGTAGGTCAGCCATCCGGGGTATACTGGGCTGCGCTCGCCACTTACGACAGTCTAGACAGGTTCGCTGGAAGCGCCGCACTGCTTCTCTCCCTTGCAGTATCCAATAACGACGTCTGATCTCCGCGAAGACTCTCTCTGCCCCGGCGTGATGCACATCCTCGTCGTATTTCTTTATGATCAGCTCTGTGACCTTGTGTCGGCTGTTTAAGACTATCGGGTACTTGACGTCATCCGGTAAGTCTGGAGCTCTCCGCAGACGACCACCCACTCTGATGAGATCATGGGCGTCGCTCTCGGGGGCTAGGTGGAGCAGTCTGCTGTCTGATGGGACGGGCTTTGCTCCCTGTAGACAGTCTAGCTCATCGGGGAACGAGTCTCTCTGGGCTCGTTGTAGTAGAAGAAGTTCTGCTTCTTCGTAGTCAGCTGCTGTAATGTCAGTAGTGAGCTGAACCTCTGGGTGGTGCCACAGGAATGTCTTTAGCTGCGCACTCTCTAGGGTGAGGCAATCGTCTATGTCGGGGTCTGTGGAGACGAGTGTGTTCAATCCACAGAACATAGATTTCTTGTTTTCGGCCTCCTCTTTACTCGCTTCCCGTGGGGTGGGTGTAGGCCACTCTTCTTCCGGGAGCTTGAGGAACTCTGGCCCGTCACTGTATAGGTTGTGACGGGTGAGGTCATCCAGGGACATTCCCCGGGTGATGACGTCAGCTGGGTTGTGTTTTGTGTCCACATACCTCCAGCTTGCTACTTCTGTTAAATCTTGAATCTCTGTGACTCTGACTCCCACGAAGACCTTGTATCTGCACGAATCAGACCGGATCCATGTGAGTACTGTCGTGGAGTCTGACCACAAGATTGTTCTTTGCACCGGAATGGTGAGTTCACGTTGGATTAACGTGGCGAGTTGCGCTCCTGCTAGGGCTGCGCAGAGCTCTAGACGCGGGATAGATTGTTGCTTTCGTGGGGCTATTCTTGAGCGAGCCAGGATGAAAACAGTATGTATTTCTCCTCCCTCCTCTCGGGCACGCAAGTAGGCCACCGAACCGTAGGCTACTTCGGAGGCGTCGCTGAAGATGTGCAGGTCCATCTGGCACGTCTCCAGCCTCACTGTGGGTGGGAAGTAGCTGCGGCGTATGTTGACACCTGGGAGTGAGCTGAGTTCCGTCTCCCACTCTCTCCATGTGGATGCAAGGTGTTCGGGTATGGGGTCGTCCCAGCCCTGGTCCTTGTCCCATAACGCTCTTACAATCATCTTTGCCCTGGTGGTGTAAGGTAGAATACATCCCAACGGGTCATATTGTCTGGCGAGTGTTCTGTATACACTCTGTCTGGTGGTCGGTAGTGCAGTCGACCTTCCCTGCTCCTTGGTCAGGGGTGTGTGTTTATAATGGAGCGAGTCTGTTTTGAAGCGCCAGACTAGTCCTAATGTCATTTCTTGGGCTTCTCCTGGGATGGTCGCCATCCAGGTCTCGCTGCTTGCTGCCTTGTCCTCGGGGGAGAGGCTGCGCAATAATTGCGGGTCGCTGCTGGCCCACTGCCTGAGATCAAAGCCGCCTTTGATCAGGGAGGCGCGGAGCTTGAGTAGAAGGGCCTCGGCTTCTTCTGGCGTCGAGACGCTTTGCAGACAGTTGTCCACGTAGAAACTATTTCCTACACTTTGTCGGACCTCTTCATCAGCTGCTGGGTCCTCTGCGACGTGCTTTTGCAGTGCAAACGTAGCACAGCATGGGCTGCATGTGGTTCCGAAAGGGAGGACTTCCCATTGATAGATGGCTGGTTGCTCATCCCCGATCCTCTCTCTCCATAGGAACCGCAGCAGGGGCTTGTCCTCCTCCACTAGTCTCACCTGCAGGAACATCCCTTTGATGTCGCCGCTGATGGCCACCTTGTCTTGGCGGAAACGTAGTAACACGCCTAGTAGAGAGGGGCCGAGTGTTGGGCCGGGCAAGAGCTCTTTATTCAGATTTTGTGATCCGATCTGGTAGCTGCAGTTGAACACAATACGATCCTTGCCGTTGTGGTGGACTTTGTGGTGCGGCACGTACCATGATTCGGTCGTCTGATCGGCCTCTTTAATGTCAATTTTCTTTATGTGTCCCGCTGTGATTAGCTTGTTAATCTCAGCGTGGTACACAGTCTCTTGAGCGGGGTCTCTGGCTAGGCGCCGCTCTGTGTTCAATAGATACCGCTCCGTCGCTTCTTTTGGGGCGTGGAAGGTAGGCATACCTTCTCGCCTCAGGAGTGGAGTTGCGTATCTCATCACTCCATTGACTTTGACTCTCTTTGTCCCCTGCTCGAGGAGGGCTATAGCGTAAATGTCTTCCTTGGGACGAATGTCTTTCTTTTCGTTCTTAAAGGGCATTGTCTCTAGTGTCCATAGCCTCTCGACATGCTGTAGGAGGGTGGTGTCTTCTTCTGTCACTCTGGAGTGGAGGCAGCTCGTGGCTGCTGTTCGGTTAAGAGACTTAGCGAGGGGGCCTTGTAATGTCCATCCTAGGCGGGTCTCGACTGCTGCAGGACAGCCTCTGGGCCCTGTGTGGACCCGGTCTATCGGGACGATGAGGTCTGCATGGTCGGAGCCTATCAGCAGGGTCGGGGTGGCACCGTCTATGAGCGGTATAGGTAGTTGACGCAGGTGCACATATTTATCCATCAGCTTGGCGATGGGGTAGGTGTACTGCGACAGGCCTATTTCTTGGCTGGTGAAAGCGTTAGTAATCCTATACCGTCTCTCTGGCTGCCCGCTTGCTGCGATAGTGAAGGAGACATTCTCGCCCTTTATCGTCTTTAGATCTCTTCTTATTGTCCGAATCGTCATCTGGTTTTCGCTCCCCCGCAGCCCCAGCTGGGCCGCAGCGGACGCGAGGAGAAGGGTCTTCTCTGACCCGTCGTCAAGGACGGCGTAAGTGTCCATGACCTTATCTTGGTAACTCAGTGTTACGCGGACCACCTTTAAGAGCACCCGGGCGCCCCCGCTGCTGGCGGGGTCAATGTACATAACACTTGCCTTTGTGCTGCTTGAGGGTGCAGGCTTTCTTCTGTTACTGTCGTGTAGGACATCTAGGTGGGCTCCGTCACACCGACTACACCTCTTCTTTAAGCAGCAATCGGCTGCCATGTGACTGTGCGCACATCGGTAACAGCGTCGGTTGGACTTTATCCATTGATTCACCTCGTCGGCGGTCATCTTCTTGAACGTGTCACATTGTGACAACCAGTGTTCCTTTTCGCAGTACGGGCACACCATCTTCCACTTTTCTTTCATCGAGGGGGTACTGTGGTTCTTGCTGCTCGGTACTGATTCTGATTGGTGCATGACGGTCACCAATCTGCGGCCATCGTTTGCTCTCCTAGGTCCCTCTCTGGAGCTTGGGGTGCTCCGCATGAACGTATCCAATCGTAGGCTGTTGACTTCTCTTGCCAGGAAGTCGGCTAGGTCTAGGAGGGATGGCTCGGGACCGTTAGGATCACGGTGGTCTCTTTGCCGCCTGAAGCGCTCTTGTCGGGCGGGCGGAAGCTTCTCTAAAATCCTCTCGACATTAGAGTTTGCGTACAGTTCGTGCATACCCTTTTCTCTTTGCGCCCCCAGCATCCCTACCAGGGATTGTACCTTGATAGACAGGTCATCTAGTGAGCGATTGTCTGTGGCTGGGGGTAGGCGGTCAATATGCCTTATCTCTTGTATTACGTAGTCCCATATGCGTCCATATCTTTGGTCGAGTGCTGCTAGAGCCGCTGTGTATGGGGTAGTAGAGGTGGCATAGGCCAGCGCTATATTGTGCGCTCGGGGCACCTTGAGGTGCTTCAGTAGGATAGCATACTTGTACGGTTCATCAGCTACATCGGACATCATTGTCTCTAAGCACATTCGTAGCTCCGTGTACTGTGCTCTGTTCTCGTGGGTGAAGTCCGGAAACGTCGGTGTGCCAATGTATGATGCCATGGATGGCTGGCACATCGGTGAGCGTTGGAAGAGAGGCCTCCTAGGCGAGTCTCCTCTTACGCCTCTTGGTGGGCTGGTACCTGCTGGGTACCATGGCCCGCGTATCCAGGTGCTGTTCCTCGGGGCTGGTCGTGCGTCAAGCTCACCCGTGAATTGAGTCGGGGGTCTGTAGCGCAGAGCCGCGGGGGTAGAGCCTGGGCTGTACTGGACCTCCTGGTCCTGTGGAGTACTGTGCTGCTGTCGTGCTTGACTCTCCTCCTCTCCCTCTTCTTCTTCCTCTGGCAGGTCCTCTAGATCCTGTAGTCGTCTATTTAGCCTCTCCGCGGTGTAGACCGTTTCTTCCTTGTAGCTGGGTCTCACTTGGACCGGTCGGGGAAGGGGTTCGGAGGGGGGTATAGGCTCTCTCTGGTGGTCGGGCTCAGGGTCGCTTGATCGGGTAGGGGAGGGTGCCCTTGACCCTTGTCTTGACGAGGCCCTGGAACCCCGTGCGGAGGGAGGGGGTGTTGCCCTGGTGATCAGCTGCTCCATTATCTGCGCTTGTAATCGGTCGCGCTCGGCTTCGCGCTTGGTGAGAGCGAGGTCGCGCTCTGCTTCTCTTTGGGCACCGGCAGCGGCGCGCTGGGCTTCGGCGGCGGCGCGCTGGGCTTCGGCCCGGTCCCTTCCCATATTCTCTTCCGTCTGAAGGCGTCTAATCTCTAGACGTATACGATCTTCGTCGCTCCGTTGCTGCGCCTGAAGGCGTTCTCTTTCCATGGAAGAATGTTCGCGCTCACTAAGCGTCTGTGCTTGGAGTCGATCGCGCTCTGTTGAGGCTGCTAGGCTGGCGAGGAATGCCTGTGCCAGCATCTTGTCCGCCTCGCTGGGGGAAGACGCTGGTTGAGGTGATCCGCTCCTGGCAGTACTCGTTGGAGATCTGTTCTCCTGTGGCGAGTCCTGGAGATCCATCTCCGGGGTGCTCTCCTCTTCTTGTAGCGGGTAGAGTTCCATCCCTGGAGGGCTGTCTTTATCCTGGAGCTCTCCGGGGACTACTTCTTCGGTCTTGGCGGGGGGTAAAGTCATGTCGGGTCCCTCCTGGTCCCTACCGTGAGCTTGGTCAGTTACGTTAGAACCCACTAGGGCCTCTATTGGCGGGGTAGCCTGGTCGATAGGGTCGGACATAATTTTACTATCTACTTTTTCCGCGTTTACCATCTGTAGAAAGCTAGGTAGTATATTGGCAACGTAATCCTCTAAGTACTGAGGTGTCTGCCGTCTACGCTGCGGGCGATCTACTTTAGGAGAACCGTTTTGTGGAGTGTTCATCATAGGCCATGTCAATATTAATACCACTATATTAATATTACACTAGTTACCCTCCGGCTCGAAGGACCAATTGTAACTGAGGGGTACAATTCCCTGACTGTATTGATAAGTATGGTATCATTAAACCACTACCGCTTTATGTACTTTAATTACTGGCCATACAGTACATGATATATAAATATGATGAACACTTCCCACATTGAATCGGTTCCACACAAAGGTATAATCAAGTATTTATTGCAGCAAAAGGTACATAATATACTCCTCTATTATACTTTGGATGCGCTTATAAGGCAAAGGAATATGCGTAGGCAAATCAATAATGAATGTCCATTCTCTGGTTACGCAGGAGGTAATTATACAACCTGAATCTTAGGGAATTATATCTATGGTACACTAGTAATATATAGCGGGAGATACTGGAAGGGTCCCCCCGGTTGTAAGCCAGCAGGGGTAGAGGATCTGTCGGTAGTAGAGAGTCTGGTCAACGATGACTAAGGAGACTCCAAGTACAGGAGACGGTGCAATAGTCTCTTGATCCACAGACGAATACAGCTGTTCTCCGTAGACTGTAGCTCCACAGTGAAGAAAGCTAGCCGGCCTCAGGCTCTCTGAGGCGCAGACTTGACGTGGCTCCTCACAGGGTAAATCCCACACGTGTAGGCGTCGGCGATTCTCCGCTCCATAAATCACAGGACCAAAACAAATATAATCCAGCCGCAAAGGGCTATGTAGTAGTCGGGTAGATTAATCCAGTGTACATGTCCACACGGTTCTCGTCTAGGTCTCCTCGGGTGAAAGCGCCATGAAAGCAGCCCAGCCTGGATAAGCACTCTAGCTGATACGAGGAAGCGTTGGTGATGCGGGTCACTGTAGAACTTTAGCCGCACGATACACTATACACAAATAGACTATTACTGACTTAATAGAAATATGTTGCACTCGACGGTATAGCGCCAAACTCTGACAATTCAGTTATTAATTCGCACGCGGTCTCAATGCTCTATTTGGGGCCAAACAGGCCATACTTCACCGCACGGAGTATCGTGGGTGAGGCTTCAACTTATTGGGTAACTCTTGACTTCTGACTAAGTGCTTCTGTATTCACCTGCGCCATATTTATATGCACGGCGAACAATCTAGTGCCAACCTCATTTCTGTCTCGTGGGCAAGGCCGGGCATGTACAGACATGTCTTGTCGGTGGCCTTGAACCTGACTCCGGAGGCATGGCTCTGGCGCCTGTGGACCGCTGTCCAATAGGAGAATGAAATATTATGGTCTGGTCTAAAGGGATATTCCGTGTATATGTACAAGGAATATACAAGGGATATCAAACGATATACAAATACTATGCAATATATATCAATCAATAAATATATATATTCGGTTTAATCTGATCCTTTGTAACATTCTGTGTTCGTCACACACACAGACAGAATAATCCAGAGGGGTTTGGTTCCAACTCACCCAAGCGCAAACGCGTAAAGCGGGTAAACGAGGCGCAGCTCCAAACGGGGAACAAGGTTCTTATCAGCGGATCTCCACAGAAAGTCCTGGAGGGAAAGAAGACGAGGCACAGCAACGGGGAAAAAGCAGGCAAAAGCAGTTGTATTCCAAAACGACCCGACATCGATTGAAGGGAAGTCCCAGTATAAAAAGCCTCTGGGGCGCTAATCAAAAACTATGACAGGTGCGCGCTGGAATTTATACTTGCTCCAAAAGCGTGTGGCGGGGAATGCACCAATCAACACAGCACCTTAAAGGAGCGGAGCGTGTGGCGGGGAATGCATCAATCAACACAGTACCTTAAAGGAGCGGAGCGTGTGGCGGGGAATGAACCAATCCTCACAGATTGCATTTAGGCATAAAGCTATTTCAGCCTGTGTCAGGCCTTGATTGAAGAGATATGTGACGCGGTGATCAATATCCTCCTGCTTAGCCCCTTTCGTGACTGTGATGCACTGAGTGCATCATAGTCACGAATGGGGCTACCTGCTCCTCTGACATTGCAACACTGAATGATGTTTCCTGCAGTGATTTAATATATACTGTAGACTATCGTTTCGTTTTCTCGAGATCTCGAGAAAATTATCGTGTTATCACGAGAAAACTAATTAAATTAACTCATTATCACGGGAAAACGGAGCAAATAAAATGTATGAATGTATGGCCTCTTAGGGCTTCCGTAGTTTAGGGTACAAAATACAAATAGAAAAAAATACTTGAATGTTGTGTCAACAAAGAAGATATCCAGTCCATGATATCCAGTGCATATGAAAACATATAGTTTGAACCTTAACAATAAATAAATCACAAAAACCAATATGAACCTATCTATTAACCTATTAACCTAACCGATCTCGTCCAATGCACTACATTTTAGTAAAAGGGAAAATAGAGATGTGATATATGTTTTTTTTTCAGCGTTTTTTGCTTTTTCTGTCCTGAAATTTTATCAAGATGTGTTTGAATCTTAAAAATAACAATTGTACTGAATTCCTTGGGTCAAACTTGTTTGGGGAAATGTTTTAATTTGTCTCTATATGTTGTTAACTTCAAAAGTTATGCTGTTTTCTTTTTCTTCTTTTTCAGGTTTTGGTTCAGGATAGGTGTAATAAAGGGTTAAAAATAGGGATGCTCGATATTGGCTTTTTTACCGATACCGATATACCGATATTGTCCAACTCTTAATTTCCGATACCGATATCAACCGATACCGATATATGCAGGTTTCCCCCCCCCCCAAAAAACTGAATAATTTCAGGTAATTAACATTACATATCTCTTGTTGTGGAATTAACACAACATTATGCATACTTTTTACAATAAATTAAATCAGAATTTGTTCTTACTTTCTTGCCTTGGTAAATAAAGGTTATAGAAATGTAAAAAAAATATATATTTTTGTTTCTTTTTTTTTTAAACCGATACCGATATTTGTCAATATCACATTTTAATGCCAATATCGGCCGATAATATCGGACAATCCCTAGTTAAAAATAAACCCCATGGGACATTATTCCAACCTGTTACCTGTCAGAATCTTAAAATAGACACTTCAAGGATTAATAAAAAACAGGTGGTGAAAAAAAATCCACCCTGTGCAGGTGGACCTATGTTTCCATATACTGTAGTGGCTGTTCTGTATAGTTTAATAGGAGCCTAATACTGCTCTTCTAATTTAAGGCTCACAATGACCTGTAACAATGAAATAGTATAGGCATATTATACATTTCCTGAATCCTTATGGTCCTGAGAGTGTTGTAGATTTTGTATGTTGTCTCCCTGTTGCTCCTAGATGACACAAGGCTAAAAGATAGTATATCATTTAGGCGAAAATCGTGTAAAAATGTGTGTTGTTGACTGTTCAAAGAGCTCCAGTGACCTCTATATTGGTCAGAAAGATTCACATCTTAGCTTGAATGAAAGATGACATAGTCAACACAAATATTCAATGTCCCCGATGACATCACTGGTAGCCATATTCAAACTAATTTACTCTCAATGACTGTCAAACTAAATTAATGTGTGCAAAACGGTTTAGACTTTCTGAATGTGTGTGAGATTATGTGCAAAATAATTTTTTTTTATGAAGTAGCCCTTTAAGAGGAGGGACCCCCCCATCACCATTGGTTACTTTGCAGCACTGTTTTTGAGCAATTTTCAGAGGTGCCTACTGTATGTTAAAATGATCTGTACCACATTGTGTCCACAGGAAAGTGTAATAGTGAACATTTATTTTACTCATCATGCACACAAGTGAGTTGCATATAATCCAGTTTGTGTTGTTGGGAGGTTGTGTATATGTTAGGGGTGAGCTGCATAGCAATTCTTGCACCCCTCTTGATTATGGTATAATTAGTGATGATATTAATTATATTGTACTTTGGTAGAACATTTTCACTTTTTAGCATGTTCCCAAATTAGTTAAGGAGCAGTCAACCAACAATGTTGCTGAAGGTGCTTTCCTTAAAAAATAAGATATAGATATAAAACATGTAATAATAATCCAGAAATGGCTACGTTGATATGGCCCTGATCATTCTTTTGTATTCTGACATTCTTTTCTTTAAGTAATTCTGTCTGTTGGTGAGTATAATCAATAATGAAACTGTTGAGATGGTGGAGAGGCTTCAAACATCTCAGACTCACCCTGGACAATAACAGAGCTTTGAGCAACACTTCACTGAAATCCACAAACGCTGACAACAAAGACACTCCGCCCTCCGCAAACATAAAGCACCTTTTTTTTTTTTTTTTTTTTTAAACAAACACATAAACAAACATGACAACATAAAATTAGATATACAAGCATTAATTAAGAGTGCACATCCAATGAAATCACCATTTAAATAAATGTCTTATTCAAGATAATACACCTAATACCTGCTATCTAATACCCTACACACATATGCTCTCGCTTTATCTGATACCAGATAAAACCAATCTCTTTAGCTGTATAGGTACTGCACACTCAAAAACATCATTCAACAGTAATACAGAGGGGTGTACAGGTATATTCAGAGTTAAGAGATTTGATAATTGCTGGGTCACTTCTTTCCAGAATATCTTAACTGGTGGGCAGTCCCAGTACATGTGCATAAATGTACCCTTGTCCCCATTTGTACATAAGGAGCATTTGGAGTCTTGTTTAAGACCCATTCTGTTCAGTCTTATAGGAGTCAAGTATGTCCTATGAATATAGTTAAGATTGATTTGTTGATGGTCCGGGTTCCGTGATGCAACATTTGCCCAGGCTTCTTGCCAATCAAAATCTATTTCCAGGTCTGGTATATCCCTCCTCCAGACTGAGTCTAGGTGGAGGATTTCATACGAGGACGTTAGTAATTGATGATAAAAATCTGATACAAAACCTCTCGATGTCTCTCTTTCATAGAAGAATTTGTGGTATCTGTGGTGTACAATTGGTATCCTTAATGGGACACCGTGAGCCTTCAAACATAACAATAACTGTGCGTAAAAATAATATGTGGAACCAGTGAGATTACATTTTTTTTGTATTTCCTCATAACTACAAAAACCCTGTTTGTTGAAAACATCTCCTAATGTGTGTATGCCCTGCTTTTCCCATCTAGGGAATCTTATAGGTCATTTTCCAATCAGGAGTGCATTGTTATTGAATAAGGGAGTATGATTATGCCATTTATGTGGGTTAGAATATTTTTTTTGTGTTTCACGCCATATCCGGATCGCATGAGTAATAATGGTGCCAAATTTCAGTTCGCATTGCTTAATTGATAATTTGGTGTATACTATGTCCTGCAGTCTATGTGGTACTACTATATTTACTTCTAAATTTATCCAGGATACTGATGCTTGGGGATCAAACCAGGTTGTCAGTGGTCTTAAAGTGTATGCCTTAAAATAGTGGAAAAAATCTGGAAATGCCATACCTCCGTCGGCTTTGTTTCTCTGTGCGGTGGATCTTTTTATACGTGGTGGTTTGTTATTCCAAATAAATTTGTATGCGGAAGAGTGTAATATTTTCCAGTAACCATCTGGAGGGGGTAACGGTAGCATTGAGCTGATGAAGTTGATTCTAGGTAGGACATCCATCTTAACTATTGATACCCGTGCCTGTACTGAGTTTTTAAGTTTTGACCACCTGTCAAAGTCGTATTTGATTTTATTTTGGATTTTTATGTAATTGTGCTTCACCGTTTGGCTTATGGTAGGGAATACTTCAACACCCAAACATCTAAAGTGTTTAACCATTGTTATCTCTTCTGGAAGGAGTATATTTTTTTTTGCAGGGGGTGTTAAGTGGAAGGAAAGCCGACTTCGGCCAATTTATCTTAAATCCCGATAGATCGCCAAAGTCATCAATCAACTTGAGAAGATGAGGCATTGCGGTGTTGGGGTTTTGCATGAACAGTATTACGTCGTCCGCATATAAACTAATTTTATGTTGTGTGCCCTTGATTACGATTGGTTCTATGGATTGGGATTGTCTTATATATTGTGCTAAAGGCTCTAATGATAAATCGAATAGTCCGGGACTAAGAGGGCAACCCTGTCTAGAAGAGCGTGATACCGGAAAGATTTCGGAGGTGATTATACCTGTTGTAATCATGGCCGATGGGTCTTTGTATAATACTTTAATCATATCAATTAATCCTTTTCCTAACCCCATCCTTTCTAATACTGCCCATAGATATGACCATTCCAACCTATCAAAAGCTTTCATTGCATCCAGGGACAGCATCGCCTTAGGTGTGGTGTCATCCTTGCTGGCATCTAGTACGTGTAGTAATCGTCTTATGTTATCAGTGATCAAGCGGCCTCTTATGAAGCCAGTTTGATCCGGATGAACTAAAGACGTCATATGCTTTTGAAGTCTGATGGCTAATACCTTAGAGCAGGGGTTCCCAACCTTTTTTCCCCCAGGGACCCCCAAACATCTCTGATGAAATTCCTGGACCCCCCTCCTAATAAAATACCATAAAATACTTTTTTTTTGTCATTTTAATACTTTTTTTTGTCATATTAATAACAAACTGCTTATACACAGGCATATGCATCATAATTAGACCCACTATGCTTCTTTGACTTGTGCCTTCAATCAACAAAATCTCATCTTGCACCATATGTATTTCAAAATGTTGGCCAATATTCAAATCCTGTATTCATCCTCTCAAATCAGGCCCTAATGGTGAACGGTTTGCATTTATGTTGAATAGAATAGAATAGAATAGAATAGAATAGAATAGAATAGAATAGAATAGAATAGAATAGAAATACTTTTATTATCCCGTGGGAAATTAGACACTACAAATCGCTCAACATTTAAACATTTAGACAGGACAGGTCACAAATTAGAATAATAACACAAATCAAATCAAGTTGCCTAGGATAAGAGTAGAGTGAAATAAAATAGGATAAAATGAAATGAAATAATATATACAGAAATAAATACAGTAATAATATACTGAGCATACTGAGCATGGGGTAAACAATTTGGTCAATATAATTATAATTTAAATCTAAATCTAACTAAATGAAATATGAAATATATATTCCAGTATTCAGTGTAACTAGGTGCAGTATGCTTTAGGTAGTGTATTGTCCTCCTTGGGTTCAATGTCTGGCAGCCGTCGCTGCCCCCTGTTGTGGAGCCTGGAGGCCGCTAGTCGCGTCCTCCTGCCACTATTGAGCTGCCGCTCTGTGCTCAGTGATGCAGTGAGGCACAGTGATGTATTATATAGTCTGATGGCTGTTGGAATGAAGGACTTCCTGTGCCGTTCAGTGCTGCATTTGGGTAGTGTGAGCCTAGCACTGAACATGCTCCTCCTGTCAGCCAAGTCTGTGTATAGTGGATGGGTGGGGTTTTCCCTGATGGCCTGGAGCTTAGCGAGGCTCCTCCTCTCCGCCACCCTCGCTAGAGAGTCCAGCTCAACCCCAACCACGCTGCTGGCCTTCCTGACCAGCTTATCCAGCCTGGTTGTGTCCACTGCTCTCAGTCCGCTGCCCCAGCAGGTCACAGCGTACAAGAAGGCGCCCGCCACTACCGACTCATAAAACATCCTCAACATCCTTGTACAGACATTGAAGGATCTCAGCCTTCTGAGGAAGTAGAGTTGGCTCTGGCCCTTCTTGTATAGTGCTTCTGCATGTTTTGAC
This sequence comes from Notolepis coatsorum, assembly GCF_963971535.1. Lineage (NCBI taxonomy): Eukaryota > Metazoa > Chordata > Actinopteri > Aulopiformes > Paralepididae > Notolepis > Notolepis coatsorum. Next base: position 107,611,162 of record NC_140177.1, on the reverse strand, counting down.
CCGTTCAGTTTGTTGTCGATGTGCACACCGAGGTATTTGTACACCTCAACCATGTCCACATCAACTCCCCTGATGGAAACGGGGGTCACGGGTGCACTCCTCCTCCTCCCCAGCTCCACCACCAGTTCCTTGGTCTTCGCCACATTTAGCTGCAGGTGGTTTTTGTCGCACCATGTGACAAAGTCCACTACCAGTTCCCGTTATTCTCTCTCGTCACCGTCCTTTATACATCCCACTATCGCAGAGTCATCGGAAAACTTCTGAAGGTGGCAGGACTCTGACCGATAGTGGAAGTGGAATGAAGTAAGAATCCACTGCAGTAAAAATATCCTCACCTCGAGTGGTGGTAGTAAGGTTGACTGACATGAGAATGTCCTGCTTTAGATCCTCATTTTCGATATACTGCACATAAACGATGAGCACAGCCTCGTCTGCGACAGTTGTAGTTTCATCAAGTTGTATGGCAAATGGACCCTTTCTAAGCTTTTCTGACAGCTGCTGCTCGCAATCACTTGACATCTTATCAATTCGGTCTTTCACTACATTGTTCGAGAGTGGTACTGATTTTAGTTTATCCGCCACCTGTGGGCCGCACAGTTTCTAAACCATTTAGATGCAGGCTGGTTTGATGAGCTGCTCGCCAATATTGTGCGGTTTCTTTGCTTTTGCAATTAAAAGCGAACACTCAAAGGAGGCTTCGGTAGCCTTCTGTAAATCACTGCCACCCCTGCTCCACGCTACTCTAACATCAACGGGCTTGTTCGCCTTGAGAGACTGTTCTTTCCTCCGAAAAAAGTCTGGATCCTTCCCAACGGTTTCTGGGTGCTTAGACGCCTGATGTCTCTTCAGCTTGCTGGGCTTCAGGCTCGAGTTTGCCAACTTTTCTCCACAAATCACACACTCAGGTCGTTTGTCTGGTCCCTCAGTGAAGCCCATGGTGATGTAATTTTCGCGATTGCTGTAGGTCCTAACTTTTTTTGCAGATGAGCTGCCATCATCTCCTTTTCGTTTGTCACACATTTTCGCCTCTGGCGGCTGACTGCAGACGAACCGAGAAAGTTAACTAGCGTGCTAGGCTAGCTACGGAAAGTGATACAGTCAACTGATTCGCGTTTTAGCGGCTACCCGGTAGCCTACTGTTAACGTTCAGAAATCATGTCTAGATGTTTATTTATTTATCTTTATTTTGTATTGTAGTGGAGAGACTATTCATGCTTCTGATGATAAAAATATGCTAATTAAATAGTTATCTGAAAAAAAAAAAAAAAACTCAAATCATCTGTGGTCTGGCGGACCCCCTGCGCCCCCTGGCGGACCCCCAGGGGGTCCGCGGACCCCAGGTTGGGAATCACTGCCTTAGAGTACAGTTTGATATCGGTTCAGAGGAGGCTTAAGGGTCTATAACTACCGCACTCGGTGGGGTCTTTGTCTTTTTTAAGGAGGACTGTTATGAGTGCAATATTGTCGTTCTTATGGAAGTTCCCCTCCTTGACTGCGTATAAAATCATATTAAGTAATAGGGGTCCAATTATGTCCCAACATGAGAGGTACATTTCTGGTGGGATACCGTCTCTTCCAGGAGCCCTACCACTTTGCATTTCGGATATGGCCTTCCTGAGTTCCTCTAGTGTGATAGGTGTTTCTAACTGTTTAGCGTCATCCTCTGAAAGTTTGGGGAGGTTAATTTGATTAAGATATGTGTCCATTTTGTTTTGATCGAAGGTCGTTTCTGATTTATACAAGTTGGAGTAGAACTCTTTGAATGTCGCGTTTATTTTTTTAGGGTCTGTAACAAGTCCTTGTTGTGCTTTAATGGTAGTTATATCTGCACATTTTGCGTTAACTCTTAATCGCATAGCTAGTAGGTGACTTGGTTTAGAACCTTGAGAGTAATGCTGTTGTCTTGTGCTACGTATTTGTACTTCAGATTGTTGTTTATAAATGGCGTTAATCTCTTTTTTTAGTACATTAACTTGAGTTTCCAGTCGAACCGAGTCGTTGTATTGTAAAGAAGTAAATAACGTAGAGTAAAGCGTTTCCAGTTCCGCCAGTTTTGAGCATCGATTCTTGCGTATTTTGGAGGAAAAGCTATCGGTGAAATCCTTGATCATTCCCTTTACCGACATCCATAGCATTCTGGGGTCCTGCACCGAATTCGCATTCTCCAGTAGGAATACTGAGAGAGCTTCTTTGAGTTGTGTAATGAATTCCTTGTTATTAAGCAGCATCGAGTTAAATCGCCATCTTGGGGCTCGGGATGACAGTATACCAAATTATCCTTTTAGGAGTAAATAACAGTGATCTGATAATGCATTGGGTACCATTTCCACATCATAGTTATCAAATATTCTCGGGATGCAAAAACATAATCTATTCTGGATAGTGTGTTATGTCTTGCAGATCGACAAGAGTACTTCCGGGTTGTGGGGTTGAGTGATCGCCATAGATCATTTACACCTGTATTCTTCGACCAATCCTTTAACGCATTAGATGAATTTTTCTGTTCGTTGGAAAAGGAGGGATAAGATTTATCCATCCCTGGATCCCAAATGGCATTAAAATCTGCACCAATTATAAATGAGTATTCGGGAAGGTCTAACATTGTTCTGGTAAGTGTAGTGAAGAAATTAGCTTCGTACAAATTTGGGGCGTATACCGCTACCAACGATATTTTCCTGTTCTTGTGTACAATCTTAGCTATAGTTATCCGACCATCTGCATCAGACCATACTCCCTTCAATTCAATATTCAACTTCCGTTTAATGACTATGGCAACTCCACGGGTTCTCGTTCCAAAGGAAGAGTGACTAATGTTATGGTATATGTTGTCCGCTAACGTAGCTATATCCTCCCCTAAAATGTGCGTTTCGCTTAGCAGAGCCACGTCAACCTGTTTGTTTTTCATCAGTGTGAGCACGCTTTTGCGTTTGTGTTGATTATTTATTCCCCCAGTATTCCAGAACATTATATTCAAACTAGCCATAATCTATACATGTTGTTGTGTAGTTGTTGGTAATGCTTCTGGAGTGCGAATCTACAATAGATATACATCCAACTATTGAGGTCCCGTTGAGAGCCGAGCTTAAAAACATACATATATACAAATAATAATCCCCTAAGTCCCCCTCCCTCCGAGAGTCGTAGAGGACTGTGTTCCATAGACACATCCTACGTGTATGACTCGGGTTGCCCAAAATGAGCTTTCTAACCCTAATCTTCCTATGCTAATTGCCATAGGATCTAAAACTTTCATTCTAATTTAATAGAATGTCACTTTTGGTCTTGCGCCTTCCCATTAATGTAATAAAAATAGTGTGAAAAATGAAAAATATACCTCCATTGATATATACATAAAGCACCTTCTGTTTCCCCACCTGCTGTTGTTGTTCTACTATAATTCAGCTCATTCTCCTCTACTGTTCCCCCTGTTTCTTCACCATGTTAACTGCCTGAATTGATGAAAAAAAGTCTTCTTCCACTTGAAGCACATTGATTGATTGAAAACCTTTTATTTATCCCAAAGGGGAGATTCAGGTGTCCATCACATCACAGCATCAACAGCCATTTAAAACAATTAACACTTAACATACAATTAGGGATGTCCGATATTATCGGCCTACCGATATTATCGGCCGATATTGGCATTAAAATGTGATATCGGAAATTATCGGTATCGGTTTAAAAAAAAATTATTTTTATTTTTTTACATTTATTTAACCTATATTTACCCAGGCAAGCAAGTAAGAACAAATTCTGATTTTATTTATTGTCAAAAGTATGCATAATGTTGTGTTAATTCCACAACAAGAGATATGTAATGTTAATTACCTGAAATTATTACGTTTTTTGGGGGGGGGAAACCCTGCATATATCGGTATCGGTTGATATCGGTATCAGAAATTAAGAGTTGGACAATATCGGTATATCGGTATCGGTAAAAAAGCCAATATCGAACATCCCTACATACAATTAATTATACGTGTTTAAAAACAAAGACGGACAAGAAAGAGCTAAAAAATTGCTAAAATAGAGTTCTAACCTCATATGAGTATTTATTCGAGCCTCATATACAGTACTGTAATGTTATATTGCGCAATACATTTCCTAGTTATCTGGAGAAACGACAAATCTTACAGAAGAATGTTATACATATCATGGTCCCAGGCTCATGTTACTGAGTGTAATATCTTCCACAATGCTTGTATAATGTAGTGTAACGACCATGGATGCCTAGACTCGCTATTCCTTGGCTAACGGGTCGGACCCTTAGCACAGCCATGGACTGGGTGGGGATGGGCGGGCAGGCCTCTCGGCGAGGGGACAGAGCTTGTCGAAGGAGGTTGAGAGGGCTGAGAGGAGTTACCGTGGTGTTAATTATGCTGGAGTCATGGGAGAATATGAGATCCATGCAGGGTGCTGCCTGCTATGTGAGTGGGAAGCATGACAGTGGGAGTCAGATCAAAGGATTGTAGGAGAGAGACCACTGTGTCTGACTGAGACGAGTCAGGAAGGTTGAAGGAAGGAAGGGGGTGCCATCTTCTGGAAAAGAGCTTAGAAGCATGTCCAGCTCGTCTGGGAAGTGTTTGAGGGGACCTGGAGGGCGATAGAGAGTAACAATGGTGAGATTGAATAGGCTAGAGACAGATACTACATAATAGTTCAAGTTCAAGTTCAAGTTCACTGGGGGATGGGATGGCCGCATGCCAGTCCTATCTCCATTCGGCTCCAGACTTGACCTTCGGTTCTACCCTCCTCAGCGGAGTTGTTTTGGCTGAGACGAGGGGGGGGGGGGGGGCAGCAGGCAGCAGTAGAAATGCTTCCAAGATGCCCCGATTTGACTTTAAACATGTTTTATCACGGTCTGAATCTCCTGCGTGATACCCAGCATGACTTTTGATCTCAGTTGTTCATCCACTTAAAACGCAGCAAGTCTCTTAAGCAGTTCAATGTGGGAGACTTCAATCCTGGCTAATGCCAGAGCCAAAGGATTTACGTCCTTCCGAATTCTTTTTAAACAAAACCAGTCCCAGATGACAATCGCTCCCAAACCGATCAGTATGAATGCGAAGATCCAGATATCCTCCACATCTTCAATCTCAAGAGGAGAAAGACATACAGCATTCCATTTTCCCCAACTGTCAATAGAAAATCCAGATTGGAATGTTCCAAGCGGGCAGATCGGATCAGCCGTATTCTGCTTTCTTGAAGAAAATATACGATCAATAGCAGAAAATGACCAGCTTATTAGATCCATATCGAGTAGGTTTGAGTAGGGAGTTGTTCCTCTGAAAAAAGACGGCAAGACAGGCTTCAGGGAGGCAGTTTGAGGCAGGGGTAGGAACGGCCTTGAGACCTAGGGAGAGGGAAAGAAAATGCAACTTGTCTCTGCGAGAGGTGGGAAGGAAGAGAGAGAGGAGAGTGACAGAGCTGGAGGTGAATTTGTAGATCATGACAGTAAATATATATTTACTAACATGTCTTCTAGATTATAAAAATATGTATTATTGTTACGTTGTCATTGACATTCTTTAAGCTCGATGTCGAGTCAATGCAACACAACAAAGGAGACGGCAGTCAAAGTAGTTTTATAATAAATATTTAATGAAATAATTACCGTGAATGAAATGAAGAATAAACTAAAGTAACGACAGACAAGAACACATACTACACAGACAGGATCAGCATCAGACACAGGGGAAGACAGAACACTTATACATGAGGGAATGATGAGACGAGACACACCTGGGTTGATTACAAATGGGTACACCTGGAAGGGAAAACGATAAGGACTACAAAACCAGGACAGGGAACTACAGCTAGACATAACACATCACACTGGGAACGCCTGATCAAGGCACACACAGACCCCACACGTAACAATTATAGAGTAACATTTACAACTTAAGACTAACCTAAAACCCTACTACTAAATGGTCCTAAGACATTTATTCCTTCAGTCTAAACGTTGATTAAATAAGTAAGAAACAATAAATAGAGACATATGGCAAGTGGAAATAAGAGTACAAATTTAATAAATTTCAGATTTGAGTGACTAGTTTAGAAGTCCCTAGCCGTTCAGGGTATTCAAGCCCCACCGTCATAGACAACGATCTCTCTTCTCTCCTTCCTTTCTAAATAACTTGAACGTGCTGTATCCAACCAATTCACTGATTATCTCTTGCAGAATGACCTCCTAGACCCTAATCAGTCAGGCTTCAGGGCTGGTCACTCCACAGAGACGGCCCTCATATCACTCATAGAGGCTCTTCACTTAGCAAGAGCGAAGGGCCTCTCCTCTGTCTTGATTCTCCTGGACCTGTCGGCAGCCTTCGACACAGTCAACCATCAGATCCTGGAATGGGAGTGGTAGGCTCTGCACTGGCATGGCTGTCATCCTACCTTGACGACCACTCCTACCAAGTATCATGGAGAGGGACCCTGTTGCCCCCCCCCCCCCTTCAGACGGGTGTCCCCCAGGGCTCAGTCCTTGGACTCTTCTCCTCCTTTCCTCCCTCAGATATCCATATCTCTGAGCGGATCTCGGCTTGTCTGCCCGACATCTCCGCCTGGATGACGACCAACTACCTCAAACTGAAACTAAGCAAAACAGAATTGCTTCACCTGCTGGCCAAATCCTCCCCGCTGATGACCTTTCCATCACAGTGAAGAATGTAGCCGTAGCCTCGTCCCCGACCACCAAGAACCTTGGTGTAGTTCTTGACGACCGGCTGAACTGCTCCGCTCACGTCACCGCAACAACCAGAACCTGCAGATTCCTCCAGAGCAACGTCAGAAGGATCCGCCCCCAAAAGAAGCCACTCAACTCCTCGTCTTCTGTCTTCTACTATCATGCTCTCTCCTAATATACTAACATGGCTCTACTACTATGCACTCAACACTGCAGTTTCAACACTTTGAAGAACATTGTTACTCATCTGAATGAATTGTACCCTTCCTGCTGACTTGTCGTACAGAACTTGTAGGTCACTTTGGATAAAAGTGTCAGCTAAATGACAAAATGTAAATGTGAATGTAAATATTTGAAATACTATCTGTTTAGAGTCTGGGCCCCAGTTCTATTGCTACAGATAGCTTATCAGGGTGTCCCATTTCACATATCTCTATTACGTTTTATATCTATTGTACTTTTAATTGATTTGTGATTCAAATGAACTGAACTGAACTGCCTCCAACAACAGGAACGCCGCCTCAACGACTACCGCCCTGTAGCTCTCACCTCCATAGCCATGAAGTGCTTTGAGAAGCTAGTGAAGGGCTACATCTGTTCCTCCCTCCCCATCAACCTGGACCCCCTGCAATTTGCATACCGCCCTAACAGGTCCACGGAGGACGCCATAGCCCATGTGCTGCACACAGCAGCATCACACCTGGAAAAGAGGCAGGGGAACTATGTGAGAATGCTGTTCATCGACTACAGCTCAGCATTCAATACCATAGTCCCCTCCAAACTCATAGCCAAGCTCAGGGACCTGGGCTTGAACTATGACCTCTGCCAGTGGGTCTTGGACTTCCTGACGGGCAGACCCCAGGTGGTAAGAGCAGGCAACTGCACCTCCTCATCCATCACGCTCAACATAGGGGCCCCCCAGGGCTGTGTTCTGAGCCCCCTCCTCTACTCCCTGTACACACATGACTGCGTGGCACAGCGGAACAACAACACAATCATCAAATTTGCTGATGACACAGTAGTGGTGGGCCTGATCTCTGCCAACGACGAGAGGGCCTACCTGGAAGAGGTAGAGAATCTGTCACAGTGGTGTCAGGAGAACTGCCTCTCCCTGAACGTCAGCAAAACAAAAGAGATGATTGTAGACTTCAGGAGGTCGGGGGCAAGGACTACAGCATCGACGGGGCACCGGTTGAGAGAGTGAACAGTTTCAAGTACCTCGGAGCCCACATATCCGAGGACTTGACATGGACCACACACATTGACAGTGTTGTGAAGAAGGCACGACAACGCCTCTACTTCCTCAGGCGCCTAAGGAAGTTCCAAGTCAGTCAGAAGATCCTTAAGAACTTCTACTCATGTACAATAGAGAGCATCCTGACTGGCAACATCACCTCCTGGTTTGGGAATAGCACTGCACAAGACCGTAGCAGACTACAAAGAGTGACACGTTCAGCCGAACGCACAATTGGAGGGGGGCTTCCCACCCTCCAGAACATTTACAACAAGCGGTGCAGGGGTAAGGCTAAGAGAATCATCAAGGACTCCAGCCACCCAAACAACTGCCTCTTTGAACTGCTGCGGTCAGGCAAGCGATACCGGAGTCTTAAGGCGAGCACAGAAAGACTCAGAAGAAGCTTCTATCCCCAGGCCATCAGGCTGCTCAACGAACAATAAACACTATGCCAAAACCATCAAATGCACACAGCACACACACCCACACGCACACACTCACTTAAACAAACAACACACTGCAGCACCCACTCTCCACACTTTAGATCACCTAAACACACTTTACCTTTGCTGCTGCTGCCCCCTCCCTCTGGAATGCCCTCCCCAGCCATATCCGTGATGCAAACACCCTGACATCTTTTAAATCAGCCCTCAAAACTCACCTTTTTCAATCTTGCTTTTGACCTCTAATTCTGTCGGTTTTATTTTATTTTATTTTGTCATGTATTATTTTGTTCTGTTTTGTTCTGTTTTTTGTTTTGCCATAGTTTGTCTCTCCTGCCCATGTAAGGCGACGTTGAGCACCTGGAAAAGCGCTATATAAAATAGATGTATTATTATTATTATTATTATTATTATTATTATTATTATTATTATTATTATTATTATTATTATTATTATTATTATTATTATTATTATTATTATTATTATTATTATTATTATTATTATTATTATTATTATTATTATTATTATTATTATTATTATTATTATTATTATTATTATTATTATTATTATTATTATTATTATTATTATTATTATTATTATTATTATATTTATTGATAAAGGATTTGCACTACAACTCGTATACCTTACTGTAAATTGTACCTAAATTGTACCTCATCCCATTTCTGCTTTGCACTATATAGTATTGTATACTAGTACATTGCATAGTATATTGTATATTGTATGGTAACTCAGTTACTTCTATTCTGCATCGAACATTGTACATATGTCTATACTGAACACTGTGACCTCTATTTTTACTTCTATTTTACATGCTATACTATTTTATTTCATACTTATCTTGTCTAGCACAGTCTCTGGAGTAACAGTAAGAAGCATTTTGTATAAAAGTATTCTGTACTTCTGTATGACAACTATTAAAGAAACTTGAAACTTGAACAAACTTCACACACAATGCCTCCAAAGTGATTGGACACCCCACCCCCAACCTCTCAGACCTCAACAGCAAAGCCATTACAGGCAGAGTATGCACCATAGCACGTGACCCCAGGCAACCCCTCAAGCCATTCTTCACACTGCTTCTATGTGGTGGCAGATACAGATCCCTGGCCTGGAAACAGGCACGTCACGGCAGAAGTGTTGTCCCCTCTGCCATAGCATCACTAAACAAATGACCACTCATGTGGTAATGTACAGCTGGTTCTCCTTTCTGCACTGTATGTGGATTCATATATATCTGTGTGTATATGAATGTGGATGGATAGGCCTACTATATTTGTGTGAGGCTCTGTGCAGACTGTAGCAACACGTTTCCCTTGAAGGACAATAAAGAATCTATTGATAACGAGAGTTGGGGGGGAGGGGTTAATAGTCAGCCAAAGGGACCCCTCCATTCAAGTGAGATATTAGGATTACAAGGCTACTCTGTTTATTCTGTAACACTTACCCCCATTTGACCTGCCCCATGGGGAAAACCTGTCTGAGTCACGGCGCCACTGTAATCCACCTGGATTGGAGCCCGGGGATTCTCCTTTGGCTGACCGATAGATATTTGGTTACCCATACGAGGAGACAGCTAGTTCAGATACTGGTTGGTGACACATGCAACTCTCAGATAGCTGCACCACCTACCGCTTTTGTGTGTATGTGTGTATGTGTGTGTGTGTGTGTGTGTGTGTGTGTGTGTGTGTGTGTGTGTGTGCGTGCGTGCGTGCGTGCATGCGTGTGTGTGTGTGCTTGCATGTATGGGTGTGTGTTGCTGGTGTCATTCATGCAATCAATGACTTGTGCTTCCTCTTCTTGGGTGAGAACTCTAACCGGTTCAACTGAGTCTCAACTAAACTACAACTCTGTTACGCGCGCGTATGTGTGTGTGTGTGTGTGTGTGTGTGTGTGTGTGTGTGTGTGTGTGTTTGTGTGTCTTTGTTGGGGGGTGTTTATATCTCTGTCACATACTGTTCCCATGAGCACATGCAGTAGAATTGTGCTGCTAATCCCCCCTCCTCTCCTCTCTTCTTCTCTTCTCCACACTCCCCTGCTCTCCTCTCCTCTTCTCTCTTCTTCTCTCTCAATCAAGCAATCAGATTTATTTATATAGCACATTTCACATGCACGTGTCAACCAAAGTGCTGTACAGAGGGTAGATACACATAGATACATATTGACAACAATCACACTCCGTTTTATGGGAGGGCACACAGGCAAACACATAGGAAAACAGGGCATGAGTCAGTGAACGGGAAAGGCTAGTAGGTAGAAGAGCCTCGATTTGAAGGCATCTATCGAGGGGGCGAGCCTAATGGAGGTGGGGATGCTGTTCCACAGTTCAGGGGCTGCGACAGCAAAGGCATGGCCCCCCCTGAGCTTGGGGTTAGACCTCCGGACTGTCAGGAGCCTCTGATCAGCTGACCTGAGGGACCTGGTGTTGGAATAGGGGGATAGGAGGTCTGAGATGTAGGAGGGGGGTGACCATTAAGGGCTTTAAAAACAAATAGGAGAACCTTAAAATCTATACTGTAGCGTACTGGGAGCCAATGAAGGGAGGCAAGGACAGGGGTGATGTGGTCTCTCTTGCGGGTTCCGGTCAACAGTCTGGCAGCAGCGTTTTGTACCAGTTGTAAGCGGGACAGGGAAGACTGGTTAATGCCTATATAGAGGGAGTTGCAGTAGTCTAATCTAGATTAAATGAAGGCGTGGATGACTCTCTGAAGGTCTGCAGGGGAGAGAAGGGCTTTGAGTTTGGTAATGGTGCGTAGTTGGAAAAAACATGCCTTTACCACTGAGTTCACTTGTCTGTCGAATTTAAATTGTGGATCAAAAATGACACCTAGGTTCTTGACATAAGGCTTGACCAGGGAGGACAGGTTGCCAAGGCTGTTGGTAAGGGTGGTGACAGCGTCTGGGGGACCGAAGAGGATTATTTCGCATTTGTTTTGATTTAGTTGTAGAATGTTTTGTGTCATCCAACATTTAACATCATCCAGGCAGGACATGAGACTGTTAAGTAGAGACTGGTTGTTAGGTTTCAGGGAAACGTAAAGCTGTGTGTCGTCAGCATAACAGTGAAAAGAGATGTTGTGCTTCTGAATGATTGGACCAAGGGGTAGCATGTAAAGGGAGAACAGGATCGGGCCAAGGATGGACCCTTGCGGGACCCCACAGGAGAGGTGTGAGGTTTCTGTCCTTGCTCTCTCACTCGTTCTGTTCCTTTAACCACCTCGCTCTGTTTTCATTTGTTTTTTCTGTTAATTATTTCAATTCCCTCATTCACACGCTTCTCCCCAGTGACGTCATCAGAGACGTCGCTGATTGGTTCTCTCAGGTCTGCACGCTTTTCAATCACATTCCCCAGCTGTCACTGCTTGTCAATCAATCAATCCCTTATTATTTATACCCCGTTTCTCCACTCTAAGTTTGTTGGATCGTCTTGATTTTTCTCTGGTTGCATTCTCCGTTTTGCTGCTGCTGCTGCTTTTGCTCTCTGTGCTATCTCCAGGATTTTTCCAAGAAGCCTTCCTCTTGGACACCTGTTCCCGTGGCGCGCGCTCGCTCCGCTGTTGTTCCAGCACCTTTACGCATTACGTCTGGGTGAGTTTTTATTGACTGTCTTGATCTATTCCGTTTTTCGTGTGTTACTATTACACTGAAGATTACCACCTTTTTGTCAGACAGTCACTCACCCAGCGTTCCCTTTTGTTTGTTCCCTCTGGGATAATATTTTTGGGACTTTTCTTCTCCCTCTGTGTGTTGCTCACACCGAAGATATTATTTCACATTTGGATTGTTTTTGGACTTCACAACTGTGTGTATATTACACGAAGATATTCACTTGGGACTGTGTTTGGAATTTTGCTCACTGTGTGTATTACACGAAGAGATTCACTTGGGATTTGTTTTGGAATTGTGCTCACTGTGTTTAATTACACGAAGATTAGTTCACCCTGTTCTCCTGCTCGTTCAACCTGCACTGTTGTTGACTCGTTCCCTCTCTCCCTCTCTCGGTCTCGCAACACATCGGAGATTTTGCCGAGAGAATTCTGCAGAGCGGTTCTGACGTCAACATCTGCTATTCCCAAACTACCACCACGGGAGAAGCTGCAGAGCAGCAGAACTTTTGCCCCCTGGCCTATGTACCTGTCTTGTTGACTTGCCTATCCTGTACTCTTTATATTTAGTATTCAAATAAACAAGCCCTTGTATTTGGCAAACTCTGAATTCCTACTCTCTTGTGTCGTGCGTTTGGGGTCGGTGTCAAACCATAACATTACGATCCAACCAATGACGACCCCAGCCGACACAGAGAGAGTAGTCACCTTGGGCATCGAGGGGGTGGTAAGGCGTGCCCTACGCTTCCATCGCGCTCCAGGCAATGTACCTGTTAATCGTCTCTTTGTCCCCAACTCAGTCCGGTCCCGGGTCCTCCAGTGGGGCCATACCAGCCGGTTCGCCTGCCACCCGGGCGTTCATCGCACGTTCTCCTTCCTGGCTCGTCGATTCTGGTGGCCCACCATGAGGAACGACGTCAAGGGGTTCGTACTGGCCTGCGCAGTCTGCGCCCGCAAGAGAGTCAGCACAGCAGCGGCAGTCCAGTTAGAGTCAGCCAAGGAACACGCCCTACAGCTGGATGCGGCTGCAGCTGCTGTACAGGGACTCCGAGAGCAGGTCCTGCTTATTCAAGGGTCCCTGGCCGCTCTGGCAGGACAACAGTCCGACATTCTCGCTCAGCTTCACTCGCTGGGCGACACCGTTAATGCCTTTCATCTCTCACAACCTTCAGGAGCATTCCCCGCAGCCCCAGCAGATCTCGCATCTCGGGAACCCCGTCTCTCCGTCCCACGGCTGTTCGACGGTAATCCCGAGGAGTGTGCCACATTCATCATGCAATGTGAGTTGGTTTTCCGTCATCAACCAAGCCGTTTTTCTGCTCGTGGGTCCCAAGTGGCTTATATAACGAACTTGCTTTCAGGCCATGCTGCCCAGTGGGTCACTTCCTCCTGGGCAATGGAAGCAGATTTTTTGTTTTCCTATCCAGACTTCGTGGCGGAGCTCCGCAGAGTGTTCCACCATCCAGCCCGAGGTCTGGACCCTGGAGCCCGGTTGGGGACCTTCCGACAGGGGAGCAGCCGGGTAACTGACTACGTCCTGGAGTTTCGACTGGCGGCGGTGGAGAGTGGATGGAACGACCCAGCACTTCGCCTAACCTTCATGAGTGGGCTCAGTGACGCAGTCAGGGACCAGCTCGCGACCCGGGAGGAACCTGATTCCCTCGAGGACCTGTTCTGCCTCGCCATCCGCATCGACGGACGCCTCCAGGAGAGGAGACGAGAGAGAACCCGACGGGGACCCCCAGACGCGCCCCCCGAGGACCACGACCTCGAGGAGGATTTCGGTACCCCAGACGTACCCCCCGAGGACCACGACCTCGAGGAGGTTTTCTGTACCCCAGACGTACCCCCCGAGGACCACGACCTCGAGGAGGTTTTCTTTACCCCAGACGTACCCCCCGAGTACTACGACCCCGAGGGGGTTTTCAGGGAGTCCAGGGCTCAGGTCTTTCCGCCTCGCCGGCCTTACGACTGTGCCATCGACCGCCGCTCAGGGGCTCCCTTTCCCGGCGGCCGCCTCTACGGTGCTGACCGCCCTGCCCCCTCCGTGACTGGTGGGTTTGTTCCCTCCCGAGCCGTGGCCGGGGAGGAACCCATGCAGCTGGGCCGCAACCGCCTTAGCCCGGCCGAACGGGAGTCCAGGCTCTTCTCCGGCCGTTGCCTCTACTGTGGCCGGGGTGGACACCGTGTCTCCAATTGCCGTGCCCGGCCAAGAGGACCAGGCTCGCCAAGACCCCGGGAGATCCTGGTGAGCCGTCTTTCCTGTCCCCCGCCCCGGAGGCCCGCTGGTGAGTCGCCTCCGGACCTCTCGTCCATACCCACCCGTGCACCACCCAACCGTCTGGCGGACGTCACCCTAGCCTGGGCGGACCAGCGGGCAACGGTGGGTGCACTCATGGACTCTGGTGCTGATGGGAGTTTCATGGATGTTGGGTTTGCCACCCGGGCCAACATTCCTCTTGAGGACCTCGAGAGGCCCTTGAAGGTCTTCACAATGGATCATCGCCGCCTGGCTGACGTCACTCAACGCACCTGTCCAGTCCTTCTCACCGTTGCTGGTGACCACGTTGAGAGGCTCCAGTTTTTCGTCACCAGCTCTCCTCTTGTCCCTGTGGTCCTGGGCAGGCCCTGGCTCGCGCTGCATGAGCCCCACATCGCCTGGTCCTCCGGTGCCATCAAGGGGTGGAGCTCCTCCTGTCGTGCCCGGTGTCTTCAGGTGCCGTCCAGCCCCCTCACCGGGTCCCAGTCCTCGTCTCCGGCCTCCCTCGCCGGTTCTCTGTCCCTGTGCCCGGCCTCCGCTGTCGGGTCCCAGTCCCTGTCTCCGGCCTCCCTCGCCGGTCCTCTGTCCACGTCTCCGGTCCCCCTCTCCGGGCCTCTGTCTTTGTCCCCCTCTCCAGTGCCCCTGATCGCCGGCTTCCTTGGGTCCCGTCCGGGCAGGCCCGAGCCGTGTGGGTCGCCGGGTGCTGTAAGGTTTGGCTCTTTCCCCACCACGGGCTTCTTGAAGTACTGTGATGATTGGTCCGCTGCTCTCCCGCTCGCTCCTGCTCCGGACATCTGAGCGCGCCTGTCGTGGTGCCGACCGGCGCCGGGTTCCTGCGCCGACTTACCGCCCTGGGCAGAGGGTGTGGCTCTCCGCAAAGGACCTCCCGCTACGGTCCTCGGCCAAGAAGCTCAACCCCCGTTTCGTGGTCCTGAAGGTACTCAGTCCGGCGGCCCTGCGCCTGAAGCTTCCTGCATCCATGCACATCTACCCCGTGTTCCATGTCTCCCGGGTTAAGCCCGTCTCCCTCAGTCCCCTTATGCCTCCAGCTCCTGATCCGCCGCCTCCCGTGTTGGTGGATGGTCACCCCCAGTGGCAGGTCCGCCGGTTGATGGGCGTTCGTCGGCGGGGCCGGGGGTTCCAATACCTGGTGGACTGGGAGGGTTACGGCCCTGAGGAGCGTAGCTGGGTCTCCCGGCAGCTCATCGTGGATCCCGGCTTGATCACCGACTTCCATCGAGCCCGTCCTGACGGGCCGGGTCGGCCTGGTCGCCGGGTGGCTCCCGTGGAGGGGGGGGTACTGTGAGGTTTCTGTCCTTGCTCTCTCACTCGTTCTGTTCCTTTAACCACCTCGCTCTGTTTTCATTTGTTTTTTCTGTTAATTATTTCAATTCCCTCATTCACACGCTTCTCCCCAGTGACGTCATCAGAGACGTCGCTGATTGGTTCTCTCAGGTCCGCACGCTTTTCAATCACATTCCCCAGCTGTCACTGCTTGTCAATCAATCAATCCCTTATTATTTATACCCCGTTTCTCCACTCTAAGTTTGTTGGATCGTCTTGATTTTTCTCTGGTTGCATTCTCCGTTTTGCTGCTGCTGCTGCTTTTGCTCTCTGTGCTATCTCCAGGATTTTTCCAAGAAGCCTTCCTCTTGGACACCTGTTCCCGTGGCGCGCGCGCGCTCCGCTGTTGTTCCAGCACCTTTACGCATTACGTCTGGGTGAGTTTTTATTGACTGTCTTGATCTATTCCGTTTTTCGTGTGTTACTATTACACTGAAGATTACCACCTTTTTGTCAGACAGTCACTCACCCAGCGTTCCCTTTTGTTTGTTCCCTCTGGGATAATATTTTTGGGACTTTTCTTCTCCCTCTGTGTGTTGCTCACACCGAAGATATTATTTCACATTTGGATTGTTTTTGGACTTCACAACTGTGTGTATATTACACGAAGATATTCACTTGGGACTGTGTTTGGAATTTTGCTCACTGTGTGTATTACACGAAGAGATTCACTTGGGATTTGTTTTGGAATTGTGCTCACTGTGTTTAATTACACGAAGATTAGTTCACCCTGTTCTCCTGCTCGTTCAACCTGCACTGTTGTTGACTCGTTCCCTCTCTCCCTCTCTCGGTCTCGCAACACATCGGAGATTCTGCCGAGAGAATTCTGCAGAGCGGTTCTGACGTCAACATCTGCTATTCCCAAACTACCACCACGGGAGAAGCTGCAGAGCAGCAGAACTTTTGCCCCCTGGCCTATGTACCTGTCTTGTTGACTTGCCTATCCTGTACTCTTTATATTTAGTATTCAAATAAACAAGCCCTTGTATTTGGCAACTCTGAATTCCTACTCTCTTGTGTCGTGCGTTTGGGGTCGGTGTCAAACCATAACAAGAGGGAGGTTGAGGGGGAGGAGCAGTTGGCGATGTTGACAGCAAAGCTTCTATTTGTGAGATAGGAGGAGAACCATGCTAGTGCAGTGTCACTGACACCAACCCCATGTTGGAGACAATCTAATAAAATGGTGTGATCAACAGTGTCGAAAGCTGCACTGAGGTCAAGCAGCATTAAAACAGAGCAGTCACGGTTGTCAGCGGCGAGGAGTAGGTCATTTGACACTTTAAGGAGGGCTGATTCTGTGCTATGGCCAGTCCTGAACCCTGACTGAAATGTCTCCAGGATGCTCTTTCTGGTGGAGGTAGGGAGACAATTGGCACAGAACAACCTTTTCTAGTATTTTTGACAGAAAAGGAAGCTTGGAAATGGGCCTGTAATTACTGTGCAGGGTGGGGTCAAGGTTTGGTTTTTTCAATAGGGGCCGGACTACTGCATGTTTAAAGCAGGATGGAACAGTACCAGTTGTCAGGGAGCTGTTAATAATGGAGAGGATGCTGGGACCAGTTGTGTGAAAAACCTGTTTCAGGAGAGCAGTGGGAACAGTGTCTCTGCACTCCTCTCTTCTCCTCTTCTCTTCTCTTCTCTTCTCTTCTCTTCTCTTCTCTTCTCTTCTCTTCTCTTCTCTTCTCTTCTCTTCTCTTCTCTTCTCTTCTCTTCTCTTCTCTTCTCTTCTCTTCTCTCCTCTCCTATCCCATCTTGGCATCTTCCTCTCTTCTCCTCTCCTCTGATCTCCTCTCCTCTCCTCTCTTCTCCTCTTCTCTGCTCTCCTCTGCTCTCCTCTCCCCTCTTCCTCTCTCCTCTCCTCTCTTCTCCTCTCTTCTCCTCTCCTCTCCTCTGCTCTCCTCTTCTCTCCCCTCTTCCACTCTTCTCCTCTCCTCTTCTCTCTTCTCCTCTCCTCTTCTCTCTTCTCCTCTCCTCTTCTCTTCTCTCCTCTCCTCTTCTCTCTTCTCCTCTCCTCTCCTCTCCTCTCCTCTCCTCTCCTCTCCTCTCCTCTCCTCTCCTCTCCTCTCCTCTCCTCTTCTCTCTTCTCCTCTCCTCTCCTCTCCTCTGCTCACCTCTCCTCTCTTCTCCTCTCCTCTCCTCTCCTCTCCTCTCCTCTCCTCTCCTCTCCTCTCCTCTCCTCTCCTCTCCTCTCCTCTCCCCCAGTGCCCCGGATGACTTGGATGGAGAATAGAAGCCTCCACGATCCACATGCCAGCATGCCCATGTGTGTTCAATGCAGGGGCACCAGTGGCTCATGAGATAGAGCGCTCGTCTGATGATCAGAAGGTTCACGCTCCTCCCGGCGGCATCTTCAAGTATCCTACTGCTCACAATCAGCAGGTGGGCACCTTGCATGGTCGCCTCCCCCGTCTGTGTGTGAAGTGAGTGAATGGGTGAATGTGACTGAGGCATATGTTGTAAAGAGCTTTGGATAAAAGCGCTATATAAATGCAGCCCATTGACCCCGGTGAAGAATAGGAGCCTATATGCTCCACATGCCTGCATGCCCTGGCCTGTTCTCTGCACCCCGGTGCGGGTGGTGAGCCAGTCACTGTGCGGTACGGCGGGGAATGTCCTCTCACAGCCGGGGACAGATTTGCATGCTACAAAAGGATGTGTCATTTCAACACGTCAGCTCAGTGTGTCTTTAGTTAAAGGTCCACTCTGCAGTCCGAATGTAAAAACAATAGGGTTGCCCCACCACTGCAGATAAAATATATTTATAAAAAAAGAGTTTTATATGGATTTTGAGGCTCTAAAAGGTTTGTTTACAGGTGTTATGTTTGTAGAATAGACAGATTTGGAGTTATGAGGGGCAACATTTAAATAATACAATTATATTATTATTTATTATATTATATCATATTAATATATTATTTCCATGGCAGACGAAAGTTCAATCAATAGGCTATTAGTGAACATGAGCTACTGTCTCCCAAAGCCAGAAACCAGAGAAGACTCAAACTTGTGATCATCAGGTATAAAGTCTGCTCCATAAACTTTTGTTCTTTCTTTTATTTTGAATACCCAAATGCTTCATTCTATAATAGTGTTCTCAGTTCTGAAACAGGAACTATACCCAGATACTCAGAACATCCCCCTGGGTGAGTGTCATTTAGTCCCATCTATACCAACTCATTGTTTATGGAGTGGCTTTGAATTGAGACTGCATGATGAGTATCATTATTAGTATCTCAAGTTTCAAGTTTCTTTAATAGTTGTCATACAGAAGTACAGAATACTTTTGTACAAAATGCTTCTTACTGTTGCGCTCCAGAGACTGTGCATGACAAGATAAGTATGAAATAAAAACATAGTAAAAATTAGAAGAAAAAAAAAGAGGTCACAGTGTTCAGTTTAGACATATGTACAATGTTCGTAGACGTAGTTACCATACAATATACAATACTGTGCAGTGTACTAATATACAATACTATATAGTGCAAGGCATAAATGGACGAGGTGCAGTTTAGGTACAATTCACAGTAGGTGTACAAGTTGTAGTGCAAATCCTTTATCAATAAATATAAAGTGTAAGTGTGTTTGTGTGATCTAAAGTGTGGAGAGTGGGTGCTGCAGTGTGTTGTTTGTTTGAGTGAGTGTGTGTGTGCGTGTGGGTGTGTGTGCTGTGTGCATTTGATGGTTGTTGCATAGTGATTATTGTTCGTTTAGCGATTATTGTTCGTTTAGCAGCCTGATGGCCTGGGGATAGAAGCTCCTTCTGAGTCTTTCTGTGCTCGCCATAAGACTCCGGTATCGCTTGCCTGACGGCAGCAGTTCAAAGAGGCAGTTGTTCGGGTGGCTCGAGTCCTTAATAATTCTCTTAGCCTTCCCCTTGCACCGCTTGTTGTAAATGTTCTGGAGGGTGGGAAGCCCCCCTCTAATTGTGCGTTCGGCTGAACGTGTCACTCTTTGTAGTCTGCTACGGTCTTGTGCAGTGCTATTCCCAAACCAGGAGGTGATGTTGCCGGTCAGGATGCTCTCTATTGTACATGAGTAGAAGTTCCTAAGGATCTTCTGACTGACTTGGAACTTCCTTAGGCGCCTGAGGAAGTAGAGGCGTTGTCGTGCCTTCTTCACAACACTGTCAATGTGTGTGGTCCATGTCAAGTCCTCGGATATGTGGGCTCCGAGGTACTTGAAACTGTTCACTCTCTCAACTGGTGCCCCGTCGATGCTGAGGGGGCTGTAGTCCTTGACCCCCGACCTCCTGAAGTCCACAATCATCTCTTTTGTTTTGCTGACGTTCAGGGAGAGGCAGTTCTCCTGACACCACTGTGACAGGTTCTCTACCTCTTCCAGGTAGGCCCTTTCGTCGTTGGCAGAGATCAGGCCCACCACTACTGTGTCATCAGCAAATTTGATGATGGTGTTGTTGTTCCGCTGTGCTACGCAGTCATGTGTGTACAGGGAGTAGAGGAGGGGGCTCAGAACACAGCCCTGGGGGGCCCCTATGTTGAGCGTGATGGATGAGGAGGTGCAGTTGCCGGCTCTTACCACCTGGGGTCTGCCCGTCAGGAAGTCCAGGACCCACTGGCACAGGTCATAGTTCAAGCCCAGGTCCCTGAGCTTGGCTATGAGTTTGGAGGGGACTATGGTATTGAATGCTGAGCTGTAGTCGATGAACAGCATTCTCACATAGTTCCCCTTCCTCTTGTCCAGATGTGATGCTGCTGTGTGCAGCACATGGGCTATGGCGTCCTCCGTGGACCTGTTGGGGCGATATGCAAATTGCAGAGGGTCCAGGTTGATGGGGAGGGAGGAACAGATGTAGCCCTTCACTAGCTTCTCAAAGCACTTCATGGCTATGGAGGTGAGGGCTACAGGGCGGTAGTCGTTGAGGCAAGCGGGCGTAGATTTTTTGGGTACAGGGATGATGGTGGACTTCTTCAGACAGGTGGGGATGACGGCCTGTTCCAAGGACAGGTTGAAGATGTCAGTGAATACCGGGGCCAGTTGGTCGGCACAGACTTTTAGGACGCGGCCGGGGATGCCGTCCGGTCCTGCTGCCTTCCTGATATCCACTTTTTTAAAGATCCGTCTCACCTCATGCTCTGTTACCCTGAACACTGAGTCTCCATCAGCAGACCCCCCCCCCCCCATTGCCGTGGTTTGTAGGCTGGTGTTGTTATTCACAGCCTCAAACCTCGCATAGAAGGAGTTGAGATCATTTGCTAAGGAGATGTCACTGTTCAGTTTGAGGGGGGTTCCTTTGTAGTCTGTCATTGTTCTGAGGCCCTGCCACATGCCTCTAGAGTCAGCCTGTTCAAACTGAAGTTCAACTTTATCCCTGTAACGCCGTTTTGCCTCTATTACTGCTCTCCTGACGTTGTATCTTGCCATCTTGTGTTCTTTCATGTTGCCTGTCACCAGCCCGGTGTTGTATGCTGATGTGCGCACTTTCAGAGCCTCACGGACGGATTTGTCTACCCAGGGCTTTTGGTTTGGGTAGATATTAATTTTGGTGGTGGGGATTATTACTTCTACCTGAGTACAGACATAGTCAATCACCGTTTCGGTGTATTCGTTAATATTGGCTGTGTTATCACGGAGTACACTCCATTCTGTGCTTCCCAGCACTGCTTGGAGTGACTCTACTGACGTCACGGTCCAACGCTTAACCTCTCGCGAGACCACCGGCGTTCGCTTGAGACACTGTTTGTACTTAGGCAAAAGAAAAATTGCGGCGTGATCGCTTTTACCGAATGGACTAAGAGCCTGTGACTTGTACCCATTCTTAAATTGCGAGTATACATGGTCTAATATGTTCTCGCCTCTGGTGGGACAGGTCACATGCTGATAGAAATTCGGCAGCACCTTTTTAAGACGCGCGCTGTTGAAATCCCCCAAGACCAAAATGTTTCTGGATTTGAGACTATCCCCGAGTTTTTAGCTAGACTTGCTGATCCATATCCGCCTGAATTCATTTGTGCTAAGCTAGGCTAGCTTGCGGCCCGGATAGCTCTCTACTGAACGCACAGAGCGGAAATGGTGTCTATCTTCTTGTCTGACTCTGGAGAGGATGGTAAGCTCATTTGTCATAATGTTGGCTTGTTCCTTTAAGGACAGTTTTGAGTAAACATTTACTTTACTTGAGTATTTCCATTTCTTTGCAACATTTCACACAACAACTCCATTTCATTCATTAAACTCCTAATGTTACTAGTGAAATTAATCGATCAAATACAAACACTGGTGCCTTTTTGGAAGGCCTGAAAGGACTCACCTTTTGTGACAACAGGAAGCAATGGCAGCATAAATGGACCAGTAGCAAATTGAACTATATCCATAAACTGTAATGCGTTAAAAGGGGAAGTGTGTTACCAGGACATTATATTGCACGTGTACTTTTACTTTCGATACTTAAAGGGATAGTTCAGTTCAGGAACCCTAGCTCTATTTCCTACTTACCAACGGTGTTGTCTATTGGAATCCTTTCTCAGCACAACCCAAGCCGTTGCTCATACTAGCTTTGGCTGGTTAGCCACAAACTGATGCAAAGTCAATGGGGTCAAGCTCATGTCTGTACAAGCTGACTGAGGCTATCCGTTTAACTATCTCCTTTAAGTGCATTTAATTTCTACTCCACTGTGTATAACAACAACAACATCCCCACATAGTCTTGGGGCCTAGCAGACACACACTGAAAGCGGGTGTGGCACGGTGGTGTAGTGGTTAACACTGTCGCCTCACAGCTAGAAGGTCCAGGGTTCGATTCCCGCTTGGGGACCAGGTCGCCGTGTTGCCAGGTACCCAGGTGGGGTATCTCCCGGGCCTTTCTATGTGGAGTTTGCATGTTCCCCCCATGCTCGCAAGGGTTTCCCCTCCATAATATAAACCCAATGGAAAAACATGCAGAACAGATCGCTAATGCTGTCGCGTCCCTGACGGAGATGGACAGGAGGACTTGGATTGGTCCCCGGGCTCGGCCCATGTCTTCTTCCGGCTGCCCTTTGGGGGAAGGACGACGGGATGGGTCAAGCGCAGAGACTACATTTCATCGGCGACCCAAAAAAGAAATTGCATGTGTGTGTTCCTGTGTGTGCTAGGGATGTGCATCTCCTCACTGAGGCCGATGCGATGTGCATCTCGATACGGTGCCAACGATACGATACATTAACGATACATTTGAAGCACCGGGCGATGCGATGCGATATGATTCACCCCCTGTTGAGATACGATACGATTCGATACGATTTGATTCAACATAATGCGATTCGGGGCGATACGATGCGATTCAACACGATGCAAAATAATAATAATAATAATAAATAATACAATTTTATGGTATGACAGAGGATTTGGTTGTATTCCTTATGCAGCTTATATTATTATTAAAAATAAAATAATCTACTGTAAGACAATTTATATAATTAAAAACTCTTGGGTGCCTAAGAAGACTTTTGCATAAACTGTCTTTTGACAGAGAGAGAGAGAGAGAGAGAGAGAGAGAGAGAGAGAGAGAGAGAGAGAGAGAGAGAGAGAGAGAGAGAGAGCCCCTCCCCGTCTGAGCGGCCGTCGACAGTTGATGATGTCACACACTAGACTAGGTCACTAGGATGCGACCGTAGCATTATGTCAACAACACGGAGGCAGCCGGCTAGCCTGGATGGATTGCATGAAGCGATATAATTAAGAAATGAATAACCAATAATGTGAAGTTATCTTTCAACCCCTGTTGTCAAGCGTCTTCAATATACCCCCCCCCCCCTCCTCACTAATGTTACTGTGTTGCAGAGTCACTTTAGTTAAACACTAGTTTAGCGTTAGCTGAACGGCTAACTGGCGTTAGCCAGAGGCTACTAGCGTTAGCATGTTGAGCAATTCTATTCATGTCTCCTCGACTTCCACTGTTTGTTGATAACTGTGACGCGGCTCTCGCCTTATGTAGTAGCAAAGCAATAGTATCTGCTGTGTGTGTGCAGTCACAGTGCACTGCTGATAAGTGGATGAGAGGAAATTATATCAATGCATCGGTTTTTGACCGATGCAAAGACGCTACAACAAGATGCATCGCGAGTTCAGCCTGACATTTTGCCGACGCGGACTTATTCCACCGGTGCACTTGCATCGTGAACGTGTATGCCGGCGCACCGATGCAAATCGATGAATCGTCACATCACTAGTGTGTGCCACCCATCGCATGTGTGTGTTGCTGCATGACGACATTGTCAATGTGTGCAATGAATAAAGACTTCTTCAAAGTCCAGTTTCATCTTTAAAGGACGAGACTGACCACCAGTGCTGTCACTGGGCGGAGTTTGCCGCTGGTTGTGCTGCTGAGGACAATCCCTCTTCCAATGCCCGGGAGACAAACATCCTAGACATCTGTTCTCCCATCTGCAGTGGGAAAGAGTGGAATGGTCAGGAGAATTACAAACTCGGCACAACCGGCGCTGTGTGTCAGGCACCCGAGCTGTGGCGCTGGCTGGCACTTGAGTCTGCACTGTGACTAGGCGGTCTAACAAACCCACTAGACTCCTCATGTAGTCATGGTCACCTCCGGAACCATCTGGAGGTGCTGGGAACGGTGCCGGAGACACCGATGCTGTTAGGGATTTCCTATCCCTCGTGAATTCTTAATTGATATAGTTGTGGACCAGTCGGCCGAAAGACGGGCGGAGACAGAGTATTTTCAAACGGAGCTTTTATTCACAGAGAAGAAGGACAGTCACCCCGCGCGGGCACATCATCTCGCAGCACCAGTAGAAGAAGGAAGAGCGCAGAATATCCATATTACATGTCATTTATACAGAGAGGAGGGGAGGAGTGTGTGTGTGTGTGTGTGTGTGTGTGTGTACAGGGGGCCCTGTGTGTGTGGATGGAGCCTCCAGCCAGAGGTCATCAGGTCACGCACATGCAGGGACAGAGAAGGGCAGAAGGCAGACACAGGCATATTATACATTGGGGCCTTTAGATATAAGATATTACCAGGCATCAATGAACTAATCTATCAATTCCCCCTTTTGACGTTAAATCAAAACGTCAACACAACAGTTAATTGATCTGTATCCGTCGATTGTCACCTCATTACATGCATCACATCCAATACCAGACAGGATAATCAACATCAAGAGAGGAGAGAGAGATTTAGAGGGAGGGGGGGGGAGCGGGAGAGAGAGAGAGAGAGAAAGAGAGAAACACAGATTCTGGCAACTTAACAGAAGATACACGTAACCCCGTTGGACCCCCCTTACTCATTCACCTAACCCAGAGGAACCCCCCTCTATTACAGTGCACCCCTAGTCCCGTCTTCTAGGGCGTGGGTCTCCTCCTGAGCTGGTTCCCGTTCCAGGGTGCGGTCCCCTAGACAAACGTGCCTCCTCCGGTCCGCTGCCTTCCCAGTGTCTCTGGACTGTCCCCTCCACCTCTCGCCGGCCGCCCACCGTCACTCCAACTCAGCTCAGTGTCACTCCTGCTGTCGTTTCCCCCGTTCTCGTCGTGGATGAACTGCGTGTCGTAGATGATTTGCGGCGGTGCTTGGCTGCTGTCGATGATTTGCGGTGCTGCGGTGCATGGCTGCGGTGTTCCTCTCCGGCCTCTCGCACAGCTGCCATCTCCTCCGGTCTGCCTCTTATCCTGGCCCGTCTGTCCTTCGTCTCCTCCTGCCTGTCACCATCGAGGGTTGTCTGGTGGTCTCGTCACGGACGTCTGAGGGGCTGCTGGTATCTCACCCCTGGTTCAGACGCGCTGCAGACAGCTGGTAGTGAATGTCTGAATCCTCTGCATCGTCTTCTCCTCCGTGTCTCCATTCCTCCGTCCTTGGTTGCGGCTGGAACACATCAATTATCAGTTCTCACTGGAACCTCCATTTGTTAGGGATTTCCTGTCCCTCGTGAATTCTTAATTGATATAGTTGTGGACCAGTCGGCCGAAAGACGAAGCGGAACACGGAGTATTTTCAAACGGAGCTTTTATTCACAGAGAAGAAGGACAGTCACCCCGCGCGGGCACATCATCTCGCAGCACCAGTAGAAGAAGGAAGAGCGCAGAATATCCATATTACATGTCATTTATACAGAGAGGAGGGGAGGTGTGTGTGTGTGTGTGTGTGTGTGTGTGTGTGTGTGTGTGTGTGTGTGTGTGTGTGTGTGTGTGTGTGTGTGTGTGAGATGTACAGGGGGCCCTGTGTGTGTGGATGGAGCCTCCAGCCAGAGGTCATCAGGTCACGCACATGCAGGGACAGAGAAGGGCAGAAGGCAGACACAGGCATATTATACATTGGGGCCTTTAGATATTACCAGGCATCAATGAACTAATCTATCAATGCTGTTGCACTCAATACTGGTGCGTCACTGACTAGAGGCACATGACACTGGGAACGGACCCTGCGCTCTACTGTCCACCTGCAGCAGTTCGAGACTTCCTGTCCTGCATGTGCTCATTGAGTCTCTCCTGGATCTCGCAAGCAGACTATTGCCTAGCAGACTTGAACTTAAAAACATTAGTGAGTGACTGATCGGGGCAGTGTTTGATAAACATCATGCTAACCTCGTGACTCGGGTCCTCAATGCTACGGCCTTGCCTTCTCAAGCACTCATCAGCCACTTCCACTGTCCTATTTAGCCTGATCCAAAACTCCATAGCATCCTCGCCTGGCTTTGGTAGTGTACTATAAAAGTCCGCTAGGGGCATGCTTGAGTATGAGAGTTCACTAAAATGTTGTTTTAGTATGTCAAAATTCAAAAACCATGTGAGGGTACCTTGTGTGGTCAATAGACTTGTTGTTACGCAGCTTTATTCTCACCACATCCCCTGCTTTACCCATGAGCTAGATAGTGGCTCGTTTCCTCAAGTACGAGGTAATCAAATTCTCCCACTCATGAACAGTGAATTTGTCTGAATTATCACCCCTGAATATAGGGGGCTCTCTGGCATCTGAGTGCACGACTACTCTGTGTGGCACTGTCACCTCTGAGGGATGCTCAGGAGACCTAATACTGTCTGTGCTCCTGCTAGACTGCAGCTTAGCTGTGATGGACTCACCGATCTTTTCTGCCAGCTGTGTGATGAGTGCACTTAACTCTGGCTGTTCACCTGTTAGCCGCTCACTAACTGGTGGTAGGCTTGGCCTGGCACGATCTACATACCCCAACTCTGGCTGTTCACCTGTTAGCCGCTCATTAACTGGTGGTAGACTTGGCCTGGCACGGTCTACATACCCTAACTCTGGCTGTTCACCTGTTAGCTGCTCATTAACTGGTGATAGGCTTGGCCTGGCACGGTCTACATACCCTAACTCTGGCTGTTCACCTGTTAGCCGCTCACTAACTGGTGGTAGGTTTGGCCTGGCACGGTCTACATACCCTAACTCTGGCTGTTCACCTGTTAGCCGCTCATTAACTGGTGATAGACTTGGCCTGGCACGGTCTACATACCTTGTGGAGGTAAGCTGTGGAGTGTCAAATGTGACTGGATCTGGTCCTGGTGTTTCTGTCTCTGAGAGCCATTCAGACATACCTGAATGCAGTCCATGGGAACACCTGTGGACCTTTTTAATGATGAGGGCAATTGATGACGATGCCTGTGGACCTGCAGCCTCCCTGGCGAACGATCTGTCGTCGTTCTTTTTTTCTTCATCCGGGTCGAAAGACACCACTGTAACGGATGTTCTATATGTGCTCGTCTAGATCTTGCGTTGTGTTCTTGGGGCCCCTTGGGCGTGATGTGTTGTATCACAGTAACAGAGGAGATGTTCGGTTGTCGGCATGAAACGGCCATTTATTTCTGGTTCTGAGAATATCGTCACGTACAATTCCCACTGCTGTCGACATTAGTCAAGTCTCTCAGTTTGAGCGCCTGGCGCAGACTGCTTGCTTACGTCACTACATGAACCGCGTGGCCTAGCCACATTTCACACAATAACCTAGCATATTAAACCTGCTAGCATGAAACGCAATGACATGAATTACAACCAAATATAATAATGAATGGACATTTTAGAAATACACATACATGTACAAAATAGTTGGCAAGAATACCACAAGAGAATATCGTCACGTACAATTCCCACTGCTGTCGACATTAGTCAAGTCTGTCTGCAAATAACAATGGGTCTCATTCTCGAACGTAGTTACGACAAAATATTTCGTCTTAGCCAGATTTCGGCCTATTTAAGACATATTAGGGCTGGGAGTGGGAGTCCTCAAATTTTCCTGAGATCTTATTTGAGAGCAGATCCAAGAGTGCTGATCAAATCTCATGATTGATTGACTAATTTAAAACTTTATTACAACTTGACAGACTGTGTTCTCATAATGATTCCTTCATGTTAACGCTACAGGCCTCATTGGAATTAATTACTTGATCATAATTAAAATAAATATGACAATATTTGTACGATAAGAAATTACGCATTTGATGTCGGAAAAATAAATAATATGGATTCATCTGATCACAGGGCAGCTGGATTAACCATATCTGAACCAGCTATTTTGGACAAATGTATAATTACTTTAATTACTCAGATATTCAAACACAATTATGCAATTATTGTGAAATGATTGAAAATAATAATAATGTAATGCCTTCTGTGGAATTTGCATTTCTTATTTGTTACACATCTGTTTTAATGATTAATTATATACATTTGAAAGAATGCAGGTCAACATGCAATGTATCCCATTGATTGGTATTGATTGAAAACTTTATTAACAGATTGCAGAATGGGTACAGTACAGTACAGCTCAATTACATAAGGGGATGCAGACCAGAGAAAGAATTTCATCTTGTTTACATCAGGGTCCCCCATTTTCAATTCATCATAACATATATGACACACACGACACAGATAGACAGTACTGCTACATCTATACATTTATGACATACCAGATTTGCAAATACAGTACTGTTTGTGATACAAAAAGAGTCCAGAAAAGAGAGTACATTTGACGTAGAAACTGTTGGAGGAGATTGGAGGGGTGGTAGACTTACACTGTACAAGGAAAACTGTACATTGGAATATTGACAAAACCATACTTGGTCATTTACTGTACATTGGAGGGGGTTGATATAGCTATAAACCTGCATTCCTTCGAATATATCAATTAAACTTATATTGAAATACACTATATAGCCTATACACCAACACTGAAATGACAGTGGATAAATAAATAAGAACTAAAGCTAATCGGTGGAAATAGACTGCATTAATATTCCATAACAAGTCTTGTGTGCGCCTACGAATGAACAGTAGCCTATAGGCTTATGGAATAATAAGCCATACTGCTTCATTCATTACGCCCGCCGGCCCGTAGGCTATATATATTATATGTCATTCATTCATTCATATACAGTACTGCGCGCGTGTGTGTGTGCGTGCGCGCTGCGGCAGGTGTGTACCGCGAGCTGTATATGATGCCAATACATTAATCTAATCTAGTTTTGATGGGCGCAAGCGTGATTGTAACTGAGGGGTACAATTCCCTGACTGTATTGATAAGTATGGTATCATTAAACCACTACCGCTTTATGTACTTTAATTACTGGCCATACAGTACACGATATCTAAGTATGATGAACACTTTCCCACATATGAAATCAGGTCCACACAAAGGTATAAGTCAAATATTTAATATATAGCAAAGGGTACATATAATAGTTACTTATTACATTTATGATTTGAATGCACTTGTAAGGCAAATTAGTATTCGTAAGCAAATCAACACTGAATGTCCAATCTCTGGTTACACAGGAAGCAAGTATACAACCTAGCTCTTAGGGAATTATAGCGATGGTCACTTAATGATTATAGCTGGATAATATACTGAAGGGGTCCCGCCGGTTGTAAGCCAGTAGGGGGGGTAGGAGAGCCGTCGGCTGTATCCCGTCTGGTCAACGATTTCTAGGGAGAGTCCAGGTACAGAACACAGTGCCCGTAGAACCTTGATCCGCAGATGAATACACTTGGGCTCTCTTGTAGACGATAGCTGTAGCTGTAGCTTTAGGTCCACAACGAAGAAGAAGCGAGGCGACCTCAGTCTGGTCTGAGCGCCGTCTCACCTTGGCTCCTCTCGGGGTAAATCCAACACTCACCGGTGTTGGTGATTATCCGCTCCACAAATCAAAGCACCAAAGCAAATAGATATTCCATGCCGTATAGGGCTCAGCAGTCGTCGGGGTAGGTAATCCAATGTGCAGGTCCACTCGTCCTCGCCTAGAACTCCTCGGATGAAAGCACCACGCGTGGTCTGCCCAACCTGGTTAAGACTCTAGATAACGCGAGGAAGCGATGGGGGTGCTGCTCACTTTAGAACTCTAACCGTACGATGCACCATACATAATAGACTATTATTACTTAATAGAAATACGGTGCCAAACTCTGGCAATTCAGCTATTAATTCGCACGAGGTCTCACTGCTATTCTAAGGCCAAACAGGCCGTACTACACCGCACGCGGTATCGTGGGGTGAGGCTTCACGTCTTGTTACTTAGTTGGGTAGAAGGGTAAAGGACTAAGAGGAATTCTACATTTCTTGCGCCATATTTATATGCACGGTGGACAAGTAGTGCCGCTCTGCTTTCGGTAGCCGTATTCCTGCACGGAGCTGAGGCTAGTAAGGGCATGTCTCGTCGGTACCTTTGAACTTGAACGCCAGGGGCTTGTCCCTGGCGCCTGGTCCTTTTGTCCAATAAGAGAATGAACTATTATGGGCTGTAGTAGAATAAAGGGATATTCTGTGTATATGTACAAGGAATATACAAGGGATATCAAACGATATACAAATACTATTAAATATATATCCATAAATAAATATATATATTCGGTTTAATCTGATCCTTCACAACAGCCGCCCCCTAATTAGTCCCACCTAATTAGCTGAGCAGAGACAGATTAACCGCACTGTCCACTACTCAATGTCCGCTGTAAGGGTCAGTCAACTCACAAAGTCATAGGGTCATGGTCGTCATCAATAGTATCAGGGAGCCTTGGCAGTTCTATTAGCCTCGCCACGGGTCGGGTGTAAATCCGTCCTTGGACGAGCACTTCAGCTGCTCGGACCTTTCCATCGGCACCGGTGATCACTTTGCTTACGCGGCCAGCCGGCCACATAGCTCTGGGTAGTGACTGGTCGATGATCATGACGACTGTTCCTTCTGTCAAATTGTCTCTCTCTTTCACCCACTTCTGGCGGGTCTGTAGAGACGGTAGGTAGTGGAGTAGGAAGCTGTTCCAAAACTTGTCAGCCAGTACTTGACTGTACCTCCACATTCTTCGGCCGTTCGCTTCTTCAGGCCTGTACATTGTCTGTGGTAGTGCGGGGTCCAGCCGCCCCATCAAGAGGGTGTTGGGGGTGACTGGGTCGACATCTGCTACATCACTTGAGATGTAACCGAGGGGCTTTGAGTTCAATACTCCCTCGATCTCCGTGAGGACTGTCATTAGGACTTCTTCCGCCACAGTCTGGGCCCCAAGCACGGCGTACAGGGCTGTCTTTATGGAACGTACTTCTTGTTCCCAGGTTCCACCGAAGTGAGGTGCGTTCGGGGGATTAAACTGGAAGTCAATCTGGGATGGAGCGAGGTGGGTCTTAAGTTCTGGGCCCATAGCTTGGAAGCTCTCTCTCAGCTCTCTTTCTCCGCCTTTGAAGTTTGTCCCGTGATCAGACAACAATGTAGACGGTTTTCCTTTCCGTGATGTGAATCTTCGGAAGGCCATAAGGAATGAGTCTGTGCTCATGGTTGGAAGGAGTTCGATATGTATCGCTCTGGTGGTCATGCATTTGAATACAATACCCCACCGCTTCTCGGTTCCTCTTCCTCTCTTTATATACAGCGGGCCAAAACAGTCCATACCGGTGGAGTGGAAGGGCTTGTCACCGAGTCGGAAAGCGACAGGGAGGTAGGTCAGCCATCCGGGGTATACTGGGCTGCGCGCGCCACTTACGGCAGTCTAGACAGGTTCGCTGGAAGCGCCGCACTGCTTCTCTCCCTTGCAGTATCCAATAACGACGTCTGATCTCCGCGAAGACTCTCTCTGCCCCTGCGTGGTGCACATCCTCGTCGTATTTCTTTATGACCAGCTCTGTGACCTTGTGTCGGCTGTTCAAGACTATCGGGTACTTAACGTCATCCGGTAGGTCTGGGGCTCTCCGCAGACGACCACCCACTCTGATGAGATTATGGGCGTCGCTCTCGGGGGCCAGGTGAAGCAGTCTGCTGTCTGATGGGACGGGCTTTGCTCCCTGTAGACAGGCTAGCTCATCGGGGAACGAGTCTCTCTGGGCTCGTTGTAGTAGAAGGAGTTCTGCTTCTTCGTAGTCAGCTGCTGAAATGTCAGTTGTGGGCTGAACCTCTGGGTGGTGCCACAGAAATGTCTTTAGCTGCGCACTCTCTAGGGTGAGGCAATCGTCTAGAACCGGGTCTGTGGGGACGAGTGTGTGTGTCAACCCACAGAACATAGGTTTCTTGTTCTCTGCCTCCTCTTTGCTCGCCTCCCGTGGGGTGGGTGTAGGCCACTCTTCTTCGGGGAGCTTGAGGAACTCTGGCCCGTCACTGTAAAGGTTGGGACGGGTGAGGTCATCCAGGGACATTCCCCGGGTGATGACGTCAGCTGGGTTGTGTTTGGTGTCCACATACCGCCAGCTGGTTACTTCTGTTAACTCTTGAATCTCGGTGACTCTGACTCCCACGAAGACCTTGTATCTGCACGAATCAGACCGGATCCATGTGAGTACGGTCGTGGAGTCTGACCACAAGATTGTTCTTTGCACCGGGATGGTGAGTTCACGTTGGATTAACGTGGCGAGCTGCGCTCCTGCTAGGGCTGCGCAGAGCTCTAGGCGCGGGATAGATTGTTGCTTGCGTGGGGCTATTCTTGAGCGAGCCAGGATGAAAGCAGTATGTATTTCTCCTCCCTCCTCTCGGGCACGCAAGTAAGCCACCGAACCGTAGGCTACTTCGGAGGCGTCGCTGAATACGTGCAGGTCGATCTTGCATGTCTCTGGCCTCACTGTGGGTGGGAAGTAGCTGCGGCGTATATTAACACCTGGGAGTGAGCGGAGTTCCGTCTCCCACTCTCTCCATGTGGATGCAAGGTGTTCGGGTATGGGATCGTCCCAGCCCTGGTCTTTGTCCCATAGCGCTCTTACAATCATCTTTGCCCTGGTGGTGTAAGGTAGAATACATCCCAACGGGTCATATTGTCTGGCGAGTGTTCTGTATACACTCCGTCTGGTGGTCGGTATTGTCGTCGACCTTCCCTGCTCCTTGATCAGGGGTTTGTGTCTATAATGGAGCGAGTCTGTTTTGAAGCGCCAGACTAGTCCTAGTGTCATTTCTTGGGCTTCTCCTGGGATGGTCGCCATCCAGGTATCGCTGCTCGCGGCCTTGTCCTCGGGGGAGAGGCGGCGCAGTACTTGCGGGTCGCTGCTGGCCCACTGCCTGAGATCAAAGCCGCCTTTGATCAGGGAGGCGCGGAGCAGCGCACGACGTCGCCAGTCAGTTTTCTTTATGTGTCCCGCTGTGATTCGCTTGTTAATCTCAGCGCGGTACACAGTCTCTTGAGCGGGGTCTTTGGCCAGGCGCCGCTCTGTGTTCAATAGATACCGCTCCGTCGCCTCTTTTGTAGCGCGAAAGGTGGGCATTCCCTCTCGCCTCAGGAGTGGAGTTGCGTATCTCATCACTCCGTTGACGTTGACTCTCTTTGTCCCGTGCTCGAGGAGGGCTATAGCGTAGATATCTTCCTTAGAACGAATGTCTTTCTTTTCGTTCTTAAAGGGCATTGTCTCTAGTGTCCATAGCCTCTCGACATGCTGCAGGAGTGTGGTGTCTCCTTCTGTCGCTCTGGAGTGGAGGCAGTTAGTGGCTGCTGTTCGGTTAAGAGACTTAGCGAGGGGGCCTTGTAATGTCCATCCTAGGCGGGTCTCGACTGCTGCAGGACAACCTCTGGGTCCTGTATGGACCCGGTCTATCGGGACTATGAGGTCTGCATGGTCGGAGCCTATCAGCAGGGTCGGAGCTCCGTGTACTGTGCTCGATTCTCATGGGTGAAGTCTGGAAACGTCGGTGTGCCAATGTATGACGCCATGGATTGCTGGCACATCGGTGAGCGTTGGAAGAGAGGCCTCCTGGGCGAGTCTCTTCTTACGCCTCTCGGTGGGCTGGTACTGGCAGGGTACCATGGCCCGCTGGTCCAGGTGCTATTCCTCGGGACTGGTCGTGCGTCATGCTCACCCGTGAGTCGAGTCGGGGGTCTGTAGCGCAGAGCCGCGGGGGTATAGCCTGGGCTGTACTGGACCTCCTGGTCCTGTGGAGTAATGTGCTGCTGTCGGGCTTGACTCTCCTCTTCTCCCTCTTCTTCTTCTGCCAGGTCACCTAGATCCTGTAGTCGTCTATTTAGCCTCTCCGCGGTGTCCGCTGTTCCTTCCTTGTAGCTGGGTCTCACTTGGACCGGTCGGGGAATGAGTTCGGAGGGGGGTGTAGACTCTCTCTGGTGGTCGGGTTCAAGGTCGCCTGCTCGGTTAGGGGAGGGTGCCCTTGACGTGTGTCTTGACGAGGCTCTGGAACCCCTTGTGGAGGGAGGGGGTGTTGCCCTGGTGATCAGCTGCTCCATTAGCTGCGCTTGTAGTCTGTCGCGCTCGGCTTGTAGTCTGTCGCGCTCGCCTTGTAGTCTGTCACGCTCGGCGTCGCGCTTGGTGAGATCGGCTTCTCTTTGGGCACCGGCAGCGGCACGCTGGGTGTCGGCCCGGTCTCTTGCCATATTCTCTTCCGTCTGAAGGCGTCTCAGCTCCAGACGTATGTGCTCTTCTTCACTCCGTTGCTGCGCTTGGAGTTGTTCGCGCTCGCTAAACGTCTGTGCTTGGAGTCGATCGCGTTCACCCTGAAGTCGATCGCGTTCACCCTGAAGTCGATCGCGTTCGGTAGAGGCTGTCAGGCTGGCGAAGAACGCCTGTGACAGCATCCTCTCCGCCTCGCTGGGGGAAGACGCTTGTAGAGGTGAGCCGCTCCTGGCTGTACTCGTTGGGGAGTCCTGGAGCTCTATCTCCTCGGCGCTCTCCTCATCTTGTTCCGTGCAGAGTTCCACCTCTGGAGGGTTGTCTTCCTCCCGGAGCTCTGGGGGGACTACTTCTTCGGTCTTGGCGGGGGGTAAAGTCGTGTCAGTTCCCTCCTGGTCCCCACCGTGAGCTTGGTCAGTTACATTAGAACCCACTAGGGCCTCTGTGGTCGGGGTATCCTGGTTGATAGGGTCGGACATAATTTTACTTTCTACTTTTACTGCGTTTACTGTTTGTAGAAGGCTAGGTAGTTTACTGACAGCGTAATCCTCTAAGTACTGAGGTGGCTGTCGTCTACGTTGCGGGCGTTCTACTTTAGGAGGACCGTTTCGTGGAGTGTTCATCATAGGCCATTTCAATATTAATACCACTATATTAATATTACACTGATTACCCTCCGGCTCGAAGGACCAATTGTAACTGAGGGGTACAATTCCCTGACTGTATTGATAAGTATGGTATCATTAAACCACTACCGCTTTATGTACTTTAATTACTGGCCATACAGTACACGATATCTAAGTATGATGAACACTTTCCCACATATGAAATCAGGTCCACACAAAGGTATAAGTCAAATATTTAATATATAGCAAAGGGTACATATAATAGTTACTTATTACATTTATGATTTGAATGCACTTGTAAGGCAAATTAGTATTCGTAAGCAAATCAACACTGAATGTCCAATCTCTGGTTACACAGGAAGCAAGTATACAACCTAGCTCTTAGGGAATTATAGCGATGGTCACTTAATGATTATAGCTGGATAATATACTGAAGGGGTCCCGCCGGTTGTAAGCCAGTAGGGGGGGTAGGAGAGCCGTCGGCTGTATCCCGTCTGGTCAACGATTTCTAGGGAGAGTCCAGGTACAGAACACAGTGCCCGTAGAACCTTGATCCGCAGATGAATACACTTGGGCTCTCTTGTAGACGATAGCTGTAGCTGTAGCTTTAGGTCCACAACGAAGAAGAAGCGAGGCGACCTCAGTCTGGTCTGAGCGCCGTCTCACCTTGGCTCCTCTTGGGGTAAATCCAACACTCACCGGTGTTGGTGATTATCCGCTCCACAAATCAAAGCACCAAAGCAAATAGATATTCCATGCCGTATAGGGCTCAGCAGTCGTCGGGGTAGGTAATCCAATGTGCAGGTCCACTCGTCCTCGCCTAGAACTCCTCGGATGAAAGCACCACGCGTGGTCTGCCCAACCTGGTTAAGACTCTAGATAACGCGAGGAAGCGATGGGGGTGCTGCTCACTTTAGAACTCTAACCGTACGATGCACCATACATAATAGACTATTATTACTTAATAGAAATACGGTGCCAAACTCTGGCAATTCAGCTATTAATTCGCACGAGGTCTCACTGCTATTCTAAGGCCAAACAGGCCGTACTACACCGCACGCGGTATCGTGGGGTGAGGCTTCACGTCTTGTTACTTAGTTGGGTAGAAGGGTAAAGGACTAAGAGGAATTCTACATTTCTTGCGCCATATTTATATGCACGGTGGACAAGTAGTGCCGCTCTGCTTTCGGTAGCCGTATTCCTGCGCGGAGCTGAGGCTAGTAAGGGCATGTCTCGTCGGTACCTTTGAACTTGAACGCCAGGGGCTTGTCCCTGGCGCCTGGTCCTTTTGTCCAATAAGAGAATGAACTATTATGGGCTGTAGTAGAATAAAGGGATATTCCGTGTATATGTACAAGGAATATACAAGGGATATCAAACGATATACAAATACTATTAAATATATATCCATAAATAAATATATATATTCGGTTTAATCTGATCCTTCACAACAGTGATTATGAAACCTAGCCGCATTTCTCGGAGACGCTCTCTGATTGGCACTGACTGACGCTAGGTTTCGTAATCACGCGGCTCTCAAAGCACTTCCGCCATTCCATTTCACACAACTGCGTCAACAGTTGCTTTATAAGGACTGTCGGGGGCGTGGTTTGTATGCAAATGAGCTGAAACGGGAACGTGCTTTGGAGTTTACGACATAATGCCATTCTCCAAGCAGATATCAGATCATATAATTTCTGCGACCGTTTCAGCCACTTAAGACATATCTCCAGCACGTTCAGGACTCAGAGTGTACTTGTCATAGATTATGTCTCAGTGGTTCCAAGATAAGTCTTCCAGAATATATCTTTGAAATTTTTTTCGGGAATGAGACCCATTGAATTGGTTGTGACTAACTAAAATATCCAATTGTGCATCGAAATTAACCAAACCATTCGTAACTACAATACTGAGTTAACATTAATAATAATAATACACATTCAATTCTTATTCTGAATATATACAACATAATAATACACCAAGTGCTGCACGCCAAACGGACAACATACCTCTCAGTTTGAGCGCCTGGTGCAGACTGAATCCAAACCGGAAGATAACCTTTAGCAGCGCGCTGTATGAACCGGAGAGGATAACCTTTAGCAGCGCGCTATATGAACCGGAGAGGATAACCTTTAGCAGCGCGCTATATGAACCGGAGAGGATAACCTTTAGCAGCGCGCTATATGAACCGGAGAGGATAACCTTTAGCAGCGCGCTATATGAACCGGAGAGGATAACCTTTAGCAGCGCGCTATATGAACCGGAGAGGATAACCTTTAGCAGCGCGCTATATGAACCGGAGAGGATAACCTTTAGCAGCGCGCTATATGAACCGGAAGATAACCTTTAGCAGCGCGCTATATGAACCGGAAGATAACCTTTAGCAGCGCGCTATATGAACCGGAAGATAACCTTTAGCAGCGCGCTGTATGAACCGGAGAGGATAACCTTTAGCAGCGCGCTATATGAACCGGAAGGCAAAGCTCTTGACCGTGAACTTTCTTAAAGTGACGGTTCATATAAAAGCGTTCGGTATAAATAAATCATAATAAACATAGGATTTGGTGACATTTCAAACCTACAAAATAATAAACAATGTACATTTAACACTTGTTACATGCGCGTGTGCGCTGTGTGAGCGGCTCGAGCGATTGTGTGTAAAATGCAGGTGGAGAGAGAGAGGGAGAGAGAGAGAGAGGGAGAGTCAGGGACAGGGAGACCGCTTCCGCATTATTCCCACTCGCTCCGTTGTTGAGCGAATTGTTGATTCTCTCTGTCGGCACCCGCGCCACGTCAACCCGTTTGAGGAAGTGTCAGTATTTCCACTCGCTCTGTTGTTGAGCGAATGGTTGAGTGTGTGCACTGTGCGCTACAACCATAGAGGGGGTGTTAGTTATGCAGATGAGAATTCTTGGGCGTCACAGGTACGCGAAATTCAGAATGGCTTAGTTCAGTGGATCTTGTGACATACTAAGTGGACTGATTAGCCAAAATGAGAATTAGAGACACAGACCCCATTTATACAACCCCACATTGCTAGAAAACAATGCTAAACACTGGAAAAGGCTATTTATAAGACATGGGACATGCTATAACCAGCCTCTCTTTGGGACCCCCATGGGACCAGGAGCAGTTGCACCCCTATAGCACCCCTGGATTTACCCCTGTGATGATGTGAAGTGTGAAGTTGCCATCTCACCATAAACCATGGTGGTGTTGTCATTTTATGTGTCTTTAGTATGGTTAAAGACAAACATGTAAAACAAAAACATATCTAATGTGTGTTTGTGTTTTGGTTTGACTGGCTGTATCATAATATTTATTTATTTTACATTTCCTTTGGCAGCTGTGCCAGTTGTCTTGCTGTGGTGCCCAACCATTATTGAATGGATATAAGGGAAATACAACAATTTAGTGTTTAGGGAAATAATGAAATATAAACATAACACACTAATCACATTTTAAAAAGTGCAGCATGCAGTCCAGATGTGCGGTGCGCGTTAACTACGCCCACGCGCAAGGACGTGAGCACGCAACGTCGAAGGAGCGCGGAGCAGAAGAGCGAAACATGGCGACTTCGAACAATCCGCGAAAATTTAGCGAGAAAATCGCTTTACATAATCAGAAGCAGGCAGAGGAGACGGCGGCGTTTGAGGAAGTGATGAAAGACCTGAGCATTACCCGAGCAGCAAGGGTAAGGAGCTAGGATTTTACCCCTTTTTCCCGTTTATTGTCGGCGAGCTGTCAAATTCTGCATAGTAGCAGAGCGGCGCGGCACGCAGCCTGGCTGGCCACATAGGTAAACAATAACAAACGGCGTTTCGAGCCCCATGAGTACCCTTTTCCCCCACGAACGACAACGATTAAACTGTTAATATCTTCCCATCCTGTCAGTTAAATATGTGTATGACATGGACATTCGTTCGAAAAAGTTGCACAATGTTGTCCCAGATCAGTGTGCAACGCAAAGGGGCGTGCATGCGTATTTGACAGCGCGCCTCAAAATGCAGTCTTGGTTTTTGCTCTCAAAGCCAGAGAGACGCGGCAGATGCATATTATAACCGTTTGAGTGTACGACATCATGCGTGTATTTAAAAACAGGTTGTTAACCCTTCAGACGTTAAGGCTGTGTATTTGTCTGCGGTAGCATTGTTGAACTTGTCAGACAGGTAGCTAGGCCTTCTGCATTGCCCTGTGTGATTGACAGCCACATCAAAGATAAAGCCAGCAGATACGGTGATTATGAGCCGCATGCATCGCGGGCCTCAGCTCCAAAATAAATCCTAGTAGCCTACAGAAGCTGGCCTAGTGACTGCGGCTGAATGGTTGTGGGTTGGTTGGACATGGATATTGTTGGTTTTGTAGTGTTTGCACTACTACCCTGCCCTTGGGAACAGGCATGGTGTGTATAGGGATTGTATTTTGTGTTCTGTAATTATGCAGACGTGGCACATTAATGAAGTGTGTGCAGCGTGCATGTGCGTGTATTGTTTAGGCTGTTATGTAGTCATAACAAAACCTGACAATGTGAATGAGACACCATTACCATTTGTAAATTAGCCTGCCATGCTCTAATGCTGTAACATTTTAGTTCAGGATACCTTTTAAGTTTAATTTTTCTCATCCTTAAGATATATCATTTTACAGGCTACCGGTTATTCTGTGTCTGTTAAAATCGAAACGGTTACAGTACATTTAACACAGCAGTGTTGCAACCCACACAGAAATGTTAAAAATACAAAAGTACATACAACAACTAGTAGTGAGTAGCCCAATAATAGAAAGCACACAGAGCAAATGCATCAACAAGCATGCAGGACAAGAAGAGACGAAACATTGTTTTTCATTTGTTTTCCATTGGTTTAAATGTTGTTGGGGTCGCTCTGTAGTCGGACAGCTTTTGTAACTCAAACTTGCAGAGACCAAAATATTACACAGCGATTCACGTCTTAATGACACACACACGCACACGCTGTCATCTTGAGAAAGTTTGGCTTGGGCCTTAGAGATTCACCCCTAGATCTCTCTCTTTCTCTCCTCTCTCTCTCTCTCTCTCTCTCTCTCTCTCTCTCTCTCTCTCTCTCTCTCTGCCTCTGCCTCTCTCTGTGTGTGTGTCTCTCTCTCTCGCTCTTTCTCTCTCACTGCCTCTCTCTCTGCCTCTCTCTCTGTCTCTGCATCTGAATTCAAAGTATGTTCTATGTAGCCTACTTTTAAGCATGTAGATCAACACATACTGTTGGAGCTTACGTTTCAGTACGGAGTGCAGAACGTGTGACGTACTACATACTACATACTTTGGAGGACATGCACACCCGGGTGGAAGTGGCCGTTTGTAATACCAGAGGTTTACTCACTGTTTGTAATACCAGAACCAGAGGTTTACTCACTGTTTGTAATACCAGAACCAGAGGTTTACTCACTGTTTGTAATACCAGAACCAGAGGTTTACTCACTGTTTGTAATACCAGAACCAGAGGTTTACTCACTGTTTGTAATACCAGAACCAGAGGTTTACTCACTGTTTGTAATACCAGAACCAGAGGTTTACTGTGTTTGTAATACCAGAACCAGAGGTTTACTCACTGTTTGTAATACCAGAACCAGAGGTTTACTCACTGTTTGTAATACCAGAACCAGAGGTTTACTCACTGTTTGTAATACCAGAACGGACCAGAGTAGGCCTGCCACGATAAGCAATAAATCGATTAATTGCTGCGATAATTAAAATGAATGCAATGATTTTGACGGGCGCTATTAATTGCTATTTGCGCGTTTGTTTTAATGAGGCGGAACCAGTGCCCCTTCAGTCACTGTCCGTGTTGGGAGGCGGGCCGCTGACGTTACTAGAGTACAGCACGGGAGCTCCGTGGGGCAACGCCACATAGACATTT
The DNA here is from genome assembly GCF_963971535.1 of Notolepis coatsorum. Lineage (NCBI taxonomy): Eukaryota > Metazoa > Chordata > Actinopteri > Aulopiformes > Paralepididae > Notolepis > Notolepis coatsorum. Next base: position 107,570,298 of record NC_140177.1, on the reverse strand, counting down.
CTCAATAGTGTTGCTCCTTTTAACCAAGTAGCATTATTTGTAGTGTAACGTTAGCTATTTTTAGACCCAAGTAGTTACTCGCTACTGCCCGGAGAAACTGGACTGCTAAATAAAGATGAAAGATAGAGCTTTGATTCTCATTCCATGCTAACAACATTAGCTAAATATCTAACAAACGAAATACAACGTATAGCATAGCTACAAGTACAACACAGAATAACGTTAATACAATTACATGCATCATTGTTTACAATGAACGGGTGGGGCTAGTCAAAGGACTGGACACGGGGACAAGTTAAACATGAATTAATTTATTATAACACTCCGGTAGTTTCGAGTCGTGCTGCAGTGCTTACGCACCACAGCTATTCTATTACTGCTTTGACGCTTCCTCCTCATCGTTGATTGCCTGTAGTAGCTGCATCTAACGTTAGTAGCTAACGTTAAAACTAACCGAAAGTTAGTTGTTCACCAACTATTTGTTTTATCATTAGCTCAAAAACAGAACCGGACCGGACGAGACATGTTGTCGGCTCATAGTTTCTGCTTAGGATAATCACAACAATACTTCCGGTCCGGTCGGTGGGCTTCAAAATAAAAGTCAAACACCGGAAAAGACGGAGCGGTGGGCTTCAAAATAAAAGTTTTGGGAAATAAATTTCTCAAAAAAAATTCTCTAACCGGTCGCAATAATATCGCTTATCGCGATATTTTCAGGGGCAATTAATCGCCCAGCAAAATGTGTTATCGTGGCAGGCCTAGACCAGAGGTTTACTCACTGTTTGTAATACCAGAACGGACCAGAGGTTTACTCACTGTTTGTAATACCAGAACCAGAGGTTTACTCACTGTTTGTAATACCAGAACCAGAGGTTTACTCACTGTTTGTAATACCAGGACTAGAGGTTTACTCACTGTTTGTAATACCAGAAACAGAGGTTTACTCACTGTTTGTAATACCAGAACCAGAGGTTTACTGTGTTTGTAACACCAGAACCAGAGGTTTAAGGCCTCTACATGCTACAGCAACTTCAAAGCAACTGCACCACAACATCGACAAAGCAACGGTGTTGCAGACAGTCTGCCTTTATGCTTCTGCAACATCAACGCACAGCCTATGTAACATTGTACCCCGTATGTAGCTAGGTTCCCTAGATAGATGACACTTCCCTTCTCAACCAACCCATTGATAACAAGCAGAAAAATAAGCATCATTTTTACTTCCGGGCGGGGGGTTTCAAAATAAAAGAGCGACGTCTAAAAGCACCGTAAATACATTTATTTTTTACAATATCTAACGTTACACGAACCTAAACTAATCTAAAGTTAGTTTAGGTTTGTGTTAACGTTAGATAATGTACAAAATAAACGTATTTACGGTGCTTTTAGACGTCGCTCTTTTATTTTGAAATCCCCCGACCGGAAGTATGTCTGTTGCTAGCAGCTTAACTTTTGTCGGCCAGACCGGTTCTGTGCTTTTTCGAGCTAACCTAACGTCATTAGTTTCCAATGGAGAGGAGAGAAAGACCTCGGCTCACATGCAGCTCAAACTACCTGTTGGAATAAATTAATTTGATTGATGTTTAACTTGTCCCTGTGTGTGTCCAGTCATTTCGACTAGCAAACGTTGTATTTAACGTTACCTCAGGATACCATTGTATTTAGTTGGTTAGCTATGTAGCTAATGTGGATAGCATTTTGTATAGCATCAATGCTAGCTGGCTGGCTACAGCTTTATTTACTAAATTATGGAGGCTTTTTAATCATCAAGGTAAGAGAGGATTTGTCATGATCAACTGAAGGCGTATGCTATGGAACAATATGTGCTTGGGTTTTCAGAAAAAGGCCAGCTATGACGCTAATTATTTAGCTAATATTGATAGCATAGCTTGCTGGCTACAACAATGGAGGATGGTATTCCTCCCTGCGGGACCAATATTATTCTATGACAGCCCCGCCCCCATTCGCTAACCAACCAATCACTGCTACGCAACATCAGCGCAAGGTTCTTCAGATTAGATTTGAGAGAGATGTACTGTACGCAACATCCTCGCAACACAGTCTACAAGACCCTCTGCAACAACCGCATTGAAATCGCGCTGATGTTTTGTTGCAGTTGCTTTGAAGTTGCTCTAGCATGTAGAGGCCTTTACTCACTGTTTGTAATACCAGAACCAGAGGTTTACTGTGTTTGTAATACCAGAACCAGAGGTTTACTCACTGTTTGTAATACCAGCACCAGAGGTTTACTCACTGTTTGTAATACCAGAACCAGAGTGTAATACCATTACCAGAGGTTTACTCACTGTTTGTAATACCAGAACCAGAGGTTTACTCACTGTTTGTAATACCAGAACCAGAGGTTTACTCACTGTTTGTAATGCCAGAACCAGAGGTTTACTGTGTTTGTAATACCAGAACCAGAGGTTTACTCACAGTTTCCACCCCGTGCTAGCAGTGCAATCAGGAGGATATACTGTCAATTTTGCTAAAATAAATAAATAACAACACACAAATGTGTCTAGAATGTTGTTGAGTTTAATGATGTTTGGGAAATGTTCACTGACCTGGAACTGGAAATTAGGCCTGGAAGGTTTAACCGTGAATAAACATACTGTATATTTGACTGTATATTTAAGTTATTCAAATAAAGAAATGCCTTTGCAGCAATATAAAAAAAATAGAGTACAATAGACTAATTTGAATTAAATAAGACCATGACAATTGTATTACAAGAAAGATGTCTAATCAGGAGGATATCAGTTTTACAAAAAAACAACAGCACACAAATGATGGCTAGCATGTTGTTGTGTTTAATGTGCATTTGTGAAATGTTCACTGACCCGGAACCGAAGATTAGCACCGGAAGGTTAACAGAATATCTTGTGTCATAAAGATAAAGATGTCATATCACATTGCAATTCGTACTGGAAAAACATAGTCAAATACCATTATACCACCAAATTTCTGAAAAATATTGTCATATTTGATATTTTGGGCATAGAATTGTGTGATTGAAACAATCAGCAACCTTCCACTCCACACTTCAAATGTTGGTATTTTTTAGTATTCATACACATCTCTTTTACATTTGCATACTAACAGATCACATACTAAAGAATTGTGTACAATATGTAGCATGGCAAATTCAGCAGCAGTCTACCAGTCTCTCTCTGTCTCCATGTGTCTCTGCCTGTCTCTCTCTGTCTCCATGTTTCTCTCTGTGTCTCTGCCTGTCTCTCTCTGTCTCCATGTTTCTCTCTGTGTCTCTGCCTGTCTCTCTCTGTCTCCATGTGTCTCTGCCTGTCTCTCTCTGTCTCCATGTTTCTTTCTCTGTGTATCTGCCTGTCTCTCTCTGTTCCCATGTTTATCTCTGTGTCTCTGTCTGTCTGTCTCTATCTGTCTCCATGTTTCTCTCTGTGTCTCTGTCTGTCTGTCTCCATGTTTCCCTGTGTGTATCTGTCTGTCTCTCTCTGTCTCCATGTTTCTCTCTCTGTGTCTCTGCCTGCCTGTCTGTCTATCTGTCTCTCTCTGTCTCCATGTTTCTCTCTGCCTGTCTCTCTGTCTCCATGTTTCTCTCTGTGTCTCTGTCTGTCTGTCTGTCTGTCTGTCTGTCTGTCTGTCTGTCTGTCTGTCTCTCTCTGTCTCCATGTTTCTCTCTGTGTCTCTGTCTGTCTCTCTGTCTCCATGTTTCTCTGACTGTCTCTCTCTGTCTCCATGTGTCTCACTCTGTCTGTCTGTCTCTCTCTGTCTCCATGTTTCTCTCTGTGTCTCTGCCTGTCTCTCTGTCTCCATGTTTCTCTCTCTGTGTATCTGCCTGTCTCTCTCTCACTCTGTCTGTCTGTCTCTCTCTGTCGCCATGTTTCTCTCTGTGTCTCTGCCTGTCTCTCTCTCTGTCTCCATGTTTATCTCTGTCTCTGTCTGTCTCTCTCTGTCTCCATGTTTCTCTCTCTGTGTCTCTGCCTGTCTCTCTGTCTCCATGTTTCTCTGTCTCTCTCTGTCTCTGCCTGTCTCTCTCTGTCTCCATGTTTCTCTCTGTGTCTCTGCCTGTCTCTCTCTGTCTCCATGTTTCTCTCTGTGTCTCTGCCTGTCTGTCTCTGTCTCCATGTTTCTCTCTGTGTCTCTGTATCTGCCTGTCTCTCTCTGTCTCCATGTTTATCTCTGACTGTCTCTCTGTCTCCATGTTTCTCTCTCTGTCTGTCTGTCTCTATGTTTATCTGTGTCTCTGTCTGTCTCTCCGTCTCCATGTTTCTCTCTGTCTCTGTCTGTCTCTCTCTGTCTCCATGTTCTCTCTGTGTCTCTGCATGTCTCTCTGTCTCCATGTTTCTCTCTGTGTCTCTGTCTCTCTCTGTCTCCAATGTTTCTCTCTGTGTCTCTAATGATACAAAGGATTAAAATGATTCACTCTAGGATTGTGGAGGGCAGCTTGTTTTATGGATGTATCACCTTTATTTAATTTATGTTTAGCTATTTCTGACCAAGATCAGGATGATCAAGATGTAGGCCTATGCATGGCTTTTAAAACAGTTAAACAATGGTGTCCTGTCTGTCTGTCTGTCTGTCTGTCTGTCTGTCTGTCTGTCTGTCTGTCTGTCTGTCTGTCTGTCTGTCTGTCTGTCTGTCTGTCTGTCTGTCTGTCTGTCTGTCTGTCTGTCTGTCTGTCTGTCTGTCTGTCTGTCTGTCTGTCCGTCCGTCCGTCCGTCAGAATGATTTAGATCAACCAGGCTGAACCTGAAATGTTACAATATGTAATCCTTTGTCAACAAAATAAATACACACATAAAAAATGTACTCTGTACAAGTGAGATTAGTGGCTACTAGAGATTAGTGGCTACTAGTCAAAATAGCCCGCCCTCCTTCCCAGAGATGCAGGCTTAGCGATTGTTATTAGATTTCATATCCTGTTCAGTCAATGGTGTGCTTGTGTGAGAAAATTCAATTAGAGCGGTTATGGTTCAGCTAATGGGAATTGGGAAAAGGAACTCAAGGCTGTTTGTGAATAAATTCTGTTATGAGGCATATAGCTCACTCGGGAAACACTTTATAATAACACTCAGTTATAAGACCTTTATAAGGTATTTGTAGATAATTAACTAATCATGAACAAACCATTTATATACTGTACATTCGTAAATTATTATTAAATCATTTATAACTATATTTGTATAACATTTACAAATTAGTTCTACATTATTTATAACTCATTTGTAGATGCTTTGAAAAATGGATATGAAAAAACAACTATACTGTACCTCCATTTATTTATTCATGTTCAACAAATGATTTGTTAAGACATTCATAAAACATCTATAAATCATTTACAGATGCTATTGTGTGCCCTAATCTAAAGTGAAGCCTATTCATCATTAACAAATGTCTAATAGTTTGTTTATTTGTGGACTTTTATGAATACACACGAAGCAATTACCAGACATGTCTTATCATGTTTAACAAATTATTTGTTAAGACATTCATAAAACATCTATAAATCATTTGCAGATGCTATTGTGTGCCCTAATCTAAAGTGAAGCCTATTCATCATTAACTAATGTCTAATACAGTTCATTATTTGTTGACTTTTTCATCACCTGTTACAAATGTTGTAGACAGCTTTCGGATACACCCTTCTTTGTGACATCTAACAGAATTAGGACTATACGGGGGCGGCTGGGTGGCGTAGCGGAGATTGCGCTCGTCACCAATGCAAGAGACTCCGGTCTCGACTCCCCGAGTCAGCATTGCCTACGGCTTGGGCCAGTCGTCATACTATCTCAATTGGCAGAGGTAGCGGGTGGAAAGTCGATGGGTGGGGATTGGACGTTGTGGACAGCGACTCCTACAGGTCGGTTGGGTGACGCCTGTACACGTCTATTTTTATCCTAACGCATGTTTGCTTCCGCGTTCGCGTTCGCGTTTTGCGCTCTGATTGGCCACTGACGTACGCTAGTTACGCCCCCCCCCCCCCCCCCCCGGTAAGTTATCTACGCCAGTTCGCCTCTGCGAACAGCTGTTTCCGTGACTTTATGTGCGCTAAAGTGCGGTGCTTAGAAATGCCGGTAAATGCCGGTTCATTCATGCTTTGAGGCACAATTCCTGACAGGATTTTATAATATTGTATTTTATAATAGTAAGTCCTACTGTAGAACATGACATATTAGCATGACATCTGATTTATTAATGCCAATACTAAAGATTAGGTACAAACGCAATTGGCACAAGTGTAAATCATGGATTAGTCACTCAGTTTTAACATCCGACTTAGCTCACCTCGTTAGTCTGATGGCTGTGGATCCTATGGTCACAAGTTCAAATCACTCTTGGTTCAATATTTTTTTTTTATTACGTTTAATTAATTTATCCACTCTGGTTGGATGGTGTGTATGTATATGTATGTATTGTGCTGTATAATGACAATACATTTTAATCGAATCTCATTTTTAAATTGCTACGCTGCCTATGGACACGACAGTGGCAGATAGCTTCGGACGTGATTGCATTGCACCATGGTGATCCACTCAACAGGTAGCGATTTCAAAATGAGATTCGATTCAAATGTATTGTCAATTGTCATTATACAGCACAATACATACATATACATACACACCAACCAGAGTGGATAAATTAATTAAACGTAAAAAAAAAAAAAACTTGAACCAAGAGTGATTTGAACTTGGATCCACAGCCATCAGACTAACGAGGTGAGCTAAATCGAATGTTAAAACTGAGTGACTAATCCAGTGTTTCTCAAAGTGGGGGGCGCGCCCCCCAGGGGGGGCGCAGAGGCATGACAGGGGGGGCCTTGAGATTTATTTAAATTTTTTTTTTTTTTTTTTTTTTTTTTTTTTATTCCAGAAAATTTTCACTAAAGTGCTATCTGTTGCAGCTGCACTGTTCTCCATGAAAATACCATTTCTCAAAATCTGAAAATCATTATTTAATAAAACACAGAAAAGGATCACCAAGTTACTCTGGATAAAAAAAACCTTTACAGACAACATTGAGACAAAGCTTCCTGACACATCTCCATCTAAACTCTTGGAAGAACTCTTTGAAATCTCATCTGATACCACCTAGAGAGCTAGTTTCAGAGTGTGGTGCTGAGTACCAAGTATCTCATCTCATGGCCCACCAAGTATCTCATGATGCAGCAGTTAAGGTGTTGATACCATTCAGCACCACATACAGTATCTGTGTGAAGCTGGCTTTTCATCCATGACAGCTCTGAAAACAAAATATAGGGCCAATTTGAAAGGTCACGATATTGGTGTTATTTCAATAAATTTAAACATGGCCCATTTCATGACTATTTTGTTGGGGCAAGGGGGGGGGGACAAAATATTTTGGTCCGCCAAAGGGGGGCCCGACAGAGAAAGTTTGAGAAGCACTGGACTAATCCATGATTTACACTTGTGCCAATTGCGTTTGTCCCTAATCTTTAGTATTGGCATTAATAAATCAGATGTCATGCTAATATGTCATGTTCTACAGTAGGACTTACTATTAAAAAATACAATATTATAAAATCCTGTCAGGAATTGTGCCTCAAAGCATGAATGAACCGGCATTTCTAAGCACTGCACATAAAGTCACGGAAACAGCTGTTAGTGGAGGCGAACTGGCGTAGATAACTGGCGTAGATAACTTACCGGGGGGGGGGGCGTAACTAGCGTACGTCGGTCAGTGGCTAATCAGAGCGCAAAACGCGAACGCGGAAGCAAACATGCGTTAGGATAAGAATAGACGCTGCCTGTACAGCAGAGACAGGAAGTATCGGGGGCAGTGTGAGCAGGGGTGGACGGTATGGTCTAAAATTTATATCACGGTATAATTTGAAGCATAGACGGTAACGGTATATATCACGTATCAGTGTTTCCGTTAGAATAATTTTTTTTGCCTGATAGGCAGGCTATATAAATAATGACATCCTCAAGGCATGTAGATTTATAATATTTTAACTTAAAACTAGGCTACTTTTGCGTATACAGTCATTATATTCCAAATAAAATAAGTCCCGAGTCGAGACTCCGTGCTGCTCCCAACGAATCCTAATAGTATGCAACTGCAGAGCCGCAGAGTAGGGGCGCTTTCAGGTCCGGTCACAGGCCCGGCTCAACAGCGCCCCCCCACCCTGAAATTGAAACTTGCTGTGCGCCGCGGTGATATGTGTTTATTATGAAATGACAATTGCGTGTTGACACGCCCACTGCGCGAAGCCTCCTAAATATCTTTTTCCAGTTTGCACATATCTATTATCTATGACTAATTCTATCTATTTTTAGGGGCAAATGCGAGTGAAATAGTCGCGCTGTGGTTACATGACGTCATTGCTATTTTAGAGCTGCTCTACCGGTTACAAGGTATAGTCAAAATCCATACCGTAGAGCAAATTCATACCGTTTATACCGTATACCGTTTATACCGTCCACCCCTACTCCCACGCGTTACTCCTCGCCACAGAGTCCGCATTGTCTGGTGAAAAGATGCGACAGGCTGCCTCCTCGTGTACCGGAGGGGACACGTGATGCAAGGCTTCTATCCTCACTACAGCCAACCAGTGGGAGGCATAGTCTAGCAACGTTCAAGACAGGGGAGGGAGAATTGGCAATACGAAATTGGGATGGAAGAAAAATAGAAAATAAGGAGAAAAAGTGGATAAAAAAAATTAAAGAATTAGGACTATAGATAAATGCAATTTTATTAACATAAAATACATGTGCACACATAACATATAGTGTAACTTGGCACTAGGACCCAGGAGTACCCTGGCCAGGTATTGCCAGAGTATGTAGAGGAAGTATCAAACGAGTGACACTTGACTTCACGTTTGTTGCCGTCTGTTTGAATGGAAGCACGATATACATTAGCAGAGCCAAGTTATTCGTGTTACCCTTACTTGTAGTAACTGACGTTTCTCAAACCCCACTTTCTTTTCTCCAATTCTCCAATCTTTTCTTGCTTCCCACACAACTGTAATGATTGGAGATCAATACAAGTGGGCAGGGCTTGAGAGATTCATTTAATAATCGCAATTCTACTTTTTGAGATTGTGCATCAATTAGGGCTGGGCGCTATGACGATATTATATAAATATTGGGTACAGTTCATTAACGATACACTTTTTAAACGTATCGTGGATATCGTGATGTTTTGCCCTCGCGTTAGAGGCCGCCACGGCTGAGATGAGACTTACAAGCACAGTGCTAAATGCTTTCCTCTCCCTCTCGCAGAAAAAAAAGTTAGTCACACACACACTTGCCCAAATTACGTCATCTACATGCACATATACGCACGCAAGCGCACACACCTAGCCAGAGAGGCGGTGGCTCTGTGCTAGGGATGCCCCCCGAAACCCAGGAGTATTGATAAACTGACGTTAACGGTACTGCTATCGGTAGTCTATGAGCGGATTAGCTACGGAGCTAACAGACTAGTGTCATCCATCTGCGACTCAACAGTGGACACGGAGTAATGTTAACGTTATGTCGAGTTCATACTACACTACACGTATGAACTCAACATAACGTTAACGTTACTCCGTTTCCATGAAGTGTTTAATTAGCAGAAATCTGTTGTTGAAAATTTTACGTTAACCGGAAATGGAATGCGAGGACAGGAAGCCGTCATTAAATCGTTGTAGTCATATTGTAGTCTTTTAGTCTTGTTAACTAAAATATTTTAACAGGCTAAAATGCTAAATATATAATCTAAGAATCCAATAATCTAAATCTAATATATAATATAAAAATGCTAAATGCATGAGTCTTTTGTCTTTAATGTTAGCTTGCAAACTCAAATACTGTCTTGGTAAACATCATAATGAATTGTTTGGGGAAAAAAGGAAAAACATCGTGATGTGTATCGTGTATCGCCGAAAGGTCAGAAAATATCGTGATATCATATTTAGGCCAGGACAGTGTTTCTAGTTGCAGCAGCGCAATAGTTAGATAACCTAGGTGGGGAACAACCAGGAGATCACTGCAACTCACACAAGTTGGAGAACTATCTCTCTCTCTCTCTCTCTCTCTCTCTCTCTCTCTCTCTCTCTCTCTCTCTCTCTCTCTCTCTCTCTCTCTCTCTCTTGCTCTCACACACACACACACAAAAGGAGCCGCATGTGATTGGTGGAGGCGGGACCCTTACAAAAAACTGTTGTTGCTAATCATTGACACATGCTAGCCTGTAATAATCCCCCCCAGAAAAATCTACTTTGCATTTGATATATTGCAAATATATGCCATCACACACACTGGCATTTAAATGGTTAGAATTATAAAATTAATACCGGTATGTGGTGTTATGATCAGGTTCTGAAGTTCAATAAAATATTATATTATTTTCAATCTGACATTACAAAAAAACTGAAAATCCATCAAAATCAGTGTTGTTGCTAATCATACATATGCTAGCCTGTTTTTTAACAATAATTTGTGATGCCATCACAAACACTGGCATTTAAAGGGTACAAATAAAAAAATGCCTGCACCAGAATGCAGGAAATTAAGTCTTTGTAACAAGAAATGTCCTGGTGGGGGACCCAGACCCCCTGCTTAAAAAGTGGCCTGACTGGGGCTATATTTTGCACTATATTTCCTGGCCTGAATGATTTCCCCAGTCCGGCCCTGGTTAAAACAAAAGCCTCCAATGCTTATTAGTGTGTGTGCGTTTGAACGTGTGCATGTTTCAACCATACATTTCCATTTATAAAAAAAATAAAAATTATATATTTTTTTTACCTCCTATAATAGTGGGGGTCACGGCTCTCTGACACCGTTATTTTTGGGTCGCGGCCTGAAAAGTTTGGGTACCCCTGAATTAGACGACTAATCTTTAACCCTTTCACTACCACACTACAGGCGGTTGGTAGTGAAAGGTGTGGTAGTGAAAGGGTTACCCGTCTGTAGTGTGGTAGTGAAAGGGTTAACCGCCTGTTGTGGGGTAGTGAAAGGGTTAACCTTCTGTAGTGTGGTAGTGAAAACGTTAAACCTGTGTAGTGTGGTAGTGAAAGCTTTAACCCTTTGTAGTGTGGTAGTGGAAGCTTTAACCCTTTGTAGTGGAAGCTTTAACCCTTTGTAATGTGGTAGTGAAAGCTTTAACCCTTTGTAGTGTGGTAGTGAAAGGGTTGACATACAGGGTATCTATCTCACCCATTTATTTTACTCAACAATATAGGCTAAGCCTAACATCTATGATGGGGGGTGCCCACTTGATAACTCCAGTGACATGCCCGTTCTCTGTACTGTACTAAGGTCACCTGACTGGCTCCTCCAGGTGTGTATGCAGTCTAATTTACATGTACAGTATGGTGCAAGGGATGGAGTGCATCATGATGACCTGGGTAGCTGCAGCTCAAGGAGGCTGGTGGAGATGCGACAGGCAGAAAGCCTCCTCTGGTATTACACGTACAACTACCTCTTATCTTATAAATAGGGGTGCACCGATATGAAAATTGGCCACCGATACCGATACCGATTGTTCAACTAACACAATCGGCCGATACCGATACCGATACCGATAATTGTGGCAAAAAATAAGTATTTTTAATTTTTTTTAATATTTTTTTTAATGTTTTTTTTTAATTTTTTTTAATTTTTTTAATGAAACTACTGTATATTTGTATGTGTGTTTGTATTTGTAGGCCTCTTTACTTACTTAAACAAGGAAACATCAAGAAATATGTTTATGGTATCACTGATCCCTCTCCCAGTATCGTCTGGCGGCCTGCAGAGGGATACTATTTTCTCAACCAGAGCTTTCAACCAATGCAATGGAACCATTCTGGCGGCCTGCAGCGGGATACTATTCTCTCAACCAGAGCTTTCAACCAATGCAATGGAACCATTTTGATTGACAGTCGATTCGGCCAATTACGCCACACCGCTAGCACCCACCTCCTGCTTACCACCAAGCGTTTATTCATTTTTCTACTTCGGGGCATGCCGCCATTGATGATCTGCTTGCGAGAATGCGAGTCAAACTCAGAACCACAACAAGCTAATACGTTAGCTGCCCGGCAGTGCCCGCCGACCAGCGCGCTCCACAGGATGGCCAAACGAGACACAATGATTTTACTGCAACAAATGTTATAATAAAACAAAGCCTTTCTATACATTTGTCTGGTTGAAAACTTTATTAACAGATTGCAGAATGTGTAGTTGTGTACGGAATGAGCAACGGAATGTAACCGAGCTATGCACGGCTTGCTTGCTATCTTCGGGTAAATACTATGCTGATGTAATTGAACGTGTAACTAACTATAATAACGTTAATGCCACAAAACGAATGTTTGTGTCATTTTAACAGCAGATACTTTCTTAAATGCCATCCTCCCGACAGAGCGGTGTTGATGGGGAGCTCTGATGGATTCGCTTGGTTGTGTTATTACTATGCATTGAACAGCTAACCGAAAGCTAGGGTTAACTAATGTTAAAGGTTTAGCCATAACGTTACGTTGGCTAAAGTTGGGGCTATTCTTAATCCAGTAATAATGGCTGCAGACCTGCAAGCAAAGTACAGCAAGTTGGCAAAGGAGTATTCCAACGTAAATCACATTTTCACCAGTAACGTTAGTCTTCTGCCTCCCGGCTATGAACGGACTCGGAGTAATGCCTTGCTGCTATGGGTAATAATAATATGCTGATGTTATTGTCCGTGTAACACTAACTATATAACGTTAATGCCACAAAACGAATGCCTTGTTAATCATAAATAGTAACTTTGATGCAGTAGCTTGTGTGTGTGTGGGCCGCGGGGGGGACGGCGGGCGTTGTGCAGGTGGGTCGCGAGTGAACTTTTTTTTTTTTTGCCTTTTGACGCTACACAAATGGATGGTTAGTTATCGGCGACTGCTATCGGCACATTTGAGCTTATCGGCCGATAGGCCGATAGCAGTCAACAAGGCACTTATCGGCCGATACCGATACCCGACCGATATATCGGTGCACCCCTACTTATAAACACCATTCATAATGGTAAATCGACTGCATTTATATAGCGCTTTATCCAAAGCCCACTCACTCACACATTCACCCACCAACGGCAGAGACAATCATGCCAGGTGCCAACCTGCTCATTGGGAGCAGTTAGGGGTTAAGTGTCTTGCTCAAGGACACTTCAACACACTGCCAGGAATACGGTTGCCACCGTTGCCGTGGTGACAAGTAACACTGGTATTACCGGTGACACCGGGCAAAATTATGCTCAATATCTGTAGAGCGTTTACTTTGATCTTGAATGTTATGCAGCTACATTGACCCTCTGTGTCTGTCCGTCTACGTCTATTTTTTTTTATCCACTTTTTCTCCTCTTTTTCAATTTTTCTCCCATCCCAATTTAGCCGTGCCAATTCTCCCCTCCCCTGTCTTTGAACGTTGCTCGCATATGCCCCCCACTGGTCGGTTGTAGGGAGGATAGAAGCCTTGCATCACATGTCCCCTCCGATACATGTGGAGGCAGCCTGTCACATCTTTTCACCTGCCAGCGCGGACTCTCATTTGGCGAGGTGTAACGTGTGGGAGGCTCACACTACCCCCGCCATTTTCCTGTCTCTGCTGTGCAGGCGTCCCCCAACCGACCTGTAGGAGTCGCTGTCCACAACGTCCAGATTACCACCCATCAACTTCCACCCGCTAACTCTGCCAATTGAGTTAGTATGACGGCTGGCCCAAGCCGGAGGCAACGCCGACAGCCGGAGTCGAACCCGGTGTCTCTTGCGTTGGTGCTCTGCTGTCCACGCAGATACTTTCAGTTTATAATATTGTCTGACTAAGTATTGATAACACGCTTAGTATTTTACAAATTCAACCTTTTTTATTTGATGAACGTGGGCTAGGGGTGGACGGTATATACGGTATACGGTATAAACGGTATGAATTTGCTCTACGGTATGGATTTTGACTATACCTTGTAACCGGTAGAGCAGCTCTAAAATAGCAATGACGTCATGTAACCACAGCGCGACTATTTCACTCGCATTTGCCCCTAAAAATAGATAGAATTAGTCATAGATAATAGATATGTGCAAACTGGAAAAAGATATTTAGGAGGCTTCGCGCAGTGGGCGTGTCAACACGCAATTGTCATTTCATAATAAACACACATATCACCGCGGCGCACAGCAAGTTTCAATTTCAGTTCCTGGCATTTTTAACCAGTGGAGAAAGGTAAGATATTTCCCTATCGTTTTTCTTATATGAATTATTCTACGTTAATAAAACATACCTGGTGATCAACTACAGTTTGCTGTGAACATTATGATGTGTAGTGTTCTGATGGCTGGGCAGCGCGAGCTGGATGTTGGATTTTGCGCGAAGCATATGCAGCTGCAGAGCCGCAGAATCCACCATAACCCACCCATCTGTACCGGCACCATGCAGTACTCCAATTCAGCCATTGGCAATTCAGCTGTTGGTTGGGGGGCGCTGTTGAGCGGTCCCCAGATAGAGCCTTAAAACAGCTGAATCTGCTGCTCTGCACTGCAGCGACATACTCTTTGCAAATAAGTCGTTGCGAGGTGGAGAGAGTCATCACGCAAACCCACGATAATGTTGCCGTCTCTCTCTGCCAAATTTCTCAGTTCTTCGCTTGATATAATTAATACAAATGTCCAATATAACGGAATTCGTTAGCTCATAAAAATGTGATTATAACAGACTGCTGTTTATTAATGTTGGGCGACTGCCCACAGACACTCATTTGATTTAAAGTCGGCAGCAGCACAGAGTCTCTGGACTTATTTTATTTGGAATATAATATACTATACGCAAAAGTAGCCTAGTTTTAAGTTAAAATATTATAAATCTACATGCCTTGAGGATGTCATTATTTATATAGCCTGCCTATCAGGCAAAAAAAATTATTCTAACGGAAACACTGATACCGTGATATATACCGTTACCGTCTATGCTTCAAATTATACCGTGATATAAATTTTAGACCATACCGTCCACCCCTAACGTGGTGGCACTGATATGCGAGATTGACCATCAAAAAGCATACCCCGATGGGGGTGGTGGACAAGTGGTGTACGGAGTGGATGCCTGGACACTGAGCAACACCGGTATCACCCACTACCATGGCAAGCCTAGCCAGGAAAAGCCAGGAATCAAACCGGGAACCTTCAGATTAACCAGACGACCAATCTATCTCTTGAGCCGCTGTCACATTCATTTGGAGTCATTGGACAAAAAATGGCTGGGATATCCAATTTCCTTACTGAAACAGATCTAACATGCTTCTATGTGTGTAAAAGGAACTAAATCAAGGCATTTCTCTTTGCTTTCTGTCATGTAATTTCTCTTGTTAGCTAGGCTGACTTACTTGACTTAAACCCTTTTGCTCTTTGGGGAGCATAGGTCATTCATGAACTCTCTCCAGCTGGTTCGGTGTTGGGCGATTTTCTCTGCTTCCTTCCATGATGTTCTTTCTTCCTTGAGATCCGCTGTTTCTGGGTCCTCCTGTTAGCTAGGCTATTCCACTTTATTATCAAAATAAACTCTGATCTGACCAGACATTAACCCATTAACCCATTAATCTGACCCCATTAAGATGGACTCAGCCTGATATTTGACACCAGTCTCAGTGCCATATGATCCCTTAGTTACAAGGCTAATGGGAGTTGACTCTGCTAATTCAGCCGCACACTCCGTATTATGTTGGATTCCTGGTAGATGCCTTGTATTGTCAGATCCTTCCTATGGAATGCCAGGTGTGTCATAGGGCTGGGCGATAGGAGGTTGAAATGTTGCGTGTGTGTGAAGGTGGCGTGGTAATGGGAGTGACCTTTTTTTGTGGAAAGGTCATGAGGCAAAGGACGGCTGATTAATTGTTCATGCCAATTGGCAAAAATGGGAGTGGGAGTGGCCTAGAACAAAAAAGCGCATTACTTTCTAAACAGATCCACATAATATGACCAAACTTTGTAGAAAGCTTGATCATAGGGCAAGGACGTCGGACACACACACACACACACACACACACACACACACACAGCCACACTGTGTGTGTGTGTATGAATGCATGCATGAATGCAGTCACAGCTATTGTTGAACTTGTTTACAATATCTATTATCATGGGCGACGGTATAGTAAAACTCCATACCTTTGCATGGATCCATGACAGTATACCTTCTTTCAATTTGACCTCTCTCAAACCCCACCCTCTTTTGCTGAAAAAACAACGGTTGTACAGATTAGCCCTTGATGTAGCCTACATAATATATACAGTACAAAGGTAGCTATGGGGGCCAAAATGATGACTGACTAGCTTTCTGTGTGGGGAGGTGAGGTCACTACTTGGATGACACAATGTTGTGAGTTTGAGTTTCCTCACTCTACTTGGTATTCTCATGAATATGGAAGGGCATCTATAGGTAGTCTCTACACTGGCTCCCCACCTCCTTCTGGATAGAGTACAAGGTATCCCTCCTTACTCTTCAGTGCATCCACAGCAACGCCCCCCTCCTATCTAAAGGAACTCATCGCTCCCCCGACCTCCACCCGCTCCCTCCGCTCTGGAAACTCAAACACACTCAAACCCAAACACAAGACGAACCTCCGTGGGCGACAGGGCCTTCTGCTCAGCTGTTCCTTGGCTGTGGAATGCCCTCTCCGACCATCTGAGAGCACCACAGTCCGTTGAGGCATTCAAAAGGGGACTAAAAACATTACTTTTTAACAAGGCATTTGCCTAAATGGACCTACTGATGCCTTGTATGTTTTTAAAAACGTAATCTTTTATTTTTTAGCTGTCTAGAGCTGACTTTGATCTGAATGTTTCTTTCATTTCATTGGTTGTTTTATTCATTAACATTTTCTTTTTATCTTTATCTCCTTTCATGTAGCACTTTGAGATTGTTACAAATATAAAGTGCGTTACAAAATAATTAAATGTATTATTATTATTATTATTATTATTAGACAGATGCTGTCAGGCGGGTAGCATCTCTCTTGAGTGCCATTCTAGTTAACCAGGAGGCGTTATTGTGGATTATCCAGTTTCTCACTACAGCACTAAATCTCAAGTCCGAGTCGAGTTTCGAGTCTGAGTCTAAGTCAAGTCAAGTCAAGAGTTTTATTTGTCACGGCATACAAGTATACAATGAAATGCGGGTGGTCTTGCCCGCAACGATGTGCAATACAGTGGTACAACATATAATAGAATCCAATAAAAACAACATTGTGCAATAAACAGGTAACAGGTAACATGGTGTGACATCTCGGTATCTGTACATAGTTATTTACAGAGCATATAGGACATGCTAGGTAGCTTTGGTAGTGCAATACACTGTTACTGTTGTTATACTAATTTAAAGTGGCCTTTCCTTTTGGCCAGAAGTGGGTGTGTGCGGCATGAGTGTGTGCCCGCTCATGTTAAAGTGTTAAAGTGGCTGCTAGTGTGTGAGCGTGCACAGCGTGTGTGTCGTGTGTGTGCTTGTGTGTGGATAGTTCAGTGTTCTGTGGCACTCAATGTTCATTGTTCAAGGCTCTGATGGCCTGGGGGAAGAAGCTGAGCCTAAGCCTCTCTGTCCTAGTAGCTGGGGTTCTCAGGCGTCTGCCTGACCTCAGCAGCTGGAACAGGCTGTTATTGGGGTGGTGGGGGGCTTTCATTATTCTGCAGGCTCTGGATTTGCATAGGGGTGCACCGATATATCGGTCGGGTATCGCTATCGGCCGATAAGCTCAAATGTGCCGATAGCAGTCGCTAGGCCTGCCACGATAACACATTTTGCTGGGCGATTAATTGCCCCCGAAAATATCGCGATAAGCGATATTATTGCGACCGGTTAGAGAATTTTTTTTGAGAAATGTATTTCCCAAAACTTTTATTTTGAAGCCCACCGCTCCGTCTTTTCCGGTGTTTGACTTTTATTTTGAAGCCCACCGACCGGACCGGAAGTATTGTTGTGATTATCCTAAGCAGAAACTATGAGCCGACAACATGTCTCGTCCGGTCCGGTTCTGTTTTTGAGCTAATGATAAAACAAATTGTTGGTGAACAACTAACTTTCGGTTAGTTTTAACGTTAGCTACTAACGTTAGATGCAGCTACTACAGGCAATCAACGATGAGGAGGAAGCGTCAAAGCAGTAATAGAATAGCTGTGGTGCGTAAGCACTGCAGCACGACTCGAAACTACCGGAGTGTTATAATAAATTAATTCATGTTTAACTTGTCCCCGTGTCCAGTCCTTTGACTAGCCCCACCCGTTCATTGTAAACAATGATGCATGTAATTGTATTAACGTTATTCTGTGTTGTACTTGTAGCTATGCTATACGTTGTATTTCGTTTGTTAGATATTTAGCTAATGTTGTTAGCATGGAATGAGAATCAAAGCTCTATCTTTCATCTTTATTTAGCAGTCCAGTTTCTCCGGGCAGTAGCGAGTAACTACTTGGGTCTAAAAATAGCTAACGTTACACTACAAATAATGCTACTTGGTTAAAAGGAGCAACACTATTGAGAAATGTCTATGTGGCGTTGCCCCACGGAGCTCCCGTGCTGTACTCTAGTAACGTCAGCGGCCCGCCTCCCAACACGGACAGTGACTGAAGGGGCACTGGTTCCGCCTCATTAAAACAAACGCGCAAATAGCAATTAATCGCGCCCGTCAAAATCATTGCATTCATTTTAATTATCGCAGCAATTAATCGATTTATTGCTTATCGCGGCAGGCCTAGCAGTCGCCGAAATAACCATCTTGTGTAGCGTCAAAAGGCAAAAAAAAAAAAAGTTCACTCGCGACCTACCTGCACAACGCCCGCCGTCCCCCACACACACACAAGCTACTGCATCAGTTACTACTTATGATTAACAAGGCATTCGTTTTGTGGCATTAACGTTATATAGTTAGTGTTACACGGACAATAACATCAGCATATTATTATTACCCATAGCAGCAAGGCATTACTCCGAGTCCGTTCATAGCTCAGTTCCATTCCGTTGCAGCATGACTCTGAGCTACCGGGAGGCAGAAGACTAACGTTACTGGTGAAAATGTGATTTACGTTGGAATACTCCTTTGCCAACTTGCTGTACTTTGCTTGCAGGTCTGCAGCCATTATTGCTGGATTATGAATAGCCCCAACTTTAGCCAACGTAACGTTATGGCTAAACCTTTAACATTAGTTAACGCTAGCTTTCGGTTAGCTGTTCAATGCTAATAACACAACCAAGCGAACCCATCAGAGCTCCCCATCAACACCGCTCTGTCGGGAGGATGGCATTTAAGAAAGTATCTGCTGTTAAAATGACACAAACATTCGTTTTGTGGCATTAACGTTATATAGTTAGTTACACGTTCAAATACATCAGCATAGTATTTACCCGAAGATAGCAAGCAAGCCGTTCATAGCTCGGTTCCATTCCGTACCCAACTACCCATTCTGCAATCTGTTAATAAAGTTTTCAACCAGACAAATGTATAGAAAGGCTTTGTTTTATTACAACCAGACAAATGTATAGAAAGGCTTTGTTTTATTATAACATTTGTTGCAGTAAAATCATTGTGTCTCGTTTGGCCATCCTGTGGAGCGCGCTGGTCGGCGGGCACTGCCGGGCAGCTAACTTATTAGCTTGTTGTGGTTCTGAGTTTGACTCGCATTCTCGCAAGCAGATCAATGGCGGCATGCCCCCGAAGTAGAAAATGAATAAACGCTTGCCGATTGGTGGTAAGAACAGCAGGAGGTGGGTGCTATCGGTGTGGCGTAATTGGCCGAATCGACTGTCAATCAAAATGGTTCCATTGCATTGGTTGAAAGCTCTGGTTGAGAGAATAGTATCCCGCTGCAGGCCGCCAGAATGGTTCCATTGCATTGGTTGAAAGCTCTGGTTGAGAAAATAGTATCCCTCTGCAGGCCGCCAGACGATACTGGGAGATAGTGATACCATAAACATATTTCTTGATGTTTCCTTTTTTTAAGTAAGTAAAGAGGCCTACAAATACAAACATACACATACAAATATACAGTAGTTTCATTAAAAAAAATTTAAAAATTAAAAAGAAAAATATTAAAAAAAGTTACAAATACTTATTTTTTGCCACAAGTATCGGTATCGGCCGATTGTGTTAGTTGAACAATCGGTATCGGTGGCCAATTTTCATATCGGTGCACCCCTAGATTTGCACCTCTTGTTGTATAGAACCTGCAGGGAGGTAGTGTCACCAAAGCAACAGCCTGAGTAGAGTCCCCATTACCCTAGTCCGAGTCCAAGTCATCAAGGTTGAGTCCACTCCACTCTGGCAGTCAAAGAGCTGACATACAAATAAAAAAAGGTTTACATTAAACATAAATGACACAGCGGTCACCATTTCAAAAGGGAGTTTATTTACTTTGTGACAGAATAGCCAAACAAATGCACTAGCCATCAATATCTTGTGCCAAATGATTAGGGCCTATTACAAAACAAAATTGAAATAAATAACTGTATTTATCAATTAACAAGTCCGAGTCCTCGTCTGCACCCTCCGAGTCCAAATGCAGTCAATGCTCGAGTCCAAGTCGAGTCACAAGTCCGGAAAAATCAGTCTCTCGAGTACTACAGTACAACACTGTCTCACAGTTTCTCAGGTTATTAAATCAGGGCTGTCCCCTTTCAAGTCCATTAACCCTTTCACTGCCGCACTACCAAAACGGTTAACCCTTTCACCGTGACAATTCACAGAAGGTTAACCTAGGGCTGGGCGATATGGCCTAAATATGATATCACGATATTTTCTGACCTTTCGGCGATACACGATACGCATCACAATGTTTTTCTTTTTTTCCCCAAACAATTCATTATGAGGCTTACCAAGACAGTATTTGAGTTTGCAAGCTAACATTGAAGACAAAATAAAATACCCATGCATTTAGCATTTTTATATTATATATTAGATTTAGATTATTGGATTATTAGATTATATATTGCATATATTTAGCAATGAGATATTATATGATTTAGATATGATGAATTGAAAATGGGGGACCCTGATGTAAACAAGACGAAAGTCTTTCTCTGGTCTGCATCCTCCAGTCCACTGTTGTTGTATTGAGCTGTACTGTATTGTACCCATGCTGCAATCTGTTAATAACATTTTCATTCATTCAGACGGCAAACAGAATCATTTTGATTGACAGTCGAGTCTGCCAATTACGTCACACAGCTTGCACCCGCCCTGCTGTTCTTAGCACCAATCGGCAAGCGCGTATTAATTTTTTACTTCCGCCATTGGAGAGCTCAATGACAACAACAATGGTAGCGGTAGCTCCCCGCGGCCGACGTTTAGCTTTTAGCTCCGCAGGATGACTAAACGACTGGAGGCATAATGATTTTACTGCAACGGATGTTATAATAAAAGCCTTTGCATACATCTGTCTGATTGAAAACTTTATTAACAGACCACAGAATGGGCACAACTGAGTCAGCACGGGCTGAGATATGAACGACTAATGCTTGCTATATCTAGGTCGACCTCGGACGTTGCTATGTAAATACGCTGATGTTATTGAACGTGTAACTATATAACGTTAATGCCACAAAACGAATGCCTTTGTTATCATAAGTAGTAACTTTGATGCAGTAGTGTGTGTGTGGGGCCGCGCTGTTCAAAAGTTTCAACGTGTGGACCAGATTGACGCGACACAATCCTCTTGGGCAAAACATCACGATATCCACGATACATTTAAAAAGTGTATCGTTAATGAACTGTACCCGATATTTATATAATATCGTCATGTCGCCCAGCCCTAGGTTAACCCTTTCACTGCCACACAACAGCCGGTTAACCCTTTCACTGCCACACGACAGAAGGTTAACCCTTTACTATCACACAACCGACGTCGTGTGACAGTGAAAGGGTTAACAGTTCGGTTTTGTTATAGTTGACCAAGACTGCTATTTGATTAGTCAATTCCTATACATGTATGTGTTTTTTTTCCATCCATGCTGAATTAGTTATTTCCAGGAGAAGGGTTTTATCCTATTAAATGACATGTGTGGGGGTGTACTGGCAGCTCACCAAGCCCCATATTAGCCGCCATCGTCCTGGGTTTGAATCTGGACCGAGACCTATGTTGCATCATGTCATTCCCTTTCTCTCTCCCCCCACGCTTCCTCCAAGAGGACCGCAGTTGGCTGCAGCTCTTCGGGTTGCAATTTCATCCAAGGAGAAGCAATTGTGCAACAGACAATGTTTTCAAAAACACAAAAACTAAATTTACATTTTACAACCATTTAAAAATACATATTTGGCTGGTTTCATTGCAATGGTCAGAATCGGAACAGAATCTATGTTGAAAATAACTGATTACCTTTTTCTGCTTGGTCTGTGAAATAGCGTAGTATTGTTGTTGACTAACCACGGTATTAATTTGTTTTCTAATGTTACCCCCCCCTTCCATGATACCAGTTACAGTTGCAGAAGACCCAATACCTGCAGCTAGGACCGAACCGGGGCCAGTACTATGGAGGGTCATTGCCAAATGTCAATCAGATCGGAAGCAGCGCGATCGACATGCCTTTTCAGGTAAAAGCACTGCTTAGAAATTCAAAATCACAAAACACTTTATTAATTCACTGCATGCAATGAATGAGCATACAAGATTTGGTAGGGAATGTAAACTAGGAGAAAAGGTTTGACCCTTTATTTTATTTTGTCATTAAACTTTTTTATTGCATTTTCCATTATTCAATGGAATGTTTACAAGATTCACTTTGCATGTTTACAACAACGCATCATTGTGATGGAAAACTAAAAGGATAAGAAAACAAACAAATTAATTTTTTTTACAAAAATAAAAGGTCCAGCACATTTCTCACATTGATCACATAATCAGCCGTTACATGACAAAGTTACACATATCTACTGTATAATTATAAAATGCACAGAGAATATAAACCGGACACAACAAGACATCCTGACTTTTATTTACCTATAATTACTATTAGGGACCCCAAATCTTTCTGAACACCTGTATAAGTTGCTCAAAAGAGGCTAATCTAGCAAGCTCATCATTCCACTCTCTGAAGCTGACTTTCTCCACGTTTGACCTTTTAGATTTCTTTGCACTCTTAGTAAGTTTCTGCACAGATGGCATGACAGACAGGTGAGAAACGAAGTCATTATCTTCACCCCAGACCCCGTTCCAGATTTCAGGGCTGGACACGAACAGAACGACCCGGCACCACGGGCTGGTGGACAGAGTGTACCGGGATCGGAACCGCATGGCGTCGCCCCACAGGAGAGCCCTGACCGTCGACAAACAAGGACGCCAGATATCCTTTATACTGATGTGTACTGGTGGTTTTCAATATGCAGACGTTCTTTTTTTCTTTCTTTCTTTATTTTATCCACTTTTTCTCCCCATTTTCTATTTTTCTCCGATCCCAATTTTGTATTATCCAATTCTTCCCTCCCCTGTCTTGACGTTGCTAGACTATGCCTCCCACAGGTCGGTTGTAGTGAGGACAGAAGCCTTGCATCACGTGTCCCCTCCGGTATACGAGGAGGCAGCCTGTCGCATCTTTTCACCGCAGCAGCTTGAACTCTCAGTGGCGAGGAGTAACGCGTGGGAGGCTCACGCGTTACTCCTTTTTTTATTTATTTATTTATTTTCTTTGTCAAAGCTAGTAAGAAACCAGATATCGTACAGGGTAACAGATCCAATCCAATCCAACTTTATTTATATAGCACGTTTAAAAACAACAAAGTTGACCAAAGTGCTTCACAAGCAATCAATACAGTAAAAAAACACATAGACTAATCACAATACAATGCACACAGAACTACAAACAGATTACGGCAGTAGACTGTATTTTTTTTTTTAAATGCTAGGGAGAACAGATGTGTTTTTAGATGGGATTTAAACATTGGGGCCAGCCTAATGTGGGGAGGTAACTCGTTCCAGAGTTTGGGGGCTATAACCGCAAACGCACGGTCCCCCCCTGTTCTTTAGCCTGGATTTGGGGACAACAAGGAGGGACTGGTCAGCAGAGACCGTAATAGGGTGTAGGGGTGTAGGGGTGCAGGATCTCTGTGAGGTGGGTGGGGCCAGACCATTCATTGCTTTATAAGCAAACAACGGGATCTTAAAATGTGTCCTAGACTGCACAGGCAGCCAATGAAGCCAGTGGGCTTCATCACTTCTCTCCAGTGTTGGGGAAACTACTTTAAAACCGAACTGACACTAAGTCAAGTGTGGGCGTGTTCCATTTAGTGACTAGCATACACAAGGGTGTGTTTTAAAGACCGGACAGGGAGCAATTGTTTAAGTGGAATCAGGAAAATGCTAAATGTTTAGGAAAATCTGTACTTGACCCAAAGTAGTTAACTACTGAGGGAAGCTACTGAGATTGTAATGTAGTTAAACTTTATACCCTTATTATAACTTATTATTACCTCATTATTAACATTCAGTTGAATCCATTACCTGACTTGTCTGTGCTCCAGCTGTATTTCTTTAACCTGAGCTCTCACATCGACAGCTGTCCGTATGGCTCCGTGTATCTGTCACCTCCACCCGATACTAGCTGGCGGAGGTGAGAGAGGCTTTTATGTTGCATTGATTCACATTCACGTTCCAGAACCACATATCATTAATTGATGTACAATGTTATTCCGGATACTCTGTTCCCTCTCAGGCGTGCACCGATACTGATACTGCTATTATGTTTATGTTTTATTAGGATCCCCATTAGCTGTCAAATTAATGACCGCTAGTCTTCCTGGGGTCCTCACAAGAAAATAATACAACATAATACAAATACAGAATGTAATTAGCAATACAATTAAAACAATATTTTTATTTTAAATAAAAACAGAAAACATAAAGGAAATCAAAAATGTATATTCAACATTGAACATACAATGAATGGTTGTATTCATTCACATTCCCCCCAAAGAAACGCATACTAAAAGGGTAACAGACATTTTTATAATACTAATAATATATATAATATATAAAAAATACAATAAAATAAAAACATAAAATAGTTTTAATCGCATCTCACTACATCAGTCTCATTTATATAATTTCACTTTTTAATATCTTTTTAAAACAATATTTTTTCTTTACTTGCTTTGTGGATACTGGTAGCTTGTTTCAGTTGAATATGGCTCTTTAGCGCACTGTGGAGTTTAAATTATTAAACCGGTTCAATACCAGGCTAAAATAGGGTATCAGAGAATTTCCACAATACTAAAATCGAATAACAAGAATCGTGTGTAACATGCCAGAAATCAAAACAAAGAATGTTTAGGGTCTCGGTCAGTATTGGTAGTGAAAAAGTATTGGTGCATCCCTATTCCATGAGCTAACTGCCTGTTAGGAGGTCAGAGTCAGACTCATTACAACTTCAGCAAAACTGAAAGTGAAACTTACCATGGATGGGATATAAACAATACAAGAGCAAAGAAAATGTTGAAAATGGACTTAGCAGATGTTATGAGGTAAGAAATGTATTCAGCTTGTATAGACTATAGAGCAACAACAGAAAGCATACATGTGGATGTAAACGAAAGCAAGCTGTTCACAAGAAAACTGTTGGATACCTTTTGAGATGGACAGTTCTATTTGTTCAGGACTACTATCGCTACTACAGGGTTTCAAAGTAACCACAGTCATCCTTAGGATTTACAGTATCTTTTAATTTATACTGTGTCATTCACATCATAGCAATAGTAAGTCGGTATGTATAAACTACTAGATACTGTGTATATAGCTAGTTTAAATCATGGAGCGTGTTCTGCATTCTGCAGCTCCAGTTCTTTATGTTTGCAAGTGTGTCGTCAAAACACCATGAGGTCAAACAGGCAGCGCTGTCAAAACTGTGTCTTGTCATTTATAGTGTGCCCTTCAGATGACAACAACATTAAGTCGGTATGAATAAACTAACGGATGCTGTATACTGCTAGCTTACATCATTGGTAGAGCATTGTATTCTGTTACTTATGGCATGTAGTCTATATTTATATGCAATAAATATAACATATGCCCTTTGGTGGACACGTGTATCCAAGATGTCTTGCAGTACATGTAGCCAACCATGAATGCATACTCTTTATTTTATTTTTTATTATTGGTGGCCCAATGAAGGCCTTTCACAGAATGTTTAGAATACCCATTTGTCTTCTATGTTGGAAGAGACAATGGTTGCTATGTGCAAAACAATGGTTGCCATGTGTTAGGATTATGTCAACAAAATGTTATAATTTAGTCTTATTACTGGATCTTGTAAACAAGGCACAGTGGAACAGTAATAATAATAAAATAAAAAAAGGAAATTAGGCATTTTCTTTCAAAAGAGGTTACCCAATGGTTACAGGCAGCCATGTTGGAAGAGAGACAACTACACAAACATTCCGTGCAAAGCATCTATTAGGCCTCTATCAAACCCCCATACCCTGGTAGGTGCTATACTGTACCCATGGAGCTACACAGGACCACATTTAAATTGTCCACGTGCGATGGGGTTACACTGCTCCCTGCATCTATTGAAAAGCCTTTCAGCATGGAAAAAGTTGCCCTTAATGGCATGATTACATTATTTTAGCTTTTGATCTTTTACGTCTTGTGGCAAATCTTCCATAAACAACATGTTTAATTCAATTTGGTGCAACTGATGCCTGAGGAATTTGAACAAGACTTGACAGAGAAATGGAGAAGGTTTGAACAACGGAGGAGAAATGAAAGAGGGGTAGAAGGAGCAAAAGATGTTTCCCCATCTGCGGGCCACATCCTATACCCATAAAGGCCCTCATCGTAACGCCAACACGCTTCAGCCTGGGTTCACGTACAGACACTGGAGCAGAGCTGGGCAATATGTCCATCTATATCGAATATCATACCAACTGTGTTATCGTATCTGTTGGAGCCATTTATACCATCTGTGTTTTCTTGGTTTTTGTATTTACTATTGGTACATTTGTTTTTGTACACTTGTCTAGCAGTACCTATTTGAATAATTCCTAGTAATTCAGGTGTTGCACTGTACCTGGCATCTAGCGTGGTCACAGGTAGCTACTAGTATCTCACAAATATTGTTGTATGGATTATTGTATGGATTTGTGAAGGGTGTCGTGGATGACCTGAACTGATTACTTGGAAACACTCGCATTGTAATTACATGGTGAGCAATAAATATGCTAAGCATTGGCTGAGGATTCTCTCTCTCTCTCTCTCTCTCTCTCTCTCTCTCTCTGCCTTCCTAATGTCTCTAAACAACCTTCTCTCCTGTGTCTCCTCTATCTCTCTCTCTCAGCCTCCCCACTGCCCACTCCTTTGTTCTAAGTTCTTCTACTCACATTTATGACTTTATTTCTCCAGGCACAATCAATGCTCAATGAAATGGTACCAGGGGAAAAGTACACAACAGTGGCGTAGTTCAACCAACTAAAACGCACGGCAGAAGGACATCACAGGTGCACGAGTTTTGCACGTCTTGAGCTAACATTGAGCTAGACATGCTGGTAGACACAACAGTATGCAAGCGTTGTAGAAAATGTTCAGATGCACTGGAAACCCATCGGAAGTGATGGATAGGCACACAATGCCTGACAAATTCCTCTACAATGGAAAAGCATACTGAACCGATCTCTGATACGCAGTATGAAGATTACCGAACACGATATAATGCTACTGTCGTGACCTGGAGAAGCCACCTGCGCGAGACCATTTGTGTGCTTTTACTATCTTGCTTTTATTTGTGATTGTTTTATGTTGTTCTATATGTGAAACTACCTGTATGCTGTCTTCTTGGCTAGGGCCCACTTTAAAAAGAGATGGAAATATCAACTGTATTTAAATAACGGATAAATACAATTTAATTAATAAAAAAAAACGTATTAAAAAAGGTTATTCTCAGTTTAAGAGACGGCCATGAAAGAAATTACATCAATGCCTGTTACGTACCCCAGTGGGGAGACGCAACACAAGGCCACAGACAGGGTAGGTGAGGGTGCAGTGACACAAAACGCAAGAGACAGTTTGCAAAATAATAATATTTATTTTACAAAATTCAAATCAGCAACACAGAGAGCAAGGAGGACTTACCAGTGAGCACCAAATTAAATATCAAAAAGAAATAAGCCCACCCCCCCTTACAGGCGCGGACGCCCCAAAGTACAGGTGGTGGTGCTCACTTCTAAAGCTGGTGTCTTTAACAGTAGGTCACCTACGTGATGCAAAATGTAGACCCAGGGTATCTTCCTGTCCTCAATGTCCCTGTGTGCGAAACAAAAGATTAATATATAAGAAAAACAACCATAAGCTGGGTGACGAGGAATAAATACACAAACAGGTTATGGGTAAAACAGAAATGTACAACAGGCAGGATCACAAAAGGTACAATACTATAGGGAATGGATAAAAAAGCCAGAGCCTTGACCAGCTCTTGTGGTATATTCTAATCAATATCTGAGGTGATTTGCAGTACAATATGATTGCCATCTGGAACGGGGAGAAGGACATAATGATTCAAATGGTCTTTCTCTACTGATAGAGAAATAGACTGTGCATGCCAGGCAAAAAAGGAAACTATGGTTCAAAAACTCATTATTTATTTTGCCTCTGGGCTCAGAGTGAATTAGAAGGTTGCTTTTTCATACAGGGATTATTCAGAGTACATTAACACATGTTTGTACAAAGGATTAATAAGGTTTGCACATCAAACCCTGCATGTACATACAGTCATGTTAACTATTAAAATAAAATAGAATCTACTGTAAGCATTACACATGAGTAAATCTGGTTTACAGATCAGGGATCTGTACATTACTCTAACCTAAACAACAATTGGTGTTTCCCATGATTTACTCACGTATAATCAGCAGTCTGGATGGGAGCGGTTGGAGGCGCAGACCTGGTTGTCTGGCCTCCTGAATTAACACTGTTATCCTTCTTATACTACTCATGACCTCAAATTTTTAGCCTGGGTTTAACCAATCTGAGTCATATTCAAATATGGAGTTGTTCCAATCAGCTGTCTTCTGTGGGGGCTGTCTGCCCCAACCGATCTCCTGTCCGTGTGGGCCTGTTCCTGCATCAGAGGGGGGCCCATGGCCCCCGTCGGTGTCTTCTCGGGTGTGTCGTCCTTCAGTAAACAGAGGAGAGTGCTTTTGGCCCCCTCCTTTGCTGTGGCCTTTTCTTCACAGAGGCATGTCCCAATAAACATTTACAAGATGTATCTCCTGTGTATATGAATTTATACACTTCTAATATTATCACAGTTTTACTCTTGGCTTACATTTTTATATCAAACAGTGATAAAGAATAACTTGATACGTGTATTTTACCAGACTAAACCTTTGTAATTGAGACTTATTTTCTATATATGGTTTGCAACAAGAGTGAAGTAGCATTATTACTTAAATAACCAGTTTGACGTTCTATATGATATTCAAATATCTTTTATCTAATACCTCAGATAGATTAATATGATCTTGTTTTATCATTCTGTAAGCACATTCTTCCTGTTCGCCAGTCTATGCTGGTCTCTGCTGAAATCTGCTAACATTAAGGTGTGACCTTTAGTCTTTGTTCTGGTGCTGATTACATCTGTTAGAGTGGGGGGTTTGACTGTTCCTTCTGTGGCTGTGACTTTCCAGTTCCTTTTGTTTCTAGTGGTTGACCACATTTGCTTGAGTGGGGGTTGAGAATGGCTGTCTAAATACGGTTTCAACACCAGCAGGGGTTTCATGTGGACTCAAACAGTTTCTGTCACGCTAGTATCCCCCTTTGAGAACACCAGTGTTTTGCATATGGTTTTTCTAATTATAGACATATGGATTATGAAATACAGTCAATGTTAGCACACTCTCACACAAACATGAGCTCAACAGAGCTTTAACTAGCTCATGCACCAAAACATGAGCTCAACAGAGCTTTAACTAGCTCATGCACCAAACATGCGCTTTAACTAGCTCACACACCACCAAACAATGAGATCAACAGAGCTTTAACTAGCTCTCACACACCAAACAATGAGCGCTACAGAGCTTTAACTAGCTCACACACCAAACAATGAGAGTGCTACCACAACACCACCAGATATAATTACCAACATACACCGACAGAGCTCTAGCTAAAGGCCCTCCCATAGTCGAGCAGACTGTACACACAGCAGACTCCGCGGAGGTCCGCGCGGCTCTTTGAGCTTTGATCTCAGCGGACAGCAGACCCACAGGTGCGAAGCGCCTATTTTCTGACGCGCGGACATCCACGCCGCTGACTTGGTGTCACACAAAACGCTGCTCGGCGTTTTGGTTGACATCGAACTGCATTTAATGTGACGCCGATCTGCATTTTACTCTGACCACTCGCTCCGTGCCAAGAGAGATGTTTGAATGGCTTTTCTAAATGAAGTGTGTAAAATTGCCAGTTTTATTTCGAAATATTGGAAACGGAGATTCCAATATTTTTAAATAAAACTGGTGCTTTTATTTCATGCAATGCGTGTTTCATTTCAGCACCACGCGCTGTCCACCTCAAGCCTATACGGTACATTGCATCTCGCTACCTGTTATTCAAGTGCGTAAAACTTTTTTTGTGGGAAATGTAGTAAAACTGGTGCGAGAAATGTAGGAAATAGACCGCGGACGTCCGCTGAGATCTGCTCGACTATGAAGGCTCAAAGAGCCGCGCGGACCTCCGCGGAGTCTGCTCTGTGTACAGTCTGCTCGACTATGGGAGCACCTTAACACTGCACACACAGGGATATTTGAAGGGATGTGGAGGTTAATTGCCTGACGAGCCTCAGCTGCTGCTACTGCTGCTGCTGCTGCTGCTGTTTGGAGTGAGATGGTGATTTACCCTGAGAGATAGATAGGTTACACAGGAGGGAGACAAAAAAACAACAATACAACCTGCCTACATACATAACACATATTATATATATATATAATACCCTATACAATACAATACAATATAATATTACATGCATACATACATAATGATATAAGGACAGAGTCCGTAACAATGCCACAAAGGGTTAAAAAAGTTATTTCCTGTCAGAAACAGTGTTTTTACAGGAATTACAGACCGTAACCCACTGTGTTGGAGCCCGGGGCCTTATTCCACATTCACTTTTACACAGTCAGATCAATTGCACAGAACAAGAGGAGATGAATGAATAATGACTCTAGTCACTTCCAGCAGTATTGGATTTTCTCCCAATGCATTGCCATATGTACGGGTCTCCCCTAATTGCACGTTAACAAAGAGCTACTGTATGCAAGTCTTGTTTTAAAGTTTTCAGATAAAATATGCTTTTAAATCCAGATAAATGTGTTATAAAACCAAAGAAAATAAAGACTGAATCTGATTGCTGTGTTGAGTTGGACAAGTCTGATAAAAAATAAATAAAGCCCTTTGACCTAATCAGGAGTGTGCTTTTGATTTAGCCCCATCGGTAGCGCTGCTGTCTTTCATCCTGGTTAAACACAGGACCAGATAGAGGTTTCACCCAAGGAGAGGGAGCCAAAATCCTAATGACACCTGTAACGCATACCTTAACCTCTATGGTACACCGGCTATTATCCTCCAATCTGTACAAGCCCTGAAATAAATGCTGAGACCTACTCTACTCAGTGCACCCAAAGTGGGTTTCAGCATTTATTCCAGGGCTTGTGGCAGACTGGAGCTTGGCCCCAATACATTAGTGTTGTGGCTCATTAGCCGGAGTTGCAGGTGTCCAGTATGAAGAACGGCATGGACTGCGCGGAGAAGGAACTCCACCGATCAACGGCATCGTTGGTCAGTAGGAAATGGGGCCAAAGGGGTCCAGAATTCTGAACTCACCGATTATTTGCTCTGCCGTGTGCTTTTTCTTGTCCCGCAGGACAAATTCTGACTCTGCGCTGCACCAGAGCACGCTGACCCCCGCTCAGCAAGCCCTTTTCATAGGAGGCTCACAGGACCTCCAGCCCAAACGAGGTACAGGAGTTTAAAAACAAGTGTTAAAGGAACACGCCAACATTTTGGGAAATTAGCTTATTGTCAAGACAAGAAGATACCAGTAGATACCAGTTTCCTCTCTGTGCGTTCAGTAGAAAGCTATCTGACTGCACGTTAGCCTAGCTTAGCACAATGAATGGAAGCGGACAGTGCCGGTTAGCCTTCGGGAGAGGTGTTAGTTGGACAATGCCTAGGCTAACCATCACTGTCCGCTTCCATTCATTGTGCTAAGCTAGGCTAACATGCAGCCAGATAAGCTTTCTACTGAACTCACAGAGAGAAAACTGGTATCTATCGTCTTGTCTCTCTCTGGAGAAGATGATAAGCTAATTTCCCAAAATATTGGTGTGTTCCTTTAACACTTTGAGTGCCACGCGTATCGCTTATCTTTACCACTAGAATGGCAGCTTTATAGTCGTTTCCGCGTCGTTTCACTGTTTGCGAAGCTGTATGTGTGTTCTGTATTATAGCTGTGGAGACATGGTGTGGCTCATTTTGACAAACATTACTTGTAGTGCAACATGGGAATAATAGTTTGTTTCCACATGCTGTAGTTTGTAGTTTATTACATGCTAAACATCGCGCATTTCCTAGATAATCCAGTATTTTTTCATAGATCGTGAGATAAAACGTGCATGTGCAATAAACCAAAACCGTTCTGATTGATCCCCTGAAACCCCAAATACTCCCAAATCAAAGGTCGTTTTACCTCAAAACTGTGATCGTGTT
The DNA here is from genome assembly GCF_963971535.1 of Notolepis coatsorum. Lineage (NCBI taxonomy): Eukaryota > Metazoa > Chordata > Actinopteri > Aulopiformes > Paralepididae > Notolepis > Notolepis coatsorum. The sequence goes on along the minus strand of NC_140177.1, from coordinate 107,537,642 downwards.
TGCCGAGCATGTTTTTCGTCCGGTGAAACACAGAACTGTGATCGTTAGAAAAACACGTTTCAGATTCGGTAAAATATACATAGAATGTACCTTACCTTAGCCAGAAGGTATTCCAAGAAGAATAATTCCAAGTGATCGCATCACCATCGCGATTACCAGTGTATATGTCTATACACGTTTTGATGGTTAGGCAACAGAATTACGTGGCATCAATGTGAATTTCTGTTCCAGCAGGAGGTGGGGCCACTACCAAGAAAGAAAAAAAAGTGAGGCTGTGTATCAACCCCAAGCCATTGCAGTTCAGAGTAGTGACACGGATGATACTGCCACCTGGTGATAGTCGAGCGGGGATCAAAGTAAAAAGATCAAACGATCCAAAAACCTAATATCTCGTTTTTGGCATTCAACGCTTGTCGAGCAAACATGTAATTTTCCATTTTTGGCACAGAATGTGTTAACACTTTGATCGCCATGGTTAAATTCATAATTTACCATCCCTCGCCTGCTCTATTTGTCTATGGAGAAGTTCCCCTTCTTTGCAGGGCTATAACTTTTTAAATTGTATTGCTAAATTGACATTATTATGGCCCATTCAATGTCCTATATCTATTGTTCAGGGTGTAGCAACGTTATACTTTTTCATTCACATATTCATACTAAAATACGGTCTAAAGTATAAGTATGTTTTTATCGTTTTCTGCAGCTTTCTCCAGAACTTGATTTATAGCCCTAAATGCATTATATTGATGATCAAATACAGTTTGGTAGGAATCTGTGCGAGATAAAAAATTTCAACTGGATGTGCTTCTAGGAGTTACTACTTATCATCTGATGTTGACCGGATGGGCGGGGGGTCGTTTATAATTCCGTGGGCAACGTTATATCATTCATCTAGTGTGGGTGATATGATCATCAGAGCAGTTTATATGGAACACGTTAAAAAAAAACGCTGAATCTTACCGTAGCTTCCTCGGGCCGTTGGGCGATGAGCGTGGAGCAGAGATATTCCTATTATGGGATGTATAAATACCCGATCCATTTCCAGGTTGTATAATAGTATATACGTCCAAATCATGTTGTTTATCGAGTTATGTGCACCGATCGGTGTTCACTGTGTCAAGATGGAGTCCCTCTAACGATAGCGAGTGCCCGGACGAAATATGGGTGAGCACCATTTCATCCACAGATCACTTCCTGTTGGGCGATCTGCCGATCGGCCACCAGATGGCGCTCTTGAACCGTTAGAGAGTTGAGTGGAGCTCAGCAGTATATCTCAGGTCCCCGGGGGAGAAATATGATTTCGATCACAGATTTTTTAAATATTGATATCAAAGACGTGTTACGGCGTCTTCGGCAAACTACTGTATATGCAGCCCAGTGCAATCGTGTTTGTTATTTCAGTACATAACGTTGAGCCACAACGTTCATATTTCCATATTTCAGTCACTTCAGCAACAGGTCATTTCCAAACTTGGAACAGACACGAGGCAGAATTGTCAATGAGTTATCCAACACGACCACTATAGGCTCCACAGAGGGATGGACCTCCAGAGCAAAGTTACCAGACTGCCCACAACTCTTTGATTACATTTTGCAGACATGCCCCTTTATGAGAGACATCTATAATGAACAAATAATTGTCGATAGACAAGTATGTGTTTCTTTTGCTTTCAGCTAATGCATTGAATAAGCAATAGATTTGTTTCTCCCCGCTGAACTGTATCAAACTGAAATCCATGACCCCAAATCCACGATATGAACCGAACCATGATTTTTGTGAACCGCTTCACCCCTATTTGAAGTCCATTTGGTGTGGGATTACTATAAATCCAGACAGGCTGGGTGTGTGCAGATGTAAGACTTGGAGGGAGAGATTAAGCAAACATTCATCCCCATCTTCTCTTCTGTTTCCCTCTCCTCTCCTCGTCTCTCCCAGTCCTCCTGCTCACTGTACCAGATTCAGAAGCCATTAAACAGGAAGTCGATGAAGATGAAGAAGAACAGAGTTGGGACTGTAAAAAGGTGAGTCTTCTGCACTTTAACATCCACTGTAACCAGGGCCTGAAATTAACACAAGAATAAACCAAATGCTGGTAAATGTGGGTTTCTATTAAACATCCCAGTACCTCAGTGAGTTAAGGGCAAAGATACTATAATAAGGAAAGCTAACGCATTCGACGCAGCACCAACGGGGTGAAAATGGATCAGTTCTGTGAAAATGGAACAGTTCCTGTCTCCTTAACAATGTGAGATCGCTTCAGCTGGGAAGAACTTTAATTGTTATATTTCACTACAACATTTCTATGTAAACAGAACACACATTGCTGTCTGGCGAGAGGGCGGCGAATTCCTCATTGCTCTAATTTAAATGACCTTTTGTAAATTCACAAATATTTGTAAATTCACAGATATTTGTAAATTCACAGATATTTGTAAATTCACAGATATTTGTAAATTCAAGTAAAACATCTGTCCTTGTGGCAGAAAGTAACAACAGTAAAAGGCCTCAGGATACATCAGGGAAGGAAGAAGTGCTTTGTAGAGGGAGTGCGGTTTGGCCACATTGATCAGTATTTCTTAAGAAGTCAGTTGGTTGAAGTCCAGCGACAGATAGAAAACCACAGTTCACAGGATATCAGTAACTCTATCACTGAGGAGGAGGGGGAAAGCGCTGTAGGAGGGGATGTAGATGGTACTGAAGCCAGAGAGAAGAGCTGTAGGAGGATAGATGGTACTGAGGCCAGCATGCTGGTCAGAGGTACCCATGTACATGTCGAGATACTTCCCAAAGGTCAGTGAATACCATGACCACACCAGAGGGAGTTCCACAAATCATGTCCAACCCAGATTCGGCTCAAACAAGGGACTAAACATGTTTCGCAATTATGCCACAATAATGTGAAACGCCCTACCCACAGCCATAAAATAATGTGAATCCCTACCCACTTTCAAAACCGCTCTAAAAAAGCACCTACGGGAGGCCGCAATTCGAAACTGGCCCCGGCAAATTTCTAAACCCCCCCCCCCCCCCCCTCCCAACCCCCCCAATGTACAGTTTCCTCCACCCCCCCCCCTCATTATGATATGAAAAGGGGGGACCCTAATGTAAACATGACGAAAGTCTTTCTCTGGTCTGCATCCCCTTAACAATTGTGTGTATTGAGCCGTACTGTATTGTACCCATTCTGCAATCTGTTAATAAAATGTTCAATCAATCAGAGAGAAGTACTGTGGGCAAAAAGCTAGAGTTAAATGGCTTAGGGCAAATTAAAGGAAAGAATGGGAGACGGTTAACAGGGATTTTAATGTAAAGGAACAGTGGTAAATAAATTAGAGAAGATGGGAGACATTATCTATGAATGTGGTGATGAAAGATTTGGAATCATTGAGAGAAAGAGGGTGGAGAGATTGCAGTCCGTTAGGTCCAGACGGCAGAAAGAAATAGAGAAATTAGTGAAGGAGAGGAGACGGCTAAGAAAGCAGTGGAGAAAGGCATCAGTGGATGAGAGAGAGGGAATGACGAGAGCTAAGAAATCGGTTAGCATTACTCAGGAGGGTAGAACAAGAAGGAAGAGAAAGAAGGAGTGAGTCAGGACAGCATTTTATAGGGATCCTTATAAGTTTGTTAGCCCTCTAAAGCTGAGTGTTGTGCCCATGCAACACTAGACGTGTTTTACAAAACATGAAATATCTTTGGAACCTTTTGTGTAAAGCTTAAAGCTTGAACTGTATCCGGATTCTCTGTGTAAGTAGTTTGTAAATTGAAATTGAAATTGAAATTGAAAGTATCTCTGTCACCCACAGCCTGTTTGGCGAAACATGGAAGTTTGGCTTAGAATTTACAAAAATCTTGAAACATCCACACGTAGTCTTCCAAATGCAGACAGGGCCTAACAAAAATAATAGTTGGTTTCAGGTTGGTTGTCAGTTTGGCCATGGGTAGGTAGGGAATTTTTTTTTTTTTTATTTTATTTTATTCTTTCCCACGGCGACTATGGATAGGGAATTTCTTTATTTAATTAACCCTTTCACTGCCACACGACAGAAGGTTAGCCCTTTACTATCACACAACCGACGGCGATGCTCCATCATTAGCATCATTAGCTCCGCGGATGCGGAGCTAATGATGCTAATGATGGAGCATCGCCGTCGGTTGTGTGATAGTAAAGGGCTAACCTTCTGTATTGTCACAGTGAAAGGGTTAACCGGCTGTCGTGTGGCAGTGAAAGGGTTAAAATGTTCACAACAACATGGATGCATGTACTCTGCCAGCATGTTTAATATCCATAATACTAAATGTTTGACTAAGATTTCTATGAAACTTTATTCTATAAAAAAAAAAAAAAAAAAAATGATTTTTTTTTTTTTAATATATAATTTTTTTTTAAAACTCATAAAATATATTGGGTCGCACCTAAATCGGCAGGGTCGGTCGGCAACCTGAAACCAACCATTATTTTTGTTAGGCCCTAGTACATCCACCGCTTTTATCTATCTCTCCCTGAACTTTTAGCCTATAGCCAATGGAAATGCTAGAAATGGTCACGTGGGCTGGGAGGACCAATGGAAAATTCCTATAGTTTCTCCATACTCCAACTCTGTGCTCTCGCAGATCAGGCCGTCATTCAGCTGTTGTGCGTCACAGAGGATCGAGAGAGGAGCTTGTCCCTGGTTTTATAATAAAATGGCAAAAAGACATGAAAAGAGGTATAATGTTCAACAAGCATTGGAACTTGTTGTGGATGTTGAGGATGATCCAGATAATATAAATGAAAAGGACTCTGAGCCAGATAGCTGGGACAGTGATGATGACAATCATAGTGAAGGATTTGATGCGTTTGAAGTAGTGATGCACGATATATCGGCCGTCGATATAATATCGGCCGATATGGCTGTTTTTTTACACATCGGTATCGGTCCGATATCAAGATAGGGCCGATATTAAAAAAAATTAAAATAAATACTTTTTTTTTTATCTTTTTTCTTTTTACATGTTTTGGCATTAAATAGTTTCAAAATATCTGTCATTTCTGAAAATAAGTTACAAAAGTAAAAAAAAAAAAAAAAAAAAATGCGTTTTGGAAAATAGCTCTTTATTTGATTATCATAAAAAAGTGTTTTTTATACAGAGATATCGACATCGGTAAATATCGGTATCGGCCAGAACAGCAATATTAATATCGGTTATCGGTATCGGCCACAATTTTCACATCGGTGCATCACTAGTTTGAAGTAGCCTACTCTTGTATCAATTGATCCGACAACTATATAATTTATTGTGCAACTTCAATGAAAATCACCTGTTGATGATTCATGTGTGCAACTATGCTATTTGGATAAGATGCAGAGAGGGACATTTATAGGAACCCACAACAGAAAAGGAAGAGAGCTATATGATGGAGGGGGCGTGTGTGTGTGTGTGTGTGTGCGCGCGCGCGTGTGTGTGTGTGTGTGTGTGTGTGTTAAGGCTGAGGTTGAATGTTCGAAAGTTTGTTCGTTTACGTTAACATTCAAATTCTAAATCAAATTTTTTTATAAATATATATATATTTTTCTTTTTGTCTATTCATTCTGTTTAAACCAATGGGGTTTTTCTTCACAGTTGCAGATAAAGATTAGGCTACACTAATATTATAGTATTAAAAAAAAACTGCTAAGTTATATTCATTAACCCTTTCCCCGCCAATAACATCGTACAACGGGTTTCAAGTTCATGCGAATTCTGCCAATAACGGCGTACGACGTGATTCTGATCATAATTTCATATTTTCGCCATGGTATTCATATTTCACTCACGGAGCCTTGTCGGATGCTGTGTGAGCCAGCACAACTCTGCACCGCTTCAATACTGCCACCTGGTGGCTGATCGGCGAGTTGCAACCGGAAGTGGATCTCTTGTGATCCCGGTGCGTCTCCCTATTCCGTCCGGCCACTCGTTTATCGTCGCGGGACTCAATACACACCCCGTGGATATGGATCTTTGCCATAACTCAATAATCTACCGGTACATGATTTGGGCGTGTATTAGTAATATACAAACCGGAAATGGATCGCCTAGATCCCCACCACATAACTGGGATATGTTTGCTCCACTCTCATCGCCCAACGGTACAAGGAGACTGACGTGAGTTTCAGCGTTTTTGTTTATCATTTTCGATACAAACTGCTCTGATCACCCATACTACATGAAGCATCTAACGACTATCACGCAATTATAAACGACCCCCCCCCCCCCCCCCCCCCCCCTCCGTTCACCCGCGCATGATCAGTCATACCGTTTAGGACCAAATGTTTAATATAGCGTCGATCGGTATCAAACTGCATTTGATGATCTAATATATGCATTTGTGCCTATATCTCACGTTCTGGGAAATACTGCAGAAAACGATAAAAACATATTTATACTCTAGACGGTATTTTCGTATGAATGTGTGAATGAAAAAGTTAAACGTTCCTACATCCTGAACGATATATAATCGATGTTGAATGGGCCATAGTAATGTCAATTTAGCAATACAATTTAAAAGGTTATAGCCCTGCAAAGAAGGTGAACATCTCCATAGACTTACAGTGCTGGCAGAGATCAAACAGCGATGGATATAAGCGTGGCAGAGAATGGGTTAAAGAAAGTTGATTTAATAAAAAAGAGAGTAATTTAATCAGATTAATCACTTTATTCAAATTGAGGATTTAGTTTGAGGATATTTATTTAAAAAAATTATAATAAATAAAATTATAATTTAGGGGCGCCCTCGTGGCGCATACCATAGTACCTCGCGCACCTACGCGGCCGACCCGGGTTAGATCCCAGCTCCCGTTGTTATTTGTAGCATGTCCTACCCACCTCTCCTCCCGTTCGCCCTATCCTCTGTCGGTCCTGCATGACCAATAAAGCTGTACAAAAAAAAAAAAAATTACAAAAAAATAATAATTATAATAATTTCAGAGACATGCAACTTTGAGGCATATTATGTCAGGCTGTAAGATAGTCTTTCTCAAGGCCGGTATACATGGCAACATAACCAGGTTTTGAAGCTTAGCGGCAGGAATTGAAAGTAGAAGAGTACAGGTGAATTCAGGGTGTAATCGGATGGAGGGTGCAGCCCTTGACATGTAGAGGAGGTAGGCTTTTAGGCAGGCATGAATTAGGCCAGCTAAATGGAGCTACTGATTGGGAGATGTAGGTAGATATGGGAGGAAAACTTGTTGTTCCACAAGAAATAGTTAGTAATAACTTAAGGCCAGACCTAGTATTATGGTCTGTTAGTCATTGGTTAGTTTATTTTATAGAATTGACCGCTCCTTGGGCGGATTCAGTGGAGGAGGCGTATGAAAGGAAAAATTACCTTTGAACGATCAACTTATAACATTATAATTGAGAGAGTTGGGGTTCGTGGCGGAGACGCATTGAAAGGCAGTCAGTGGATTTGGTTGAAGAGGAGAAATAATGTCAGCTGGGTGCCAAGTAAAGAAAGAGTAAGAGTATTCCTTTTCTTCTCTGTTGTTGCTGTTTCATGTGTGATATTGGTATCAAGAATTGTTCTATTTTTACATAGGATAACATAAGGAAGTTTGGTGTGTGGCTATCAAGGAAAAAGGGGAGCTAGCATGGAGGGAGGTGATTCTGGGACGCTGGAACTAACCGTTGAGCCTTCCCGAAGTGTTGTGGGCCTAACTTGATGAAACACCAGTGAAGGGAGGTGCCCACTTGATAACCCTGGTGATATGCTGGCTCTCACTGCCTATCTATCTACACGTTGTGTTGTGGTGACCATTGGGGGCCATGTCGTGTGGTAGGGTATGTAGCATCGGCATCACATTTTATTAATTTTTTTATTTTTGGGCTTTCTGTATTTTTCACCTATCCCAATTTAGTTGTTATGCCAATTCCCTCGTTGCGCGCATTGCCCCACTGTCGGCCTGGGGACGGTGTAAAACTACCACATGCCTCCTCCAATACAAGTCGCCAGCCGCTTCTTTTCACCTGACAGCGAGGAGTTTCACTGGGGGAACGTAACGTGTGCGGAGATTCACGCTATTTCCCCCAGATCCCCTCCCTGCTGAACAGGCGCCCCGACCGACCAGCAGGAGTCGCAGTTTACAACCAGGACACATACCCCACCGGCTTACCACCCACTAGTTCAAGTTCAAGTTCTTTAATAGTTGTCATACAGAAGTACAGAATACTTTCATACAAAATGCTTCTTACTGTTACGCTCCAGAGACTGTGCTAGACAAGATAGTATCAAATAACATAATAACATAATATAGCATGAATTTAGAAGAAGAAAATGAGGTCACAGTGTTCGGTATAGACATATGTACAATGTTCTGAGTTACCATATAATATACAATACACAATACTATGCAGTGTACTAATGTACAGTACTATCTAGTGCAAAGCAGAAATGGGATGAGGTACAATTTTAGGTACAATTTACAGTAAGGTGTACGAGTTGTAGTGCAATCCTTCATCCATAAATATAAAGTGTGGGGAGTGGGTGCTACAGTGTGTTTGTTTAAAGTGGGTGTGTGCTATAAAGTGTGTGGAGTGGGTGCTACAGTGTGTTTGTTTAAAGTGAGTGTGTGCGTGTGGATGTGTGTGCTATGTGTGTTTGGTGGTTGTTGTTGTGTAGTGTTCATTCATTGTTCGTTTAGCAGCCTGATGGCCTGGGGATAGAAGCTACTTCTGAGTCTTTTGTGTTAGTAGGGACGACTGACCAAGCCGGAGGTACCGCTGTAGCTCACATTTGAACCTCCTACACCCATTACCCTAAACCGGGTTTGTATCCTATCCGTGGCTGGTTGGGCTGGGCAATATATTGACATTTATCATTTATCGGCTGGCAGTTTTATTGTATCGTCGGTTATCTTTGATATAGTGAATCGTGATGCACATTCATAAAAAGCAACAACATGTTTGCGAATGTTTGTTGAAAATGTACGTTTCAGTTTGATATCACATTTGCTGTTATAATGCAGTCCAATAGGATGACCAATCGGTTGGATTATTTAACTGATTAATTTTGCATATCTAAACATATTGTTTGTGATATATATATGTAACGGATGGCACCGCGAAGCGCAGTCACGATGTACTTCAGATGTTGTGAAGTGACTGTGGCGAGTAGCGGTGCTGTGGGTTAAACTCACTCTCACCCTAAGCCTTAAAAGACACATAGACACGTTGCAAAGCAGTGAATTCACCTCTTGGTATAGTGGTCTGTGCTGTAGCCCACGGTGTGGGAGACCCGGGTTCGAAACTCCCCCGGGGCATCGAAGTTTAAGGTGACCCGGATGCCTTGGGTGGAGTGGAATGAGTTTAAGGTGGGTGAGTCAGTGTAATGGATGGTACCGCGAGGCGCAGTCACGATGGACTTCAGATGTTGTTAAGTGACTGTGGCGAGTAGCGGTACTATGGGTTAAACACACTCTGACCCTTAAAAGACACATACTGTAGACGCGTTGCAAAGCAGTGAATTCACCTCTTGGTATAGTGGTCTGTGCTGTCGACCCGTGGTGTGGCAGACCACGGATTCGAAACTCCCTCGGGGCATCGAAGTTTAAGGTGATGATATCACAACCGTTACATATATATATATATCACTATCTAAAATATTCTGTATTGTCAAGCCCTATTGGCTGGTGACATTTTGAATACATTCTAGCTGGTTGTTGAAACAGTTAGCTATATGCCCTGACTGTAACTACATTGTAACTAGATTCTAATTTATCCGCTCCCTTTTAGAATGTCTCAAGGTCCAAGCTCTGCAAAGTCCCAGGAATAAAGTAAGTATATTGCATCTCTTGCTGCCTTCTGTAGAGTTTATTTGAGGATACAGTACAGCCAAGTAGCCTGTAGCTAAGATTGATGAAAACAACCCAGTGATGGTCAAGGAACCTTTGTAGGAGACGGAAGAAGAAGATGTTGAGATGGTGAAGAATGATTATTAAAAGTTATTGAGCTGTGTGTATGCTATTAAACTGTAATGCATGTCCTTTTGTGTAGACATGATATTTCTCAACATAAAAAGTATTGCAGGGGTTCTCAAACTTTTTCATACCATGACCCCATTTTATTTAGGATTTTTTTTGGAGACCCCACACTTAACTCATTCAGCGCCAATCACAAGAAAACTCTGGTTCTAATCGTTATTTCTTTTATTAGCTATATCCATTAATTTTTCATCCATTCAGCCTGATGTTATCATTGGGAATGGGTCTGAGCTTGCAAAAGGGCAAATACCGCCGCCTACGCCTTCCAGCCGGTATTGCACTCTATTAGAAATGGTGTAGTTTCTTTTCTGGGCCGATCTGACGGACCTCCACGAGCAGTATTTGGAATGGCGATCAGATAATTGGATTATTTCTCTTGCATTACATCAGATACCAGGTAAGGACTCTATATATAAAATCTTGCGTTGATCTGATATTTCTTTCTACCGCGATCGAAGCTGTCTGTGTGTGTGTGTGTGGCTGTGTACCGTTGAGTGCAGGAGGTGGCGGGGGGAGCGCCGCTCTACGAGGGCCATTTCATGTATGCACGAGGAAGGATAATAATTATAATCTAGCGTTGATTTCAGGAAGATTCGATAATCAGGCGAAAGATTACAACGTGTTTAGTAGGGGTGTAACGGTACACAGAAGCCACGGTTCGGTACATACCTCGGTATTGCGGTCACGGTTCGGTACGAGTTCGGTACAACAGGAAAACAATATTTATTATTATTATTATATATTTATTATAATTATTATTATTAAATAGAATAATATTCTATAGGCTTGCCGTGGTAGTCAGTGATACTGGTGTCATTCTGTGTTCAGGCATCCAAGTTTCAAGTTCAAGTTTCTTTATTAGTTGTCATACAGAAGTACAGAATACTTTTATATAAAATGCTTCTTTCTGTTTTGCTCCAGAGATTGTGCTAGATAAAAATAGATAAGTATAAAGTATAGTAAGTATAAAATAGAAGTCAAGTACGTAGACAAAGGTGTTTAGGGATGCCCCGATCGATCGGCCACCGATCGTTATCGGCCGATACTCAGTATAAATATGCAATCTGTGAATTCCGATAATTAGTCATATTCGAGTTTGTAAACAAAGAGGTGCGGCTCCTCTGCTCGAGTCTGTAGTGCACTGCATTCGACCTGCGCTAACGTTAGCTACCTAGCTATCGTTACTGTTTAAACAAAATTACCCAGTCAACTATTCACGTTTAGTAGGCATTGTCTAACGGTATTTAGCCGGCTAGCTACCGATAGCTCCTGATATCAACAAATGATCCAGAAAGTCTAGTAGTTCATGTTCATACCTCAGTTAGCTTGCGTTAGCTGACGTTCGTTTACTGTTCAAAACGAAATGTCCCATTGAACTAAAGTTCTGTCTTAACGTCATCTAGCCGGCTAGCAGTAGCTACAGATAGCTCTTGATATCAATGTCTTATAACATTGATTTAATGCGTATTCGAGCTGAGGGCTTGCTGAATGTGAAACGACCAAAGCACTTAACGTTACCAATGGGGTCCCGCTGCAGCGCCGGAGAATCCTTTTGAGCTGGGCTACTAGAGTACACACAGACAGTGGAGCTGTTTGCAGATAGTGAGCATTTTGACTTGTTGCGTGGTGGCGATGTCTCGCAGTCGCAGATAATACAAGTACAAGTCTAATTATATAATATATATATTATATAAAAAAAAAAAAAAAAAAATTATATAAAATATTTTTTAATTTCTTTTTAATCAAAAACAATCGTATCGGATCGGTATCGGCCGATATGGATCACGACGATCGGTGATCGGTATCGGTGGCAAAAAACGTGATCGGGGCATCCCTACAATATATACATATATACAATGTACAATGCAGAGTAGAAAAGTAACTGAGTTACAATACAATATCAGGGCTCTACAGTGCGACCATTATTGCTCGCATATGCCCCTAGAAATATGTGTGTGTGAACCGGAAAAATCAATTACTCGCACGGTGTGCGAGTGAAGATTACAGCCTCAGTCGTGCTTTTTTTCCCTCTGCTGATAAATCGTTAAAAAACTACAAGTCCCACATTGCACTCAAGCCAACGGTCCAATCACAGTAGAGTGACGTGACTGGTTTCAAGGGAAATAAAGGAAATTACCAATCGGAAGCTCTCATTCGCTTTTTTACTTCCTGAAAGTCCGCCATTGCGATATGCGAGAGTTTTCCGAGACAGTAACATTAAATTAATGTTAACTTATTCTAGTCTTACCAATAGCAATAGATTTTAGAACACCTAGATTTATCGATAGCAATAGTAATATAACGTTAATGCAACAAAACGAATGCCTTGCTTTGTTAATCATAACGTTGATGCAGTAGCGTATGCCGTTGTGTTGGCTGTAACGGACATGACAATAACATAACACTGTGTACACATTAAATGTTTCAAATCGATGCAGTTGAATTTTCCCCTTAGGATCGATGCATTGCGATGCATTGTTACACCCCTACACCAAAGTCACTGGCCCACTGTGTATGTGTGTGTGTGCTAACTTGGCTAGCGTTATCAACAGCAGAGGTGGGTGAAAGCGGTGTGACGTAATTGGCAGAATCGACTGTCAATCAATGGTCTACCTGACACGCAAACTCATAAACAATGTTTCTGTACTGGAGGTGTACAGTATTTAAATAGGCAACCCTGAAAGGATTATTTTTCTAGAAGAGCAACACTAGCCAAAACATAGGCATTGTATGCATGAAAGGGGCAAAAGCTAAAGTTAAGTGACTGTTACTTTTGTAGCAGTAGTTTGATTTGATAGGGACAGCACATGTTAATGAACATCAAGTACAAAATACAAAATGTAAACATGCAAGTTTCAAGTTTCAAGTTTCTTTAATAGTTGTCATACAGAAGTACAGAATACTTTCATACAAAATGCTTCTTACTGTTACGCTCCAGAGACTGTGCTAGACAAGATAGTATCAAATAACATAGTATAGCATGTAATTTAGAAGAAGAAAATGAGGTCACAGTGTTCGGTATAGACATATGTACAATGTTCTGAGTTACCATATAATATACAATACTATGCAGTGTACTAATGTACAGTACTATATAGTGCAAAGCAGAAATGGGATGAGGTACAATTTAGGTACAATTTACAGTAAGGTGTACGAGTTGTAGTGCAATCCTTCATCAATAAATATAAAGTGTGGGGAGTGGGTGCTACAGTGTGTTTGTTTAAAGTGGGTGTGTGCTATAAAGTGTGTGGAGTGGGTGCTACAGTGTGTTTGTTTAAAGTGAGTGTGTGCGTGTGGATGTGTGTGCTATGTGCGTTTGGTGGTTGTTGTTGTGTAGTGTTCATTGTTCGTTTAGCAGCCTGATGGCCTGGGGATAGAAGCTTCTTCTGAGTCTTTCTGTGCTCGCCTTGAGACTCCGGTATCGCTTGCCTGACCGCAGCAGTTCAAAGAGGCAGTTGTTCGGGTGACTGGAGTCTTTAATGATTCTCTTAGCCTTGCCCTTGCAACGCTTGTTGTAAATGTTCTGGAGGGTGGGGAGCCCCCCTCCAATTGTGCGTTCGGCTGAACGTGTCACTCTTTGTACATTTACATTTACATTTAGTCATTTAGCTGACGCTTTTATCCAAAGCGACTTACAAGTTCTGTACGACAAGCCATCAGGAAGAGCACAACTCTATCAGCTGAGTAACAATGTTCATCAAAGTGTTGAGTGCTACAGTGTAGGTTAGTTTATTAGGACAAGTGCATGACAGTATGGTTAGTTAGGGTTAGATTTTTTTTTTTTTTTTTTTTTTTCAGATAATGGTTGAAGAAGTGCGTCTTTAGTCGACGGCGAAAGATTGGACGTGTTTCGGCTGTCCTAACTGGGGTGGGTAGTTCATTCCACCATTGTGGGGCAAGGACTGAGAATAGGCGACTTCTCTTTGATGACCCTCCCGGAGCTTGGATAGGAGTAGGTCTGAGGCGGCCAGAAGATGCAGAGCGTAGGGGTCTTGAGGGTGTGTAGTTAGAGACCATTGACCGGAGGTAGGCGGGAGCAGTTCCCTTTGCCGCACGGTATGCTAGGTCGAGGGCCTTGAAGCGGATTCGTGCAGCAATGGGGAGCCAGTGCAGGTCCCTAAGAAGTGGGGTGACATGGGCCGACTTTGGTAGGTTTGAGATCAGGCGGGCCGCTGCGTTCTGAATGAGTTGAAGAGGCTTAGTGGCAGTGGCCGGGAGGCCAGCGAGCAGTGCGTTGCAGTAGTCGAGGCGGGAGATGACTGTTGATTGGACGAGGAGTTGGGTGGCTTCTTTTGTCAGGAAGGGGCGTATCCTTCTGACGTTGCTCAGGAGGAATCGGCAGGTTCTGGTTGTCGCTGCGATGTGAGCAGAGAAGTTCAACTGGTCGTCGAGGACAACACCAAGGTTCTTGGCGGTCGGGGACGCGGTCACAGCTGCATTCTCGACTGTGATGGAAAGGTCGGTCAGGGGGGAGGATCTGCTTCGGTCTTGTGCAGTGCTATTCCCAAACCAGGAGGTGATGTTGCCGGTCAAGATGCTCTCTATTGTACATGAGTAGAAGTTCTTAAGGATCTTCTGACTGACTTGGAACTTCCTTAGGCGCCTGAGGAAGTAGAGGCGTTGTCGTGCCTTCTTCACAACACTGTCAATGTGTGTGGTCCATGTCAAGTCCTCGGATATGTAGGCTCCGAGGTACTTAAAGCTGTTGACTCTCTCAACCGGTGCCCCGTCGATGCTGAGGGGGCTGTAGTCCTTGACCCCCGACCTCCTGAAGTCCACAATCATCTCCTTTGTTTTGCTGACGTTCAGGGAGAGGCTGTTTTCCTGGCACCATCCCGCCAGGACCTTGACCTCTTCCAGGTAGGCCCTCTCGTCGTTGGCAGAGATCAGGCCCACCACCACTGTGTCGTCAGCAAATTTGATGATTGTATTGCTACTCCGCTGAGCCACACAGTCGTGTGTGTACAGGGAGTAGAGGAGGGGACTCAGAACACAGCCCTGGGGGGCCCCTATGTTGAGGGTGATGGATGAGGAGGTGCAGTTGCCTGCTCTCACCACCTGGGGTCTGCCAGTCAGGAAGTCCAAGACCCACTGGCAGAGGTCATAGTTCAAGCCCAGGTCCCTGAGCTTGGCTATGAGTATGGAGGGGACTATGGTATTGAATGCCGAGCTGTAGTCAGGGTTGTAGCAAGAGCTAATTTACACCAGGAGACAGCAAAACTCTTTCAATAAATAAATAGCCTGATTAGGGTAAAAGCATTGTGACAATCAATGATAAAAACAACAATAAAAACAAGAAACAAGTTACATAAACTAAATCAGATTAAAATGATCACAGTTCTGGTTTGCCTTAAGATGCAGTTTAAGATGGGTCTTGAGGGGCACTCTCTAACTGGTAGGCTATTCCAGTAGTTACCACCTTTAACAGAGAACACAGTTTTAGCAAAGGTAGTATACCGAAAAAAGGCACCTTACAGTCCCCTCTACTGATGGCCCTGGTGGTAATGCCAGTGTCTCCTTTTTGTTTAATGTCACTGCCTTTTTTATTAGGCCTAGTTGTTGGCTACAACGTTGCCACAGTAGGCATTAATCACTTAATAGTTCAAATGTCTGTGTCCAATTCCCGTTTGCACACGCAGATACACACACACGCACACAGTGGGCCAGTGACTTTGGTGGTATGTGCTATTGCACAGATGTGTGTCCCGTTCCCGTTTGCACATGCACGCACAGTACAAATATACATTTATTTAAAAAATTTAAAAATAAACTCTGTTACTTGAAATATTTTCACTGTGCTCCTAAATATTTTTGTGTGCTCCTAAATTTCTTTGTGTGCTCCTAAATTGTTTCATTTAGGTACAATTTACAGTAAGGTGTAATGAGGTATATGGGTTGTAGTGCAAATTCTTTGCCAATAAATATAAAGTGTGTTTAGGTGTTCTAAAGTGGGTGCTGCAGTGAGT
The DNA here is from genome assembly GCF_963971535.1 of Notolepis coatsorum. Classification (NCBI taxonomy): domain Eukaryota; kingdom Metazoa; phylum Chordata; class Actinopteri; order Aulopiformes; family Paralepididae; genus Notolepis; species Notolepis coatsorum. The sequence continues at coordinate 107,521,680 of NC_140177.1, read as the reverse complement.
TGTTTGTTTAAAGTGAGTGTTTGCGTGTGGATGTGTGTGCTGTGAGTGCATTTGATGGTTGTTACGATTGTTCATTGTTCAATCCTTGTTCACTGAGTAAATTAATTGCCTACTGCCCCTTTAACCTGTTCCACCCCAAGTGAAAATCTGCATAAAATGTATACCTAGGTAAATGGAATATTGCTCCACTTCTACAAGGGCTATTTGCATATTCTTGGTATCTAGGTACATCTATGGACCTCAGGGAATGTATTCACAGTGTCAGAAATATTGTGTCTATTACTAGGCTTGCTTAAATTGTGATGAAACAAAGGAGAATATGAATTATGATTTTTCTTTGCATCTTTGACAGTGAATAACACCATGATAATAATGACCAAACTTAAAAAACTGCCACTGACCTCGTTCAGTACCCTCTTGAGATCATGTGTACAAAAAATCGAAGGAAATTAATGAAGGGAAGATGATAAAACCGAAGGTTCTGTAGATACAGTACCAGGCCATGTGCGGCGCGGGGAGCGGAGCGGGCGGTTTTGACGTGAGCGACGGAGTGGGTTTTAAAATGGGTCGGGCGCGACGTCCGGAGCGAGAGTTCTCCTCCGCTCCAATTCACTCCGGGCCACTCACAGTGGTTTAACACTGATGTAATATACATGTAGTACAATGCCAAAGCAACAGGTGGCGATGTACAAACATGAAGGCCATTTTCAACCAATGAGAAGGGTGAACCGTCACTCACATCCTGTTAGAAAAAGTATATGCCGCCATTCACGTTACATGCTAACGTGAATGGCAGCGACCATAGCATTGTGGCTAGGCTAGCTATCATCGCTTAGTAGAGCTAGTGAATGGATAAACAACGTTATTTAACATTGCAGAATGGGTACAATTACAATACGGCTCAATACAAACAATTGTTAAGGGGCCCAGGGGGTGTAGACTGTTGTAGTTTGATCAAATCAAGCAAATTTACATCATGCTCCAAAAAAATTTAAAAATATTCTGCCGAGCGATGTGGAGCGGGGAGCGCTCGATTCAAGGTGAGCGGTGAGCGAGCGGAGAGCGACTTGGGGGCGGGGTCAACATGAGCGATTAGCGGAGCGGAACAAGCCGTCTAGAGCGAAGAGCGGATTTCTCGCCCGCGCCGATCCGCTCACGGGCCCTGTACAGTACTGAATTCTCCCATCTGGACCAATGCAATTTGAAATATTATTATAGAATATAGAATAGATGCTCATACATTACTTTATTATAGCCAATTCGCACATTTATATATATATACATATAGTATCTTTCAAATGCCCGAGTTCAATTTGGATTTAGTATCACCAGGTGTGCATAATAACAGATAATCATATCTACTGTAATCGACTGTACTTTTTTATTTCCCCCACAGTGCAACCGTTTTGAAACTAATTTCAGATATAATTGTTCCTACATGCTAACAATAGGGAGGAGAAACTAACTGCGTTTCAATATTTGTCAAAAACTTTACCTTTTGTGGCTTATTATCGCGAATAATACCAGTTATTGACATATTCATAATTCAACTCTGAACTTTCAACCCCCATAGAACTTGAAGGGAAATGTAGTTCGGAAAAATTCCAACGCTGATCGGCAGCTATGCATCCCCGCCACAAAATGGCAGCAAAAAAACTACAATTCCCATGGTTCAAATTTTCAAAATGGTCGCCATCCTCCCGATAGACTTCAGCAAATCGAGAAGGTAAAACGATATAATGACACTTTTAACCTATTGCTAAACTAACGTATTGATGATAATATACATTCTACATGCTTTTGTGACATGTTAGTGATGTTAATACTTGAAAACGTTTGATTTTAAAATCACAAATTTTTTGCATCACTCTGATAAATATGGATATATGATCATAATGTCATTTAAGGGTCGGTACCGACCCCGTGGGGTGGAACAGGTTTTAACAACTTATGCAACAACTTAGTTTCACTTTCACTGAAGAAGAGAACAGATGACATGTTTACACAACAAGGAGGATTTATCAATATTTTGGATTTAAACACAGTAGCAGCAACTGGAGAGGAGCTCAGATGATCTGGTGGTATGTACTGTAGTGCTTTTTTTTCTTTTTTTAACAGCTGTGAGAGTCCGCGGTCCGCGGGAGAAAGTTGACGTGTGAGTGTGTGTGTCTTTCCAATAATTACCATTATTGGGCGAACAAGGAAACTAAAGAAAACTGCAAAATTGTAATGACCCTGCTGTGTTACAAACATTTAATTAATTCATCATGGATGGTTTTGTTTTAGGGACACAGGCTGTAGAAAACAGGAAGGGTGGAGGGGAGAGCCGAGTGCAGAGTGTCAGTGCGTGTTGTTAATTCTGTCCGCTTGTCACCATGCCTAAGCAAGCTTTAACGTTTTATTCATCATCTACATTTGGCAATACAAGCTTAATATTCAACGTTAAAGATCAATGTAAGCCAGTGTAAAGTAAAGTAAAGATATTGAGCATAGATTTGTCAAATGTGCAAGTGCACCCTACTTTCACCTTTATTATGCGACGTATTCTTCGTATGGCTGCGCGTACCTCACCGTGACGGCAGTACCGTAAATTTGCGGGACGAATACACGTACCGTTACACCCCTAGTGTTTAGTGTATTCCACTAAAGGGCTATTATCACGTCTTTTCCTGGGATTACTAAGAATCACAAACTATACTCATATTCAAAACGGTATAAAACGGAAATGTACAGATGAAAAAACAATCTGTTTTGTGCATGTTGACTGGAAGCAACTCACTGACAATCGACGGGTGTATTAGACCCATAGCTATAATATAAGATATATTTTAAGCACTCGCAAATCTCGCAGTCTCCCCATTGATTAAAGCGATGGCGTTCTAGCGCCCTCTGGTGCATTAAGCGATGGCGCTGAGTTAATGTATTGCGTAATTTCAACATGGAATTAAGGAATATCAAAATAAAAGCACACGTTGTTGAACTTGATCATGCATATTTATTAGAAAATGTAATTACAGCACTATGTTATCAATACACATTTATAAAACGAGGCATATTTAGCCAAAATATGTTGCCAGAACATAAAAAAAAATTATACATTTATTTTAAACTTTTTTTTTTTACTTTCCAATGCGCTGTCACCTACCCCCGTAGTTTGAGAATACCATTGGATATACTGTAACTAAGTTGGCAAGACAAATGGAACCGGAACGTCAGGTTCGATCCCAGTGAAGGCCTGTGTGTCTACCGTCAGTGTTCTTGAGTAAATCACTGAACTATCTGCTACAGCGGAACTGAAAACACAAGCTCTGTTTTATTGCGTAGTTTTTCCATAACTACTGTAAATGGTAAATGGCATTTATATATGGCTTTTATCCAAAGCGCCTAATGACTTATGTCTCGTATTCACTCACACACATACACACTGACGTTGGAGACAACCATGCAAGGAGCCAACCTGCTCATTAGGAGCAGTTAGGGCTTCAGCGTCTTGTTCAAGGACACTTGGACATGCTGCCGGGATCGACCTGGATACTTTCAGATGACCAGACAACCGCTCCACCTCCTGAGCCACTGCTGCACCTTAACTACCAACATATTGTTATACCAATCCCTGTCATACCAGGGATGCCTATCATACCAACACATTCTGACATAATGAAGTGTTGAAAGGAGTGTCAAACTTACTATGGATGCTACTTGGTGTTGTGTTACTACTTGGTCTAGTATAGTATTGTATAGTCAATACAATGGAGGGTGTAGAAAAGAGACAAAGGTTCCCCAAACAAGAAAACATACAAGAAAAAGGAAAAGAAGAGGAGGCGAAATGCATTAAATCTTACTTAGATAATTTTGTCTTTTAATGGTGCCAATTCAATCTCACTTAGATATTTTAGTATTTTAATGGTGCCAATTAAATCTTACTTAGATGTGTTAGTATTTTAATGGTGCCAATTAAATCTTACTTGGATGTTTTAGTATTTTAATGGTGCCAATTAAATCTTACTTAGATGTTTTAGTATTTGAATGGTGCCAATTAAATCTTACTTTAATAATAAAACGGTGGTACAGTATCATAACAGCTCTACTGTATATTCCTGTCCTCTAGGATAAACTCAATATGATATAGGCTACTCAATACTTTAGCCTATTAAGCTGTAGCCCTATTTTCAGAAATTGTGCCTAAAGGTACAGTACATGCCTAAGTAAATGGAAGATTGCTCCACTTCTACAAGGTCAATTTGCATGTTCTTGGTATCTAGGAACATCTAGGGACCTGATATGTATTCCCAGTGTCAGAAATATTGTGTCTGTTACTAGGCTTGAGTAAATTGTAATAAAAAAAAGGAGAATATAAATTATGATTTTATTTTGCATCTGTGCCGGTGAATAACACCATGTTATAATTGCGCCGCAAGAAATTTCGCTCACTGAGCTCATTCAGCACCTTCTTGAGATCAAGTGTACAAAAAAATCTAAGCAAATTAATAAAGGGAAGATGATTAAACAGAAGGATTTGTAGATACAGTAATAAATTATAATCAATTTTAATTATAAATTCATATTTGACCTTGGGGCGGCTACGTGGTGCAGTGTGCAAGGCGCTCACCATGAATACTGGAGGCTTGGCTCAAACAGATCATCTCCTTGTTCGAGCCCAGCGCTCCACATTGCTTTCAGTTTAGCTGGTCGTCCGCACTAATACACATTGGCAGTATTAGGGGGAGGGAAACTGATGGGTGGGGATCGGGCGTTGTGGACAGCGACTCCTACAGGTCGGTTGGTGCGCCTGCGCAGTAGAATCAGGAAGCGACGGGGGCGGGGCCCCTCCAAAGCCCAGACCCCCGACGCTGAAAGATCGAGCCGCGCAGGTGGAAAGATGCGACTGCTGTTACCTCGAGTATCGGAGGGGACTCGTGCTATGTATGACTTAGTCCACATTGCAGCCGGCTTGTGGGAGGCATGAAACAGCGTTCAAAGACAGGGGAGGGTTGAATTGGACGATACGAAATTGGGATGGGAGAAAAATAGAAAAATGGGAGAAAAAGTGGATAAAAAAAATATTCATATTTGACCTTGAACTTGACCTTATTATGGCCAAATCATACATATATGGATAGGGAAAGGCTCCTCTTTTCAATGGCAGTGTTAAATCTGGATTTAGTCATTTCCTCGCGGTTTTACGATAAAAGATATAATTAGCATTTTTACGATAAATTCTTATTTTCCGTAAATCATATAAAACATCGGTAAAAATGAAAATATACACTTTGACTGCTGTTTTGATAGGGTTAAGGTATTTACTCTTGGCAACAAAAAAAAATTAAACCTCTTAAAGGGGAACTCCACTTTTTTTGGAAATTAGCTTATTTAACATCTTCCCTGGAGTTAGACAAGAAGATGCATACCTTTTTTGTCTCTGTGCGTGCATTTTAGCTTTGGGAATAGACGCTCCGTTAGCATAGCTTAGCTTCATCACTGGAAGTGAGGCAGGACAGTAGCCTTACAGTGCCTTACAGTGTATTGCAAGGTCTGACATTGACCAAACTTGATATGCATGACCTTGGTGGGCTCTAGGTCAACTCCTGAAAAGGGGGTCAATGTCAGACTTTGCAATCAAAAGTTAGGGGGCTAATAACCCTTGCCATAATTTCAGTGCGCCCCCTAACTTTTGATTGCGAGGTCTGACATTGACCCCCTTTTCAGGAGTTGACCTAGAGCCCACCAAGGTCATGCATATCAAGTTTGGTCAATGTCAGACCTTGCAATACACTGTAAGGCACTGTAAGGCTACTGTCCTGCCTCACTTCCAGTGATGAAGCTAAGCTATGCTAACGGAGCGTCTATTCCCAAAGCTAAAATGCATGCACAGAGACAAAAAAGGTATGCATCTTCTTGTCTAACTCCAGGGAAGATGTTAAATAAGCTAATTTCCAAAAAAAGTGGAGTTCCCCTTTAACATCCAAGTGGGCCCTCATGAGGACGATTCGCGATGCGCCACTTTGCCGACCTCTAGCGGCTCGGGTATGCATTTCTTTTAATACAATATATAGATAGTATCAAAGCCCTATTTGTTGTCTGTCGATTGCCCTTTCAGGTGACAAAATCCGTTCAGCGGTTCTCGAGTTACATGCCGATATGTGAGGCGTGCGCCAAAGTACACATTACCACCCCCGACTCCCGGGGCTCTAGCTCCGTCAATCATTTGGCGATCTCGAAAAGATTTTGACAGAGTTGTAGGCAATGAGTGTGGCTTTCCAATGATACCCCATTATATGATAATTGGGGATCTAATACGGTCTCTATTGATTGATTTATGATAAAGAAAAGCAGGGTCCCCCAATTGGGGGACCTTACAGCTTAACAGGTTAATAATATTGAGTATAAAACTGGGGTATCGTACAGCTCTACTGTATATTCCTGTACTCAGGAATCATATTCCTTTACTTTTGATATTTGTATTGGTTTTTTAAAAGATTTTTCACATACAGTTACTTACATTACAAAAACACACATTGGGACAAAAGGGGGGGGGGGGGTCCTCCAGTTCATCTATGCCGTCATCCACACCATATGCAAGCAAAAACAAATCAAAAAGAAAAACAAGGAAAGGAAAGGAAAGCTAACCCAGACAGGCACTGTACAGTATTGCACTTGCCTCAAGCCCATTCACATGTAGACATACATATATATTTTTTTCTGTCCTAAGTCTGTCCATACAATGGGGCATTGGGCATTGCACAGAGTCTTTCATGGGGTAGCACACCGAAGATCTCTCTATACCACATTTGTATAGATGGAGGCTTATCCTTAATCCAGTTTATCAGAATGCATTTCCGGGCTGAAAGTAGAAGTTTATCAAATAGTTTGAATTGTAAGGGTGTCAAATTAATTTCCTTTGATGGGAGTCCCAGTAAAAAAGCTCCCGGATCCTTCTTTATTTTCACCTTGAAAATGTCGCTTAACTCACGTGCCACTTGGCCCCAGAACCTGGATAAACACTTACATTCCCAAAAGTAGTGATAGTAGGTGCCCAGATCTGTTTGACATTTCGAACATAAAGGAGATATTGAACGGTCCATTTTGTTTAGTAACACAGGTGTGATGTGTAATCTGTGAAGAATTTTATATTGTGTTTCTCTTAGTCTGTTACAAGTATAAACCTTTTTAACTGAGTCAATGGCCTCTTGTCAGTCGTCTTCAATATATTCACTGTTAAAATCTCTTTCCAATTTGCGGAGGGATGGTAACTCCTGGGAGTCCAGTGAGTACAGCAGTGAGTAAAACGCTGAGATGAAATGTGAGAAATTCTCTGTTTTACTGTAAAGGGAGCCCATTGGCGTTGGCAGCTGTAGTGAGTTAATAAAATGTCGTATTTGCAAGAAACCAAAAATGTTTTCTCTTGGGAGGTTAAATTGTGTTTGCAATTGCTGAAACGACATCAACACACCATCCCTAAACAGATCCCCCAATACACGAAGCCCTAGTGAGTGCCAGGTCTTAAAGATGGCCGAGCTGCGCCCAGGTGCAAATTCATGGTTGCTAGAGATTGGTATTAGCAATGACCTTAGGTCTCCTCTCCCTGTGTAGATGGTAATCTGTCGCCACACTCTGATAGACTTATAGATAATTGGATTGCCTCGTATCTCCCTATGAATCTTCCACACAGTTCTTATTGTGTAGATAGGCTTGTACAAGTTGTAGCCATTCCCAGATGTAACGAGCGTGACAGGCCCAGTTATAGAAGAGTATATTTGGCATGGCAAGGCCCGTTTTACTGGTTGGTAGCTGCAAGATTTTAAATCTTTGCCTGGGTCTCTTTCCATGCCAAATTAACTTAGAAAAAGCCTTCTTCAGATCTTTAACATCTTTTTTGGATACCCATATGGGAAGCATTTGTAAGGGGTATAGAAGGCGGGGTAGAATGTTCATTTTTATTAGACTAGCCCGTCCCATGACCGATAGTGGGAGGTCATGCCACCGTTCCAGATCTCTCTTAACCGCTGTGGTGATTGGAGCCAGATTCAGACTTGCCATATCTTTTAAGTTGGGAGAGACTTTAATGCCAAGATATGTGAATCCTGACGTAGTCCATTTAAAGGGAAAATTATCTGGGATGTCTGATTGGGTCAGGGTTCCTAGTGGCATTGCCTCAGATTTACTTTGGTTAATTTTGTAGCCTGAGATAGTGCCGAAGTCTTTAACAATTGAGAGGACAGTAGGCACTGACCTCTTCGGGGAGGACAGAAACAGTATAATGTCATCTGCATATAGAGCTATTTTGTGGGGGGTGCCCCCTGTCATGAGTGAGACCCCCTCAATTTCATGATGACACCGGATAGCCTCTGCTAGCGGTTCGAGTGCGACGGCAAACAGTAATGGGCTTAGGGGGTCCCCTTGTCTTGTGCCTCTTGCCAAGGGGAAAGGCTCAGAGCAGGTACCATTGGTAAGGACACAGGCCATGGGAGAGTGGTAGATGGTTTGAATCCACTTAAGGAAATCCCCTCCAAGTCCATATCTCTCCATGACGTCGAACAAATACCGCCATTCTACTCTATCAAAAGCTTTCTGCGCATCGAGTGACACTGCTAGCGCTTTGTGTCTCAGCTGATTAGAGTACTGTATAACATTCAATAACCGCCTCACGTTTGCAATGGAGTGTCGGCCTTGTACAAAACCTGACTGGTCTGGGTTTATTATCAGAGGCAGCAGTCCCTCTATCCTCCTTGCTAATAATTTGGAGAGTATTTTTTAAGGATGAGAGATATATTAGCCAAGTTCAGAGTTTGGGGAAGACTGCCTCTTTGTAATGAGTCTGCATACATCTCTCTCAGAGGTCCGACTATAACCTTACTAATTTTTTATAGAATTCTGGGCCATAGCCGTCCGGGCCTGGGGCCTTACCCCCTTTAAGGGTTTTTATCGTTTTGAGTATTTCTTCCTCTGTTATATCTTTACAGAGAGACACTCTCTGTTCTTCAGATAGTGATGGAAATGTTATTTTATCAAGAAAGTCTTTCCTCTGCTGGTCCGAGGTTCCACACTCCGAAGAGTATAACTTTTGATAAAAGGATTTCATAATTCTATTTATATCCTTAGAGGTGTGATGGCTAACTTCGTTGTCATCTTTGAGGGAGGTTATTGTGTTAGAATTCTGTTTACCTTTAGCCAGTCGAGCCAAAAGTCGACCGGGTTTGTTTCCCGATTCATAGAACTGGTGCTTTGCAGCGTAGATGGTGGACTTAGCTTGTTTTGCTGAACGGGCGGCATCTAGTTGTTTTGCCAAATTATTAGCCCAGGAACGTTTATATTCAGATTCCAATTTTAAGATTAATTTTTCAAGTTCCAATTGATTTTTGATGGCCTCTTTTCGTTGAGCCGAATCATATTCCTGAATCATATTCCCCTCCCCTTGTTATTTTCATAGTATTGAGTACATTATGTTAAAATTGTGGTATCACACAATAACAGCTGTACTGTATATTCATGTTATTTTCATAGTATTAAGTACATTATAGTAAACCTGTGGTATCGCACAATAACAGCTGTACTGTATATTCATGTTATTTTCATACTTTAGTATTAAGTACATTATGTTAAAACTGGTATCACACAGTGACAGCTGTACTGTATATTCATGTTATTTTCATAGTATTAAGTACATTATGTTAAAACTGTGGTATCACACAGTGACAGCTCTACTGTATATTCATGTTATTTTTATAGTATTAAGTACATTATGTTAAAACTGGTATCACAGTGACAGCTGTACTGTATATTCATGTTATTTTCATACTTTAGTATTAAGTACATTATAGTAAACCTGTGGTATCGCACAATAACAGCTGTACTGTATATTCATGTTATTTTCATACTTTAGTATTAAGTACATTATGTTAAAACTGGTATCACACAGTGACAGCTGTACTGTATATTCATGTTATTTTCATAGTATTAAGTACATTATGGTAAAACCTTGGTATCACACAGTGACAGCTCTACTGTATATTCCTCTCCTCCAGTATATTCCCCTCTCCAGACCAGGAGTTTGTCGCTTCCCTGTTCCCTGTGGCCCATAACACCGGCGGCTCTCTACCGGATCTCACCAACATCCAGTTCCCTCCCCCGCTGCCCACACCGCTGGACCCAGAAGATGCTGCTACCACCTCCAACAGCACCGGGAACCTGGCCAACACACAGGGTAACACACCACCAGTACACCTGGCCAACACGCAGGGTAACACACCACCAGTACACCTGGCCAACACGCAGGGTAACACACCACCAGTACACCTGGCCAACACGCAGGGTAACACACCACCAGTACACCTGGCCAACACACAGGGTAACACACCACCAGTACACCTGGCCAACACACAAGGTAACACACCACCAGTACACCTGGCCAACACGCAGGGTAACACACCACCAGTACACCTGGCCAACACACAGGGTAACACACCACCAGTACACCTGGCCAACACACAAGGTAACACACCACCAGTACACCTGGCCAACACGCAGGGTAACACACCACCAGTACACCTGGCCAACACACAAGGTAACACACCACCAGTACACCTGGCCAACACACAAGGTAACACACCACCAGTACACCTGGCCAACACACAGGGTAACACACCACCACTACACCTGGCCAACACACAGGGTAACACACCACCAGTACACCTGGCCAACACGCAGGGTAACACACCACCAGTACACCTGGCCAACACACAAGGTAACACACCACCAGTACACCTGGCCAACACACAAGGTAACACACCACCAGTACACCTGGCCAACACACAAGGTAACACACCACCAGTACACCTGGCCAACACACAAGGTAACACACCACCAGTACACCTGGCCAACACACAAGGTAACACACCACCAGTACACCTGGCCAACACGCAGGGTAACACACCACCAGTACACCTGGCCAACACACAAGGTAACACACCACCAGTACACCTGGGCCATGTGGAAGGAAATAAATATCACAATAATCACAAGGACTTTTGTCTATATCAATATATAGAGAGAGAGAGGGAGCGAGAGAGGGGGGGAGAGAGGGGGACTGAGAGAGAGACTGTATAGAATGTCACTCAACAAAAGAAACATCTAATTTATTCATTATAATTTAATATTAATATGACATTAAAAATACATCTCTTACAGGCACAAGCTAGTTACAAACACTGCTGCTGATACAGTAGCTGCTTCAGATGTACTGTATACACAATCATATATTTTATTTAAGTTATTGTGTCATGTGTTTTTGTTGGGGAGGAATTAAAGAGGCCTATTTGCCGCTCACCAGTGATGATGTTGATCGGTAGAGTCGTTTCTCAGCACCATCCATGCTAGCTCCGGCTAGGTAGCCACAAACTAATGCAACGTCAATGGGGTCGAGCTCCTGTCTGTACAAGCTGACTAGACAATTTAAATCGACTCCACAGTGCGCACAAAGTAGATTTCAAGTGTAGAAGGTTTCCAAAAAGGCTGACTATCAAATCTATTTTTGATACAGAAGGGTACAGAAGGGAAGAAGAGCTTTAATTGCATATTAATAAAAAATAAATATGTATGATACTGCATTGTACGTTATATCATATTACATTATATAATCATATTATAATTAATTTGTATATTATATTGAACTATATTTGTAGTATATACTATTATATTATGGTACTATATTATATTGTATATATCATGTACTATATATCTCATATCACATTATATATGTGCTGTATACACTATTATGTACTATATACTATTATATACTGCAGGTATACTATACTGTACTGTAATGTGTACTATATGTGTGTACTGTAATGTGTACTATATGTATGTACTATGTATGTATGTAAATGAAAAAATAAAAAAAAGAAACGTAAGTCTTCAGGGGTAGGGCCCGACAAGCCTAGTGCTTCTCCCTAGCCCTTTTCGGACAATTGGACAATGCTGCAATAGCAGCTGGTAAAACTTTGGCGATTTATGGAATGACCGTTGTTATGTGGCCAGAACCCGAAATAAAAAATAACTGAACTGAACTGAACTGAACTGAACTGACCTATCCCACTACACAATGATTAGGCCATGTTTGGAATATACTGTTGTGGAATGAATATCAATTAGGCTCAAAGACAGATGTCCATGGTTAATATATATTTATTAATCAGACATGGGAATTAAATACAAATCAATTTGAGACCCTCAAGCTATAGGCTGACAGCAGTGTTCTTTGTGGCCATCCAGAGAACACCGATTCAAATCTCTGTGAGACTTCAAGAACAAGGGGTCAACATCTAACTTCTAACTATAAAGGAAGGAATCTCTGCGTGCGTGCGTGTGTGTGTGTGTGCACGCGAGTGCGCGTGGCACATATATGTTGAGAAACGTTCATCCGATCGACTTCGCGCTCGGCGCATGTGATGCTGAGGACCCAGGGGAGTCCAGTATCCAATATGGTGCCATTTGGCAAGATGGCGGCGTTATCTCAAGAATCGTTGATTCGATCAATCACACTCTGTGGATGTATTGCTGAGAACCCAGGGGAGTGCAGTCAGTGTGTTTGGTTCTATTTGGCCAGATGTTGGCGCTATAACAGTGAACAGTGAACAGTTTTGTCATGTAACTTAAGGAAAAGGGTTGCTTTGCCTATGGCGATGGGCGCAGGGAACAAGGAGCTGTGTGGTTTCAAGCAGCACACCCGGGGGCCAAGACCTATCTCAAACCCTGCCCTCTTTTCTTGATCCTCCAATCACAACTGTCGCTTACCTCGGACAAACCAAGTTTGTCCGAGGTAAGCGACAGTTGTGATTGGAGGATCAAGAAAAGGGGCAGGGTTTGAGACAGGTCCGATGCACGGGCTTCCTACCCTGCAGTCAAGGCGAGAGAAGGCTTATTAATGACATGTTTAAGTCAAATCATCCCCTGAACCACCTTAGGAAGGCTCCTTAGGAACCAAAATGAACTCTTATGCATAGCTGCCAGAATGAATAGTCTGAAATGTTTTACTCTTGCCACAGCCATGAGACTTTTTAATAATGAACTTTGAAAATCAACTTATAGCCTTGTATGATTCTGTTTTATTATACTAACCTTCCATGGCGGCTGGCTTTAGTGAGATCATGAGATGAGATAAGATAAGATGAGATATTCCTTTATTGATCCCCTTGGGGAAATTCAGGCATCATAGTAGCAGCATGGGGGGAGAGGAGGTACAGGTATGGGCATGGTAATAGTAGAATAAATAAATATAGGCAATCAAATTATAGTACAGTAGAAAAGTAAAGAAAAAAGAAAAGAAATCACACGAGAATCCATCTCGTCAGACTTAGGCGCTTGTGCCCAAATCACAGTGGTTTGGACCAGTCCGTGTACTTCGAGCAACTGCTGGTAGATATGGGCAAAGATACTCTGCCAAGTGTTTTTTCCGGCGCTGTTCCTATTCGGCCCAAACGGTTTCAGAGGACGACTTCCCAGATGGTTCTGTGTAACAGACCGTCAGGCGGGTCAGGTCAGGTACAGCCTTGTCTCATTTTAAATGTTTCTGAATGTACAGCATCCTACTTAACCCTTTCACTGCCACACGACAAAGGGTTAACCCTTTCACAGCCACGCTACAGAAGGTTAACATTCTGTAGAGTGGTAGTGAAAGGGTTAATGTCAGTTTTCAAACTACCGATGCAGAGATTTAATCAAACACAATGCATCTCATTTGATTGTTCCCCTAAATGTGCTCCATCTGTACATAATAACTAATGGAAATGTCACGTTTATCCTGGCATGGGGTGTATCTAAAACGAGTTGTCCTGGATCTAGTTAAAAGTTTGTTTTCATTGTGTCTGATTGGTGCCCACAGTAACCATGGTGATGCAGACTGGTCTTGACGACATGGTTCCTCTCATTCTGAATGCAGGAGACTCCCACCAGGCCCTGCAGCTCTCACCAACCCTGTCCCCACCTCTCCCTCTCTCTCAGGTACATTATATTACCATTATTATTTATGATACACCTTCAACATTTGCGTATTTTAGTAAATGATTATGCACTTTCTCTATACTTTGAAATATATATTGTATGTCTGTAAATAGGGCAAGAGAGCTTGCTCTTAGTGTTTTGCCCTCATCAACCAACCAGGCAGTCAATCAGCCAATCACGTAATCTTCTGCAAATTGTATTTCTTCTTAAGTTAACAAACGCCATGTTTACAACTCCATCCAAAGTATGTTCTTTGACACAAAATTACACAGACACAGACACAGACACACACGCACACACACACACACACACACACACACACACACACACACACACACACACACACACACACACACACACATAACACACATGTTATGTAAGTGTGTTGCCTCACCTTACTGATGACATAATTATTTCATCCCCTTGTTAACAGCTCCCCTTGTAATTATCTACTGAGTAGATAATCCTGTTTAGGTGTGAATGAATCATTAGAGTCAGTGAGTCAGTGAGTGAGTGGTTGGAAGAATTCTACACCAAGTCAATTAATGATGAATGACTGAACCTTTCAATAAATAAGAGTGTTACATAAAGGGAATGAATGAATGAATGACTGAACATTTCAATAAATAACAGAGTGTTACATAAAATAACTGCATGAATGAATGAACCAACTATCCTTCTGTGTTGTCTGCTGCTGTGTCCTCCCACCCAGTTGGCCATTAAAGCCACAACTGAACCATTTCATTAATGAAAGAGTGATAGAATGAATGAATGAACGTCTTGTCTGCTGCTGTGTTGTCCCACCAGGCGGCCATTAACGCCATGTCTCTGGAGCAGCAGCTGTGCCAGTATGTCTTCTTCAGCCAGCAGCCCTCGTCCCAGTCGGTGAGTGACTTACCCCATTCACTCACGTTCAAATACATCATCATGGCAGACATCTTGTTAGGCAAACTAAAACAGGTGATGGTAGCCAAATAACAAGTGCTTATCATTATATCATTAAGCGATCGGCCCGGTACCAGTACGAGATTTATTTCACGTCATAAATAGATCAATACAGTCCGTATTAAGTAATGTTGCGTTTCTTTTTCAAATATAGCCAATAGTAAAGACCCTAACCCCATCAAAACAGCAGTCAAAGTGTATATTTTATACAATATACAAAGTGTATATTTTAGCTTATAGAAATCTCCGCGCATTGCACCGGAAAACTGACGATTTTGACGCAAGAAGAAGAAGCACTCATGAAATCGCTGTAGTCCTAAGAATATATTTATATCTCACGGGTCGAACAAACCTCAATGTGATTTCCATAAAATACAATGTATATTGTTTCTTTACCTTTTTGTGAACGTCTAGAAAAAACACGTCGCAATCCGTTAAAAAATGGCTGAGCTAAGAACATTATACAAAAGTAACTGTACTTACAGTAGATTTCATTCACGGTCTTTGCTGCCCTGTAACGGGCGCCTGGTGGTACTAAATCCAGATTTAAGAGGTTAAATTGAAATGGTTATGGTAGGCTGATGAGTGAAACCCAATCAAGTAAGACATATTTTACTGGTTCCTTGGTTACCTTAAGTAGTTTGCTTTGCAACCAATATGACAACATGATTTATGATTTTATTAGTATCACCATTAGCTGATGCAGGACATCAACTACTCTTTCTGGGGTCAAACACATAACATATAAACATGACAATAGAAAGACATTTACAGATGAAACAAGAGTTTATTCAGGTTAACAGGTGAAAGCTTATTGGTTGGCTCTTGGCATTCTTAGGTAATGGGATGACTTTAGCTTCTTTCCAGATTTGGGGGCAAACATTATATCCAAAGCTCAAGGCTAAATATATGGCAAATAGGAGCTGCAATATGATTGGCAAGAATCTTCAGTAGCTTTCCATCTAAATTGTCAATACACAGTGGTTTCTCATTATTGATGGACAGCAATAAGTCTCCCACCTCTTCTATACTTACTTTACACCGTTCAAAGGTACAGTTCTTGTCCTTCATAATTTGTTCTTTTCAAATCAAATCGAATCAAATGTATTTGTAAAGCCCGCAATCACACGTTAATGTCCCCATGGGCTGGACAAGTCTTCTTTAAACAAGTCAAGAAGAAACATCACACTAAATCAAGAACAAAAAACCCACCATGAAATCCAAAATAAATGTAAAATAAATAAATGCAACCCTCCCAGACATACCCCGGCAAAGGTAAGGAAAAACTCACTAAAAACCTAGCAATAGTAAAAAAGCACCACAGGCAATGTGGAGGAGAGAAACCTTAGAAGGGCCGTTCAAGGGGCCCTTCTTGGATGTCGGTGATAGTAGTGTTGCTATGGATGATCGATTGGTGGAGAATAAAACAGGCGAAATAGTTGGTATGTATGAACATATACAGTACGTGTAATAAAACACAAATATGTATGCAATAGCAACTGGGGTACATAAGAATTTATTTTTTTAAAGATTTAAATATACATTTTTATACATAGATAGGATGACTCACAGCTGGATGTTGGCATTCCCTGTCTTGATGTACTCACTTTGCCCATAAAGTACTCGTTAAAATAATTGGCCATTTCTAAGGGTTTAGTAATAAATGCCCTTTCTGATTCAATGAAGGATGGTGTTGAATTGAGTTGATGCTCTTGAATTGATGATCTTGAATTGAATAACATAAAGCAAAGCTTGCAGTGCTGAATTATCAGTATGGCTGGACTGCCTATTTGTCAGATTGTATAAAACATCATTAAAAGGTGTCTCTGCTTGTATCATCCCTGCAGCAGCCAGACATGGTCCAGTTGAACCAGAACCAGAACTCCTCCAACACCCCAGGCAGTCAGATCTCCTCCCAGACCCCCATGGACATCAACACGGTGAGATCTCTGAACCGCCATCCTCAGATCAACGTTGTACTGGGCTGGGCTGGGCAACGTAGGGCTGGGCATCGCTACTGATTACCCCATTTGATTCCCTTTCTATTCACAAGGTTCCGATTCGAGATTTTCATTTACATTTTCGAGATTCAAGATATACTTTAAATGAGGCTTGATGGTGCTGGTTCCAGGGGGTCCGCACCTGCCATTTTGTAATTTGGTCAACTGAGTTTCTGTAGCAGTCCAACAGCAACTCGGCGCAAGGCAAACAAGAGACATGTGCAGGACAGGAGAAATAACATTTACCTTCACACATCCACTGAAAAGAGGCATTCAAAGATTGATCTTGGGATTATAAGAATCAGATCACTCAAAGGAAACGATTCTATAACAATATTCTTCTATATTGTTATCCGGCCCTAGTAGCCTACTATGTATGGTTGTTTTGTTTTCATATAAACAGCATCATGAGGAAGTCACAGACCCACCTTTTCACTTCTCACACTGTTAGAGCAACATGTGGTTGTTTTATTTTCAAAGGACACCAACAAACTGAGCTCACTGACCTCCCAATAGATCCCAATATTGTCTCTCCTGGTTCTCTAGAGTCTAGACCACACAACAACTGGATCCTAAACCGAACAGACTCTGTTGCTCTGCCGTTTCTGTGCCGACTTCTGATTATGAATGAAATTATTGTTACAAGGAAGGGCTGCAAATTGGAACAATTTGAACATATCTTGGATCTAACACACTATGCACACCAAGAAGAACACACTTTGTCATTGTTCTAAGTTTCTTTCTTTTTTTTCTTTTTTTTCTTTTTACTGGTAGCTGGTTTTTGAGGGGTGTGTGAGGTTGATTCATATCTGTGTGTTTTGCACATCTGCACCATAGCAGGTGGGTTTGTGGACATCCATACTGTAGGTTGCAGAGAGGCTCTTTATGTAGTTTGCATACACCTTCCAAACATGTGAACTGTCCGTAGTTTTTTTCGAATGGAAATTGTATGGGGTCAGTTTTGAAAAAGGTTTAAAAAAAAAAAAGGATTATATCTTTAGGATTATAACTCTTAGATCCAACGTGAAGCAAAATCCAGAGGTGGCATGAATCCATACAAAGTCAATGGAAAGTCACCAACAGAAGCAAACAGGGGCAGCTTCGTTCTTAGCGGCACAAATGGAGAGAAATACGAAGGTGTGATGGAGAAAATATAGATGTATCTTAACAATGAATATGAAATAGACTGCTATGAATGCTCTGTAACCTATAGATATTGAGTATAAGTATACGTCTTTATTTGTAATCAGATTAACACACACACGCATATGCGATGGGGGACCCACAGGAACACACACACACATGCACTGAGTTGCTGACTAAATGTTCTCTGCACTTCCCATCCCGTTGTCCTTCCCCCACAAGGGCAGCCGGGAGCAGACAGGGGTTGCGGCAAGTGCCGCACCCGGGGACCAATCCAAGTGCTCCTGTCTGGCTTCGTCAGGGACGCGATAGCGTTAGCGATCTGTTGTGCATGTTTTTCCATTGGGTTTATCTTATCGAGAGGGGAAACCCTTGCGAGCACGGGGAAAACATGCAAATTCCACACAGAAAGGCCCGGGAGATACCCCACCTGGGTAACTGGCAACACGGCAACCTGGTCCCCAAGCGGGAATCGAACCCAGGACCTTCTAGTTGTGAGGCGACAGTGTTAACCACTACACCACCGTGCCGCATAAGTAGGTTACATTTACAGGCATTAAAGCGTTCCGTCCTGAGACGGATTTCCGTCAATTTTATTATATTTATATAATATTTAGATTAATATTTATAAAAAAATATATATATATTTTTTTTATATTCTTTTTTTTTTTAATATAAAGTTTGCCAATAGGGATGTATCACTAGTATTGGCAGTGGTAGTAGTCATAATAGTAATCCAGTCTATTTGTTTATTTTCTAAAAAATAAACTAGTTCAACACAGGTAACCACTTTTGCTTAATTTCTTTGATGGCTCAAATGTATGCTCAGTCTAGTGCAGGGGTGGCCAACCAGTCAGAGACTAAGAGCCACAAAAATGACTGTGGTACCACAAAGAGCCACACCATATACCAGCGTTTCTCAACTTTTTTTTCAGTCACGGCACCCTTCATGTGTTTATAGGTCTCACCCTCTGGCCTCTGAAGTTGCTAATGTCTTTTTTATTTGGGCCTCACAGGGTTAAAAGTACCTTGTGAGACCCACGGTTGCAAAATTACAAAATCACGTTTAGCCATTTAAAAAAAAAAATCTGTAAATGTTTATTTAAAAATGTTTAAGCACATGTATAGTCAATTGGTGCTGTTGTTCAGCCTCACAATGCTATTTGATAGTAAATGTTTATATGTCCCACCCTCTGAAGTTGCTAATGTCTTTTTAATTTGGGCTTCACAGGGTTAACCTCTTATATATACAGTAAAGTGTATATTTTCAGCATTACGTTTGTTTACCAATGATTTTAACTGTTATTAGTTAAATATAAGATTATAGAAATCTCAGGGCATTGAGTCGGAAACCAGTGCATATTGACAGGAGGAAGTGGAGCAGCCAAAAGTGAGTGTAGTCTTTTGAAGGAAGAGACTCTGGGCTTTAGAATTTTGAAAAACGACCCTACCCAGCTCACGCCAGCCCCTGTCAATCATCTGACTTCTGGATTTACTTTTTTATTTCTCTTATTTTTTGGGATTATCTCCCACAAACCTGAACGTTATTGCCATAAAACAGAACGCAGTTAGTTTCACTACCTTTCTGTGAACGTCTAGCAAAAAACGGCATGCCCCCGGAACCAGCTAGAGGGGCTGAGGTTCACCCACCACCACAGTCTCACTAAATCCTGTGGGAAACACTGAAGATTCAAAAATGTTTACGCCTGCGGGTAGGGCGTTCCACATTGTTGTGGCATAATTGCTAAACGTGTTTAGTCCCTTGTTTGTATGATAACAAGCCTTTTAGTTCATGGTTCAAAGTAATGGGAAAAGGGTGCTAGCTCGCCATCAATCAGAAGCTAGCCACAAGACTTGCATTCACACTCTCCAGCACACAGCCTCCCTGCCTGGCACAACAACCACAACAGTAGGGTCTATAGTCACAGTCAGGACAGTAGCTCTACAAGTATTGATTGATTGATTGATTGATTGAAAAGTTTATTAACAGATTGCAGAATGGGTACAGTACAGTACAGCTCAATACATACAATTGTTAAGGGGATGCAGACCAGAGAAAGACTTTCGTCTTGTTTACATCAGGGTCCCCCATTTTCAATTCATCATAACATATATGACACACACGACATACAGATAGACAGTACTGCTACATCTATACATTTATGACATACCAGATTCACAAATACAGTACTGTTTGTGATACAAAAAGTGTCCAGAAAAGAGTGTATATACATTTGACGTAGAAACTGTACATTGGAGGAGGTTGGGTAGGTGGGGGGGGGGGGGGGGGGGGGGGGGGTTGGGTAGGGGGGGGGGGGTTGGGTAGGGGGGGGGGGGGGGGGGGGGTTGGGTAGGGGGTGGGTGGGGGACACTGTACACTGGAATACTGACAAAGCCATACTTGGTTATTTACTGTACAACTGGCTTAGGACATTTGTAGGGGCCAGTTCCGAATTGCAGTCTCCCATAGGTGTTCTTTGAGAGTGTTTTTGAAAGTGGGTAGTGATTCACATTCCTTTACAGCTTTGGGTAGGGCGTTCCACATTGATGTGGCATAATTGCGAAACGTGTTTAGTCCCTTGTTTGAGCCGAATCTGGGTTTAACATGATTTGTGGAGCTCCCTCTGGTGTTGTGATCGTGGTATAATTCACTGACCTTTGGGAAGTATTTTGACATGTACATGGGTACCTTGGTCATGTAGTGTATCTTGTAGACCAGGCCCATTGCAAGTTGCTGTACTCTGTCGTCTACTCTAAGCCATCCTAGGTTGTCAAAGTGGGCTGGGGTGAGGTGGGTTCTAGGAGTCAGGTCAAGCAGTAGTCTGACTAGTTTGTTTTGAGAGGCTCCCTTAAAACGGTAACGCTATTAAAAAAAATACAGTGGAGGTTAAAATAAGAATATGACTTGGCCTGAAAAAAAGTTCAGTCAGGAGATTTGTTTTTGCTTTAATCCCTGCATTTAGTAATATTGTAATTTTTGTAAATGTCAACAAGGCTACCGTCTCTAGAGTCTAGACCAGGGGTAGGCAACCCTAGGCACGTGTGCCTGCATAGGCACGCGGGGGCATTTGCATAGGCACAGGGGGCAGAATTAAAAAAAGATTTCTTTTTTTTTTTATAAATATTATAGTGAAATATTTTGCACTGTTGTCGCATTTATCTTGTTGAAATCCTCCCACAGGTTCTTTTTACTACCACATATTTAATTGAGACCATTTATTTGTTTATTATTTCAATTTAGCTGGAAATACATTGCTATAACATTTGCAGAGCCTTATAACAAAAACATTATTACGGTCACCATTGTGACCAGTGGGATTAATCAACACATTTTATTATTTATTTTTCTATTTCATTGAACATTGCACATGTTAAAACCCATTTTTTTAACTCAAAATGTGAGTATTACCAAGTCAACTTGTGTTCTTAAAACAATGACAATAAACATAGTTTTATTAGGTTGAAATAATGTGGTTGTGTACTTATTTTTCTGTTAACTTATTATGGATTGAAAACTGAAAACCTTAATGCACAGTAACTGAACTCAATATTTTTAAGTTCTGGTAACTTATTATTATAAAAAAAAATTACAGTGTAGTCTTGCGATCAATCAAAACTTATTTACACGATATACCTCATATTCACCCTCCATTCACATCCTGGTGTTCTCCTGGTGTTCTCCATTAGGCCTGTAGGTGGAGCTATGACAGCACACGTACAGTACACACACCGTGTGATGTGTCCAAAAATGAATGGGCAAATGTGAGTGAAATGGTCGCACTGTATGCAGCTGTTTGTCTGCATTGCATTACCCCCCCCCCCCTTGAGCAAGACACTTAACCCCTAACTGCTCCCGATGAGCATGTTGGCACCTTGCATGGTCGCCTCTGCCGTCGTTGTGTGAATGTGAGTGAATGGGTGATTGTGAGGCATAAGTTGTAAAGTGCTTTGGATAAAAGCGCTATATGAATGCAGTCCATTTATCATCTTTCTTGCATTTTATTATAATTTCCCTCATTCACCTAATCAATTATTAAAAATAAAACATAATGTAGGCTATCTGATATTTGATATTTTTTCGGGGAGAACATGTAAACTCCACACAGAAAGGCCCGGGAGATACCCCACCTGGGTAACTGGCAACCTGGTCCCCAAGCAGGAATCGAACCCATGACCTTCTAGCTGTGAGGCGACAGTGTTAACCACTACACCACCGTGCCGCATAAGTAGGTTACATTTAGTAATATTGTAATTTTTGTAAATGTCAACAATGCTACCGTCTAGACTCTAGAGTGTCTTGTTTCATCTGTATAGCTGACGCAAGTAAAGCGAGACAATATTTATCTTTTGCGTCTAAATCTACTGTTAGAGAGCGGAGCACTAAGGCAATGGCCACTATTTAGGTGAAAATCTTGTATCTACAATTATGGTGATTTAATTTTCATGCTTGAATTGTAAAGTGCTTTGGATAAAAGCGCTATATGAATGCAGTCCATTTACAATTTTATTATCATTTCCCTCATTTACCGAATCAATTATTAAAAAGAAAACATAATGTGCCAAGAAACATGCATTGTAGGCTATCTGATATTTGATATTTAAATTTTTGTGTCTTACATACAGATGTATGCCCAGCCCATATGGGCTTACAAAACACATAAACAGTGAATGATGGCCACAAAAAAGAAAACATAATAACAAGTTGTCATGTACAGAGGTCTAACGACCGCACAGAATAGTATATGGAGCAGGCTGCACATGAGCAGAAACAGCCTCTCTCAGTAAAAATGCTTTTCAAAACAGTCCCGGGTAGGCAGGTAGTAAACAAAGACGTTTTCAAATGGTAAATTAAGTTTATTACACATGCATTAAAGCATTCCGTCTCCAGACGGATTTCCGTCAATTTGATTGGGGAGATCCGTCCATTTGATTCGCAGTCTGACGGAAGTATTTGCATGATTTGTAGATGCATACAGATTGAAACAAAATTGAGCCAATCAGAGGCGCCAAATATGGAAAAGGGCTTTTTTTTCCTATCGCGCCAAGCAGTCATCATCACTCAGCGACTCGAGAGACAGGTCGCCTTTTTTTGCAGCCTCACGCGTCAACTGCTTGTTTACCAACGTCACAGCCACCACGCTGCTTGCACTCGCTGCTATATACCGATTAGCTAACGTTAGCTTAATAGCGTCTGTTAAATGGAAGGAGTAAGCCGGCCACTAAAAAGAGAACCCACCGCGGGGTTCTCAGATGAAAATGATCAGCGGGACCACCTAACAAAAAGTTTCGAGAGGAGAGGACGTTTGAAGAGACTGGCTAGGCAGCGCTACTGGGGGCTGTAGTGGTGAGTTAACTTGTTCCGTGTGCCGCAACGATGTCAAAAAGAAAAACAGAAACAACACGTTTGTCATTGTCGTGTTACTTCACAGTACAATATGTGAGTCCCCTGCTGTGGTTGTGAGTATACGTTTATTAGCTTAACTCCGTAGCAACATCACACAGGTGTATCTGTAGTCAGTCTCCTCCCCACCGTATATATTCTCTGTCAGGATCTATGGGTAACATTACTGTATATTTGCATATCGTATATGTCACAAATGTAACAGTACTATATACCTGTAGTATGTCCCTATGCCATAAATGTCATGATGTCAATGTCATGCATGTCATAAATGTCACTGAATTGAAAATGGGGGACCCTGATGTAAACAAGACAAACGTCTTTCTCTGGTCTGCATCCCCTTAACAATTGTGTGTATTGAGCCATACTGTATTGTACCCATTCTGCAATCGGTTAAATATTGATTGATTGTTATAACGGATTGCAGAATGGGTACAATACAGTACAGCTCAATACACACAATTGTCAAGGGGTTGCAGACCAGAGAAAGACTTTCCTCTTTACATCAGGGTCCCCCATTTTCAATTCATCATAACATATATGACATACATGACATACAGATAGATAATACTGCTACATCTATACATTTATGACGTACCAGATTTACACAGTATTGTTTGTGATACAATAAGAGTCTAAAAAAGAGAGCATATACATTTGACGAAGAAACTGTACATTGGAGGAGGTTGGGTGGAGGGGGGGGGGGGGCTGTACATTGGAGGTGGTTGGGGAGGGAAGGGTTGGGTAGGCGGGGTGGGGGGGTAACTGTACATTGGATTATCGACGAAACCGAAACAAGTAGGCTCCCTTAAAACGCCAACGCTATTAAAAAGAAATACAGTGGAGGTTAAAATAAGAATATGACTTGGCCTGAAAAAAATTTCAGTCAGGAGATTTTTTTTTGCTTTAATCCCTGATTACAGTGGGGCTTCCAACCCACGGCCTTTTCCCAAAGGGAAAAGGGATGTTGTCAGTGGGGATTTCAACCCAGATCACACAAAGGGAAAAAGGTAAGGGGAGGACAAACACGGTACACATACAGACAAACAGCAACACTAGGAATCAAATGATAAGGCCAATCATATAGATGTGCTCCCCCATGAATGTGTCAATTTACACAGAGGCCAATCTATATATATATATATATATCTATATGCTACCTGGTAGCAACGCTAGCAGAGACACCTACCAGGTAGCAGTGTGAACAGAAGGAACACACAGTCCCATGTAATTATGGAGACAAGGCCAATATAATACAACAGGGAAAAATAGAGCACAGTTCCACCACAGTGGCAACCACAGGCAACCTCCAACACCGTGATCACCGGCAAGTGACACAATAAGGCGCCCCGTGTGTGTGTCATCTTCCAGTTTATATCCACTCATCCACTTGACTGCCCACAGGTGCAATCAAGCAGGTGCAATCAGCTCAATCAGGGGGATGAGTGGTATCTGGGAAGGGAGAAAGAGAAACAGGATTAGCAGATGACACATCACACAAGCCAAAATAACATAACACATACTAATTATACTAACCTGATGTTCACATGGTCTTCCAAATACAGTAATAATGATAATGACCAACCCACATACGTCACACAAGTTGTAAACAATGTACTTCAAAGAAACAAGAGGAATTCATATCAAATTATATAGGATATAATGTGTTTTGTCAGGGAACTGTATTGCAAGGTCTGACATTGACCAAACTTGATATGCATGACCTTGGTGGGCTCTAGGTCAACTCCTGAAAAGGGGGTCAATGTCAGACCTTGCAATCAAAAGTTAGGGGGCACACTGAAATTATGGCAAGGGTTATTAGCCCCCTAACTTTTGATTGCAAAGTCTGACATTGACCCCCTTTTCAGGAGTTGACCTAGAGCCCACCAAGGTCATGCATATCAAGTTTGGTCAATGTCAGACCTTGCAATACACTGTAAGGCACTGTAAGGTTCCGGCCCCTACTCACTTCCAGTGATGAAGCTAAGCTATGCTAACGGAGCGTCTATTCCCAAAGCTAAAATGCACGCACAGAGACAAAAAAGGTATGTATCTTCTTGTCTAACTCCAGGGAAGATGTTAAATAAGCTAATTTCCCAAAATGTTGGAGTTTTCCTTTAAGTGCCATGCTTTCTCCAAAAATCCTGCAAAACTGAAAATATCCTCCACAAAAAAACAACTCAACATATAACTCTCAGACTGCCAAAACAAATCCGGATTTATAAATTTAACTTTCTCAAATAAAACCCTCCTCAAGTCTGTGTACAAGGAGCAGTGAAAAACAAAATTGTATCCTCCACCACTCCCAGAGCACAGAGAACACACAACCGCTCCTCCTCAGGTGTACCTTGGAATCTACCCACTTCCACAGCCAATGGCAGGGTGCCAGACCTTAACTGGACTGGATCAATTATACTGCACAAACAAGATTGCACATTGCTTACCATACAGCTACATCATCATACAATAATCATATGTAAGGGATAATGTATAGCTACGAGGTCATTGTCGCAAAATAATTGACCGACACGGAGTTTAAAATACAGAGACGCCTCGGCGAGGTGTTTTAAACGTCAGTGAAGGTAAATTATTTTGCGATGATGACAGAGTATAGCTATACATTATCCCGCTTATTACATGGCTAACTTACTAACAATATACCTAATTCATTTTACAAAATCGACAAGACGAGATCAAATGCAGACGCAGTTACATGTCATGTAGCTCTGCTCAGCGTCATTAGTGCACATACTTCACGCCAGTACTTGTGCACTGAATAAAATCTCACAAATGTACCTTTACCTACCAACATCCGTCTGGCCACACCCCCATCCGCCACCTATATAAGCAGGGTGTGGCCATACACTCACCTCCTTCTTCGCTTTCACCACAAGAAAGTGCCTGTCTACCAATCACTTTGACGAGGTTTATTAGCTGAAGAAAGTTGAGTAAAAGCGTTCACATTATTTCTTGCTTTTTTCTGTCTCTCATAATTTTCAAAAGAAAAAAGCTAAGCTATAATGTTTACCTCGGGGGGTCGCGCTAGCAACGTCACCCTTCACCAGCGGTTTTCCGTTGCCTTCTCTGCCGTGCGTCTTGGGGCGGGTTTGACGCCGCTGCCGTGGACGTCATCCGCGCCCGGTAGACGTCCGGTGGGTAGCTTGCCTCTCCGAGGAGCTGGTGCACCAGCGCCGTCTCCTGTGAGATGGCCTGGTTCCTGCTCTGGTTCCTCCGCCGCAGAGGGGTCGTCTGCCATTGGGCGGCCGGCTCCTCTCGAGGCGGAGGATTTGAGACGCAAGCTTTTTGCGTCTGCTCGCTCCCGTCGTAGGATGGTAGCGTGCAGGCGCAAACGGCCTGGTTTCGGGGAGTTGCTGGAGCCGGAAGAAGGTGCGTCTGTTTCTCTGTGGCCGATGGATTACATGGTAGAAGCAGATGTTCTTTTGTTCGACGCCCCGGTGGAGACATATTCCCCTTCCGTTCAGGATGAAATGGCAAGGGGTGATATGTCTCCTTGGGGTCCCTCGTATTCTGGTGTCGGGTTAGAACCTCCGACTCAGCGACGAGATGCCCTGCTATCAGCCACATCGGAGAGTGGCTCTGCAATGGGCAGTAGTCTGTCGCATGTGAGGGATGCAAGCTCGGTGGGGGGAGGTACGCATGGGGAACTACGTGCCTTGTTCCCCGGGCTCATGGCGGCGGCGGCAGTCACAAACGGCGTGCCGCTGCCGCAGCCACTGCCTGCTCCTGTCCCTGATGATCTCATAGGTCACTTATGGCAACGTCGTCCTGTGAGGGAGACGGGCGTTGTCTGCCCATTTTTTCCCTCAATGGAGGCCTACGTCCGTCAGGGACAGGTGGTCTCCCACATCACGGGCCTCACCCCCGCCTACGTGCAAGTCACGAGGGTGGTGGGTCTGGTCGAGGGTATGAAGGAGGGGGTGCCTCGGCTTGATAGGCCGATGGCGTCTCTCCTTTGTCCTGAGGTGGTGTGGGAGCCTTTGCGGAAGCCGGTTCCCCACGGGAAATCGGCGAGGCGGTTGGCCAACTGGAGTGACCAGTCATTCATCGCCGGAACCCAAACCTCGGCTGCGACGTCCAACATTGCGCAGCTGGCGAGGTTCATGTCCGGGATGATGACGGGTGGTACGGTGCTGACGGAGGAACAACATGCAGCACGCCCAGGCGGCTGGAGCCATCCTGCATCTGATCCGGAAAGTACGTGCCCTGGCCACTCTAGCTCAGCGCCATCTTTGGCTGGAGCAGGTGCGAGTGCCGGACAGGAAGAGGCTTCCCCTACTGACGGCACCCCTCTCCGATGCTGGGCTATTCGGGTCGGCGTTGCAGCTCATGACTGCAACCTGCAGGGATATGCAGGAGGAGCGGTCCGTGCTCCAGCCTCACTTCCCCCTGCCCGATGTCGCCGGTGGAGTCAGGCGGAAGGCTCGTCGTCGGGGATCCGCGTCCGAAGCCGCCGCCGCTACCACCGCCACTGCTGGCCCTTCGGCGAAGAAGGCCAGGAGGAGAGAGGGCGCTTCGACCACTGCAGCCGGCCCATCCACGCTCGGATGTGACGGTAGGGATCGTCGAGACCAGGCAACCCTTTACCGTCCCTCCGGGGCTCCCCGGGGTGGCAAGCCAGTGAAGCCACGAGCAGCTCGTGGCAAGCGTCGCTAAAAGATGACTTTTCCCCCTATTGTTTTCCCCTGTTCCCTTCCCCGACCCACATATGATTTTGTCCAAATAAAAAGTCCCTCCTAGGAGCGACTGTATTTTGTTACAAACTGTGTGTTTATTCACTACATATGATGGGGATACGATGTGTTAAACTTCGCTAGTGTGGGTTTGATAGGAGGGCTAGACTTTTAGTCTTTGTTTGGTCGCTACATATACATGTGTGCTTAGCAAGGCCTGTGGCTAACACTCTGTCGAAAGGGTTTTTTCTTCCTCGGCCTGAAGACTTATGTTCTTCATATAAAGGTAGAGGTTAGTTGTGTGTTATGTTGCTTAAAACGGTGATATTGAGCCACAACACTGTAGTGTTGGTCTGCAGAAGTGCTCATGTGTGTAATGGTACCACGGTCTTTTAGACCGCGCTCTCTCTATCAAACTTCTGTGTTCTTGTAACATAAAACACGGGTGTCGTGTTCACATATAAACCTTGGCCTTGTTATAAATCCTGTTCACAGACTTCGTCTGTGGCTAGCGTGTGTTGGGTAGCTTATCCTTTGGATATACGCTGTTCGTTAGCATGCTGGCTACTTAAGGTATCATATGGCTATTGTTGTTATCGTATACGAGGGTTTGGTTTGTGAGGGGGTAAACCGAATAAACCCCTCCTTCCCTCTTCTGATTGGTCAGGGGGTTTGGCCCTCTTTTCATTCGGTCCGGCCACGCTGATAGGTCAGCTAGGCATGGGGGGGGGGGGGGGGGGGGTTTCTCTGACTCCGCACCCATCACGGGCAGTTGAGTCATGGGATTCCCCCTGTCATAGAATACGTCACTGGGCACGTTTCTATTGGACGATGACTTCTGTGAGTTTTTTACAGGCCCCATGTGTGGTTCTCTGTTATTGTCAAGTTGTCGTGGCAGAGCGTAGGAACTTGGTGTTCTGCTACGCTCGATATATGTGTAACTTGAGCCTTTTGGTCACATGGCTCAATGTTACGTTGACTTTTCAATTTGTGGCTCACGTGGGAAGTCTCTGAGGATTCCCGTCTCCCTCTTGTGGAGAGGTTGACGAGGTGTAAAAGTTTAAATATTTTTTCCTTCAGCCGCGTCACATGGGATTCATGTCGGTCTGTTTTTTCTCTTTTATTATAAAAGAGGAAATAAAGCGCGACGGCTTCTTGTCGTTCTCCCAGGCGGCTTGGAGGAACAATGTCTGGTGTCTTGTGACTATCCATTGATGTGTTTGGGTCTCGACGTGTATATAGTGCTGGCCCTGGGTGCTTCTCATGGGAATCACGCATGGGCCTGCGCGCCCTGGTTGCTCATCATTAAAACAGCGTTTTTATGGGGCAACTGGGATGGAGTCTGTCTCTTCCGAGTGCCAGTGTTGTCTCGACGAATTCTTGTTCATATCTGGGGGATGTTAACGGAATAGATCAAAACATAGGTAGAGGGGTCTCACGCCCTTGGGGTGGGCCACTGAGCGCGGTACATAGGGGACCGTCTGGGTGGCGCCCTCTATATTGTTTTAGATCGACACGTGTACCTACCCCCCTCCTAGTGTCGGGGATGTCGGCGTGATTAGGGCACAGGACTGGTTCTGGTCACGCCGGTCCAGATCAGTTAACCCGTTGTCCGCCGGGGACGCAGATCTGCTGTTTTCAAACCCCTTTTTGAAAACTGAAACACTTGTACTGCGGTATAGCCAGTGTATACCCGCAGGTGTGTTTTGGAGTTTTTTCCTGAGGGGTTATAGGAACAACCACCTCATGTTGAACCAAGAGGGTGGTTGATTCCCTGGTGTGTTGGAGCGGAGTCAACTCCCGGGTTACCCGTTTGAGTGTGCCCCTGCACGTTCATGACGTCTGCCAATCGTGTCAGCCTTCTCTGCCTCGGCCCCTCTAGAGCGTCGGGGGGTTTTTGTGGAGGCTTTGACATGGTGCTCAACAATGCCTGCATACGCCCCTTCCGCCGGGGTGCTGTTTTCAGTTGACCCCTTTTGGCGCCGGTCTCGTCCGCAGTGCTCCAGGCTCGGGTCAAGTGCCTGCTGCCTGGATTGAGGGATTGGCCTCTTCTGGAGGTCGTCTCCCCTGCTCCCGCTGTTGTGTAGCCTCTTGAGTGCTTCGAGTTACGGCCATGCCGCCCTGAACTCGTCCGATCTCGTTCGTTTTTGGAGGCGGTGTAGGTTCAGGCCTGGGTTGTGCTTGGTTGGTGACTGCCTGGATATGCCAGGGGCAGTGAGCCAGGCGGCGTGCTGTTGGGGGGAAGGGCCTGCTTTTGGATGGGCCCTGTCCGAATACGCTGGCGATGTGGGGGGCGGTGTCACTAGTGACCGCCTGGTCTCGATGCTGTGGCGTCGTTGGCCTCTCCGGGCCCCCTTTTTCCGGGGGGATCCAGTCCCTTCTGGGTCTGGGTCCTCCTTCGCGCTCCGCTGCTACGGCCTTGCCACGGGGTTGTGCTTTGCTCTTAACCCCCGTGATTTTGGGGGTGGTAACGAGGTTTGTTCCTTCCATTCGTTCCCTGGTGGCATGCGGGTTGTGCGTGTGCGTAGTCGTGGGTTGCCCCACGGTCTGCACCCTGTGCGTTAAGTTGCTCGAGTTCCTCGTCGCACGGTCGGATCCGTCTCCCTCCCGTCCTCCAATAGGGAGGGTCGTGGGGGCTCGGGTCTTCTCCGGTTCTGATGGTTGTGGGGGGCCTCAGTGGGGTACATTTGTCGGGCGTAAGCTCTGCTCAGCTCCTATGGTGCACTAATGACACTGAGAAGAGCTACATGACATGTAACGTACGGTTATGTATATAACCATAGTTACATGAATGTAGTGACACTCAGCGTCAGGACGCCACTGCGGCCCTTGATCTTGCCTTGTGGTGAAAGATTGAGAAGAAGGTGAGTGTATGGCCACACCCCTGCTTATATAGGTGGCGGATGGGGGTGTGGCCAGACGGATGTTGGTAGGTAAAGGTACATTTGTGAGTTTTTATTCAGTGCACAAGTACTGGAGTGAAGTATGTGCACTAATGATGCTGAGCGTCACTACATTCATGTAACTATGGTTATATACATAACCGTACGTTGTTCTGTGGCTCTGTCAGCCCAAATAAAGTGATTATTATTATCGCGGGCAGCCCAGCAGGTGTGTCTGATTGCACTGAAACAGTGTGTGTCAGTGGGGCTTGATTACTCCAGCTGCGAAAAACAATAATCACCGGTGGTTATCGAAAAATAATTCACCACTGTCGGGGGCTATTGACCAATCACAATCAAGCATTTCGGTGAATGTTAAAACGCCATGTAATAACAATTTATAATTCATAGTAAAAGAAAAACAACACTGACATTACATTAGTCCGACCATAGTTGTAACCTTAATGCACAATGGAAGTAGCCTACATTGAAAAGGTTGGCCTATTGCTGCTGTTGCTTGAAAATCATATAACTTCAATTGTTACTGTTACTTTAACACTTTCGCGGCCACTGGGATGAGTCTAATTAATCTCAAGAGGACCGGGATATGTAAACAGACGTGGGGCTGTTTGTAGAGCTAAATCTATACTTTATAGTATTGCTATCTGTCCATTCTCATTGTGAATTGAGACCATAAACCAGGGGTCGGGAACCTATGGCTCGCGAGCCATATATGGCTCTTCTGGTGACAGCATATGGCTCCCAGAATCTTTTTAGTAATTTTTTTTTTTTTTTTTTTTTTATTAATACTTGTGATATTTCTTAATAATACTGTGTCATTTTAAAGTAAACAGAAATTAGTTTTGAAGATACAGCTAATAGTATCTGTAGCTGAAGATATAGCGAGCAGAGCTGGCGAGGGAACACAAGTGGACAGAAATGAAAAATCTTCAACCTGAAGACCAGCTGATTCTTAAAACTTGGAACGAGCTTCCTGTGACATACCACACAATGCAGCGTGAGTATTGCTGTATTGACCATGTTTGGCTCTACATATGCATGTGGGCAGTCATTCTCGCATATGAGGAACATTAAGACCAACCTACGCTCACGTTTAACTGATGGAAGCCTCAACGCCTGCATGAAGCTCAATCTCACCACTTATGAACCAGATTACAAGGCCATCAGCAAAACCATGCAGCACCAGAAGTCGCATTAAAAGTAAGACATATTTAATTTATTATATGTTAAAAATACTATATGGCTCTCAATGAAATATATTTAGAAATATTTGGCTTTTATGGCTCTCCCAGTCAAAAAGGTTCCTGACCCCTGCCATAAACCGTCCCTTCAAAATGGCTTAAAGGATAACTCCAACATTTTGGGAAATTATCTTATTTAACATCTTCCCTGGAGTTGGACAAGAAGATACATACCTTTTTTGTCTCTGTGCGTGCACTTAGCTTAGGGAACAGACGCTCCGTTAGCTTAGCTTAGCTTCATCACTGGAAGTGGGTCAGGACAGTACCCTGACGTTCCCTACAGGTTTGTTGATATTCTCATTCCTTCAAAGGATCTGAACCGATTGAAGTTTATGGATACCATGACTTAAAATCCTATTACCTTGACGATTAAAAGCCTCCCCAATTTAGAAAACAGTAATCCAATGGCTGGTATTGATAATATACTACTAACTACTGGACGCTCGGAGCTAACGCAGAACAGGATGTGTAAAGCAAATATAATGACTTCCTTTCTGAGGTTTTCAAAATAAAAGTGCGACGTTTATAGCAGCGGAAAACGTTTATTTTGTACATTATCTAACGTTAACACGAACCTAAACTAACGTTACAACTAACCTAAAGTTAGTTTAGGTTCGTGTTAACGTTAGATAATGTACAAAATAAACGTTTTCCGCTGCTATAGACGTCGCTCTTTTATTTTGAAACCCCCCAGAAAGGAAGTCATTGCTCTCGTTATCTGCTTGAGTGTCCGGTTAGCTCCGTTAGCGTGCAGTAGTTAGTAGTATATCAATACCAGCCATTGGATTACTGTTTTCTAAATTGGGGAGGCTTTAAATCGTCAAGGTAAGAGGATTTTAAGTCATGGTATCCATGAACTTCAATCGGTTCAGATCCTTTGAAGGAATGAGAATATCAACAAACCTGTAGGGAACGTCAGGGTACTGTCCTGAAACTAAGCTATGCTAACGGAGCGTCTGTTCCCTAAGCTAAATGCACGCACAGAGACAAAAAAGGTATGTATCTTCTTATCTAACTCCAGGGAAGATGTTAAATAAGCTAATTTCCCAAAATGTTGGAGTTATCCTTTAAAGAAGGATACGTTCTCATTTTATAGCGCCGTGAATATAAGCATTATACCGGATTTGGTCTAGTATATTTCCTGGAAGCCGAGATAATAATAGCTAATAACGTTAAATCCAATGGCATTTCGGTTATAGATACGCTCCAGTTAAAACTCAAACTGCATATGATTGGCACGATCCTCACGCATGTATGCATGAAAGGGGGGGGGGGGGGGGGGCGGGGGACGTCGTTTCTGATTATTGATTAACAATAACCGTGTTAGCCTCATTAGCCTCATAGGCCGAACGCCTGGATGGCTATCAAAACAAGGGGTGTACTTTACGTGAAAAAGATCTTACCGTGGTCCGGTGGGATCCCCCCGAGCATTTCCCCGTTATCGATTGCCATCTGGTAGATCGATATGTCCATTGGCTGATGATAAATCCCCTTATTGCATGGTGAAATCTGCGATGCAAAACGTAATCCAAGCTACAGGCTGCAGATCCAGAATCGAGCTAACATAAAACTCCATTGAAAGTATAAAAAAGAAAAAAGAGTCCACCGTTCGGCCACAGGGAACACTGCATTATCGCGATAGCGCCCCTAAGAGGATCTGGCCGGTATTGCACCTTCTCGAATTCAAAGAGTAGGGTATATCTGCAGTGCCGCTCGGCGACCTTGAATAGGTTATTAAAATGGAATAAAAGCAATAACAACTTGCCACGGATTTATCCGTGCTTCTGTCCACAACGGGTGGAATCGAAACACGGATATATACGTTGTTTGTCCCCATTGTGTTAACAGTTTGGGCCAATTTGCTCACAACCTTAGAACCACAAGCTTAAAGCACTCTCTTGTTTTTTATTTTATTTAATTTTTTTACTTTTTTCTCCTCCTTTTTCTGTGATTTTTCTCCCCATCCCAATTTACCTCTCCTGCCAATTCTCCCTCCCCTGTCCTGATCGTTGCTCGCATATGCCCCCCACT
The DNA here is from genome assembly GCF_963971535.1 of Notolepis coatsorum. Lineage (NCBI taxonomy): Eukaryota > Metazoa > Chordata > Actinopteri > Aulopiformes > Paralepididae > Notolepis > Notolepis coatsorum. The sequence goes on along the minus strand of NC_140177.1, from coordinate 107,487,330 downwards.
GGCCGGTTGTAGGGAGGATAGAAGCCTTCCATCACATGTCCCCTCCGATACATGTGGAGGCAGCCTGTCACATCTTTTCACCTGCCAGCGCGGACTCTCATTTGGCGAGGAGTAACGTGTAGGAGGCTCACACTGCCCCTGCCATTTTCCTGACTTTGCTGTGCAGGCGCCCCAACCGACCTGTAGGAGTCACTGTTCACAACGTCCAAATTACCACCCATCGACTTCCACCCGCTAACTCTGCCAATTGAGTTAGTATGACGGCCGGCCCAAGCCGGAGGCAACGCCGACAGCCGGATTCAAACCCGGTGTCTCTTGCGTTGGTGACAAGCGCAATGTCCGCTGCGCCACCCAGCCGCCCTGCACTCTCTTGTTTCTGTTGAAGGATCACGTATTTGAGAATAACAACTTGAGGACAGTATGAGATCAGTTGCTGTGGTAACAGTCAGCCCCCGGGGAGGACCTCTTTGGGAAGATTGAGAGATCGTGCCGTCAGGAAGTGTTGTCTAAGTGTTGCCAGCCTTTTACGATGGTAATGGCTAGAAGATATCTGCATTTTGTTGAAATACATTATCATTTTGAAAATCAATGATAACACAAATCTTGGTTTTAATCTCTATTTTAGAGTAAGGTGAGGTAAGGCGAATGTCTAATGAAAGTTAAGGGTTAGGGTTAAGGTAAATATATGATTTATAAACAACTTTAAGGTGAATAAATCAATCAAATGTGGATACCCTCTAGCCAAGGCCATTTCACAATTACAATCTTTTTTTTATCCAATAGAATCATTACACTTAAATCTAACCATGTTTCCATGTTGAGAAGCACTTATGGTGAACTATTGTCCTGGTTGAAGAGGACTGATTATGATGCACTTTGATGAAGTGGCCTGTGCCTCTTATCCATGAGGTTGTGGGTGTGCCATTTGGTGATGTTCTCAAGAGGATCATTGTATAATGTGCTGGCCTAATGGTTGGATTTGGTGATTTTCCAAGTCTGAAAGCCTGGGATTTGTGTTACGGCCTTAGAGTCTTCTTCCTGATAGCTTTGAATGTTTACCTGTTTCCAAGGCCTTAACTTCCAGTAATCAAGCAATGTGACACGAGAGGGGGGAATCACGCCTGCAACTGCACCACAGCCGCTCTGACAATGGTCTCTGACCAAAGACCTGCATGTAGCAGCTTTGTTTGATGAAGTGAAATTAGCAGTAGAGTTTGTGTAGTTTGTGTACAGTTTCCGTACTGAATGTGCTCAGCTTGAAGCACCTTATCCAAGCTTCTTCAGGCGTGGTCCATCCAAGTCTATACAACAGTACAAGATTCTATTAAAGGAACTTTAAAAAAATGTCTTGTAAACAACTCACTTTTGTTTCCATTCACATTTCAGACCAAATAGACAATAATCCTCTAGTGCTGTTCTATAATCGACGAGGTGAATACATGTCCTCATAGAAACCTTGCAAAGTACTGTAAATTGTTCAGTTTGGTGAAGATGTAGCGATTCCAACCTCCTTCGATTGACAGACAGCTTAGTAGATTTGGAGCAATCCATTTGAAGCACAGGGGTGTGCTTACACGCCTTCAATGCACTCTTTTTGTGCTCTACGTCACCCCCACACTTGTGGTGTGCTTGTCCGTCCTTGTGCATCCTGGAAGAACGTGTGATCCACAATTTTCTAAGGGTGCTTTCTCACTCACCATTCGGGGTCGAATCAGCGGCGGGTCGAACCAGAAAAAGGTGTGTCTGTCTGAGTGAGAACGCTCCCCCCTGTCCCCTCCCCCCGCTGATTCGTCCCCGGGGGCGCTGAACCTGGACCGATGAAATAGGTGGTCTTGGGTGCGGGCCAGTGGGAGCGGGGGGCGTGACGCACACAACGTCGTTACTTTAATGCTTTCATGCTTGCTTGAATTTTGGGCAGTGCTATGTCTATACATTGGTTTCTTGTTCGAATGCATTTATTTCTATTAGACCAGTGGTGTCTCTAATGTTATCTAGCTACTGATAGCTCCCGATATCAGTTTGGTGCTGGCTGGCGTTAGCTGCTAACGTTAGCTGCTAGCCACAATGCTATACTGTTATACTGGCATATTCCATTCACGTTAGCATGTAAGCTAACAATCGGCGCCGATGAGACTAAACTCCGCTTTTGGTGTTCAATTGTGTTGATGTTAGTTTTGTTTCATCAACAAATGAGAGGCAGAACACAGTGAATGTATCCGTTTTGTTTATTGCACGTTCTTTGCTGAAAAATAAGTGCTACAGTGGCTATACTAGACTAGTAATAGGCTAAGCTAACTAGCATTAGCCGTTAGCCCTGGGACATGCTCAAAAGCGGACTCTACAACACCATCCATTCGTGAGAAAAGGGGGTGGGTTATATTGACAAGGCTTGACAACAGAGGTTCAAATATAACTTCATATTTATTGGTTATTTGTTTATTTTATATCAGCATCCAGTCTCCGCCGCCGTTTTAACACTCTTCCAGTGGCGAATCCTCATGGAAGCCAACGGAAGCCAGGCCTCCCTATAAAAATATGAATTAATATCAAATATGAAATATGAAAAAAAAATATATATATATATATAGTTTACAATAATAATAAAAAATCATTATTTTTCATCCGTGTTATAATTTTTTTAAATGTCTCCCTCTTCTCCTTCTCACTCTCTCTAACACACTGTCAGACTCACTGCAGCAGAGGAGACTGGAGAGGAGGCAGGGGGAGGTGTCTTTCTCCAGCCTCCCCATGTATGTGGACTCCAAAACCAATACTAGCCAATCAGATTCGAGCTGACTAAAGCCCTGCCCACACCTTAAAACGGGCCTGTCAGCAGACTAATGGCGCTTTTCCACTGCATGGTACCTACTCTACTCTACTCTACTCTACTCTACTCTGTATTTTCGGTTTTCCATTAGCAGGTACTTTTTGGGTACTTTCTGGGTACTATTTTAGTCCCTGCTCTGTCGAGGTTCTTAGCGCGAGCCAAGCGAGTAGAACTGGTACCACAAAAGTCACGTGAAAAACTGCAGACCACTGATTGGTCAGAAGAGAGACGCGTCACTGTTTGGAGAGTCTGAACGAAAACAGAAAGCCGCCATCTTGAATGTCTCGCATAGGATTTCATTATGGTTGCAGCAGGCACAAGTTCAATAAACAAACAATACAGTCACTGTGTATTCTGCCTCATTTATTGATTAAACAAAACCGACATCAACACAATTTGCCACCGAGCGGAGAGTTTAGTCTCGCAAAAAGATCGCTGACTTGTTAAGGCTTAAGCTTATGTTGTGCTAATGTTGTGCTAGCGTTTTAGCATGGCTATTGTACATAGCGCGATCAATATAACTCTCTATTGATTGTTTGTATGAGTAACGTTAATGCTAGTAGAATAGACACAACGTGAGGTAATCACCATCCATTTTAAACCGGTTATTACCTAATGCTAACGTTAGCAAATAGACGCGACTGGTAACGTTACAGCTTGTTAGCGTTAGCATAGACAGCCTAGCTAACGTTAACGCTTGTAGAATAGACACAATGAGAGGTAACGTTAGCGTTATCAGAATAGACACAACGAGAGTCTCGTTAATGTTGTTATTGATTGATTGATTGAAGTAGTCTGGCCTCCCCTCTGCACATTTGAACATTTTATTAACTCGTGACTGCTCCCACGGGCCGAATATTGCCCCGATCCTCGCGAGATTAAATCCACGGGTACCTCTCGGCGTGCCGAAGCTTTTCCTAAATCACTTCCATCATCGAAAACGAGGGGAAAAGGTCGGCTCGCGACCCTGAAAATGTCGCGTGATTTTAAAAACACTGTATTAAGTGAGCCTATTATGGGCTCCACGCGAGCTTTCTATCGTGGGAACATCTGGGCGTCCCGCAACTTTTACTCATTCACATGTAGCCCCGAAAATGCTTAGAAAAGGAAAGCCGAAAGCGTGGAATAAACTCGCCGAAACGGAAAAGTGTCCCACGGGCGCGCCGTGATTCCGATCCGCGTGAAAATATTCACGGCCATAGAGGAGACCGTGGGACACCTTTTTGCAACCGAATATGTGTCTCAAATTTGCTCCGACGCGGCGCGCAAAATCGTGCAAGGAAAAATCGGACCAAAGATGAACCAATGCTCCAGCAGTATTAATGACCCTGATGTAAACAAGACAAACATCTTTCTCTGGTCTGCATCCCCTTATAAAATTGTGTGTATTGAGCCGTACTGTATTGTACCCATTCTGCAATCTGTTAAATAAATAAAAAGAAAGTTTGACTGGCCGCCGAGCCATACTGTAGTGTACATGGTGACTGCTTGACTTAAAAAAAAAAAAAAAATTAATAAAAATATTTAATAAAAAGAAATTATACATTTATTTTGGCATCCCCTGTTATTTTACCCACGCGACACCACTGCACTCTTCCTGTTTACATTTTCGAGCATGACATCATCGCCTACGGCAAGCGTACACGCTCAAAACGCAAACCGTAAACAGAACCCGGAGCTAACCAAGACTGAAGTGTGTACACAAACTAGAGGGGGGAGAGGGAGGGGGGAAGTTCGCACCCTAACCGGAACGGACCCGCACCCTAACCGGAACGGATCCGAATGGTGAGTGAGAAAGCACCCTAAGAGCCCTTTCCTCCTACCGTGATCTATAGCGCTAATTACACTTTATTTGTATAGAGTAAAAAAAATCCTTTCATACAGGGAATTGCAGTTCAAAGTGCTTTACATGAGTAAGAAATAAGACATAGAATCAGTGTAAAACAAGCAGCAAGAGCAAAGCATAAA